>NC_134354.1:494877465-495221840 GCF_048569485.1 Anomaloglossus baeobatrachus
CAGATACTTCTTGCAGATTCCTCAGTAATTACATCTTAAAGAAAATTTCCAAGGCCACCATACTGGTCCTCACAAAAGTTATGACTAGGGATGATTGAATATCACAAATATTCGGCAATATTCGGCTTCACGAATATTCGACGAATAGGTCGCCACTATGCGAATATTCGATCCGCAATGTAAGTCTATGGGAAGCCTGAATAGTTGCTATTCGGCAACTATTCCGGTTTCCCACAGACTTACATTGTGCATCGAATATTCACTAATAGTCGAATAGTGGTGACCTATTCGTCGAATATGGGCGTAGCCGAATATTTGAGGTATTCGATCATCCCTAGTTATGACTTATTTAGGAATCAAAAGTAATCATTACAGACCAATGTTATATATTTTTGTCAATCCACTATTAGCAACTTCAAATATGAATTGTGCATAATATAAAAAACAGTAACATTTTTCACTTTAGGGTTCTTTGTAAAGATATTTAAAATTCCAGATTAGAGTGCCACCTGCCTGCAATACATTCAATAAATTGTTTGCTTCTTTTGTGAACAATGTAGTTGGATATACCTAAATTGTGAGTTTATTTGTGGGAGAGAACAAGTTTTAAGGAGTTGACAGTGTTTGAATTTACTGTTTAGTGAATCTACGGAAATTTGATTTGGCAAATGTACTCATTTTAGGGTTGGATCAGGGATTAAAATTTCATCTATTAAATTTGGTGCAAAATAAGTGTGCATTGAAGGGGATAAAAAAAATCTCTTACACTAAAATGTCCCAGGTCCTTTCTATACCTGTCTGCTATCACTCAGTCTTTTGATTGTATCTTCTATAGCCTTCTTGTCTTTCCGGCCATTTCTATTGCGACATATAAGGTGTGACACCCATCGTTGACATTAGGCCATGTGCACACTAGAAAATGACTTTCTCTCAAGGAAAATCCGGACCCTCTAAAAGAATCCTGTACCTGCGGGAAAAAAATGCACCAAAACTGCAACGAAATCCGCATGCAATTTTGCCGTGGTTTGGTGCAGATTTGCCACGGATTTGCTGCAGATTTGCTGTGTTTTTTCTGCAGGTTGGTGCCTGTGGATATTTACCATTATGTCAAAAACTGCAGGTACCTGCGGAAAAAAAGTGACATGCACATTAATTCCGAAGCGGAAAATCTGTGGGAAAATCCGCAGGTATAAAAAAACACAGTGTGCGCACAGCATTTTTTTTATACCCATAGGTTTTGCTAGGGAATGACTGCAGCAATGTTAGACACATTTTCTGCAGAAAATCTGCGGCAAATCTGTGTTAAAATCTGCGGTAAATCCTCAGCGTGACCACATAGCCTTAGAGGAGAAGAACAAGAGGATGCCAGCAGGAGAAGAGTGCCAAAGAAGAGTAAAACAGAAGACCAGATTGTGGCAGAACAGGTGTATTGAATGAAAGGAGAGGTTAGTTTAAAGCGGGTTTTACATGCTGCAATATCGGCACCGATATTGCTAGCGTGCGTGCCCGCCCCCATCATTTGTGTGACATGGGTAAATCGCTGCCCGTCGCGCACAAAATCGCGCACCCCCCGTCACACGGACTTACCTGTCCTGTGACATCGCTCTGGCCGGCGATCCGCCTCCTTTCTAAGGGGGCTGGTCGTGTGGCGTCACAGCGACGTCACACGGCAGGCGTCCAATAGAAGCGGAAAGGTGGAGATGAGCAGGACGTAAACATCCCACCCACCTCTTCCTTCCGCATTGCCGGTGGAGGCAGGTAAGGCGATGTTCCTTGCTCCTGCGGTGTCACACACAGCAATGTGTGCTGCCGCAGGAACGAGGAACAACATCGTTAATTAGAAGAGAACGATTTTTTGTTTTAGGATGACCTCTCCGCGGCAAACGATTTTGGCCGCTTTTGCGATTGTTTTAGGTCGCACAAAAGTGTCACACACTGCGATATTGTTAATGACGCTGGATGTGCGTCACTAACGATGTGATCCCGACAATAAATCATTAACGATATCGTAACGTGTAAAGCCCCCTTAAGAGTTCATTGGGTTTTTTTTACCTCTATGCTGTCCCTTAGAATTCAGCAAAAGGGAAGTCAGATGCTCTCTATTTTGTAGGATTCATGCAAATTAAATTGTAGAATATTCATATTAGTTGTAATGAGAATGTTGGGGGAAATTGATGCTCTCATCTCTATTAATAATGTAAAATGCAGTACACCCTTTAGGATTAGGATATGACTAATTAATGTACGGTAATCATTTAACTGTTCATTTTCTGGATAAATGAAAGATGTGACTTTCAGTCTGTGTTTTTTTGGGGGTTTTTTTTTAAGAATATTTCTTGAAGTGAACCCTTTTCTGGAACCTGTATGGATAGTGGGTAGCATGGGGTATGCTCTTGCATTAGATTAAGTAAACTCTTCATACCGTTTTAATTGTCCAACTTGTAAGACTTCACATTCTTGTCTTCGTCTCCAATGGGTTATCTAACATTCCCTATTTCAGACACAAATAGCAAAATATATAGGAAGCCATTGAACCTATCAGTAAGCAAATGACAGAGAAGAGAGAATTAATTTGCAGGACTCATGTCCATTAGCTAGGTCAGTAATCAGTGACTGCTGGACAGGAGGCCTAAAAATATTATCTTATACCAGTATTACTCACCTTTATTTTGATTAGACTGGATGGCACAAGGTCATGTGTGCATCACGCTGCAATAATGATGTCCCACCTAATCAAAAGAAGAACCGGGAATGCCAAGAAGTAAGGAGATTTGCAGGTCTCCCATCCAGAAGTCTCAGATTACTGTCCAGGCAGATGGACTGGAGTCCTACAAATTTTCAAATCTTTAGTAAATAGCAAACATCTAATATATAAAGCTGAGTGTATGTGTGTGTTTGTGTGTGTATGTGTGTATGTCCGCTAACGGAATCCACACCTTCGCATTTACTATCACGAAATTTTGCATAGACACCTCATGCGACCCAGGGAACATCGTAGACAATGTTTTGACAGAAAAATGTAACCCTGTGCTTTACAGTTAAGCGGGCTTTACACACTGCGATATCGGTCCCGATATCGCTAGTGTGGGTACCCGCCCCCATCTGTTGTGCGACACGGGCAAATCGCTGCCCGTGGCGCACAACATCGCCCAGAGCAGTCACACATACTTACCTGTCTAGCGACGTCGCTGTGACCAGCGAACCGCCTCCTTTCTAAGGGGGCGGTCCGTGTGGCGTCACAGCGACGTCACAGCTGCGTCACTGAACCGCCGCCCAATAGCAGCGGAGGGGCGGAGCTGAGTGGGACGTAACATCTCGCCCACCTCCCTCCTTCCGCATAGCGGCCGGGAGGCAGGTAAGGAGAGGTTCCTCGTACCTGCGGTGTCACACGGAGCGATGTGTGCTGCCGCAGGAATGAGGAAAAACCTCGTTACTGCTGCAGTAACGATTTTTGAGAAAGGACCCCCTTGTCACCGATGAGCGATTTTGCACGTTTTTTCAACGATGCAAAATCGCTCATCGGTGTCACACGCAACGGCATCGCTAATGCGGCCGGATGTGCGTCACCAATTCCGTGACCCCAACGAGTTCGCATTAGCGATGTCGTAGCGTGTAAAGCCCCCTTTAGTCTCTAAAATCCTGCCGCCATTAAACTGAATGGAGGTGGGAGCTATAGGTTATTAATAGCAACTGTCAGTGGTTGCTATAGGAACAAAATAAACTGTTAGTTGAAGCTTATGCGTGAGGTAATATGATGTCGGTGGAAAGATGGATAGAGAGACAGAAATAGAAAGACAGACAGAGACACAGAAAGAGACAGATGGGGAAAGAGACAGCCCTGCAAAGAGACAGCCCTGCAAAGAGAAAGCCGGGCAAAGACACAGCCGGGCAAAGAGACAAACTGGCAAAGAGACAGACGGGCAAAGAGACAGACGGGGAAAGAGACAGCCCTGCAAAGAGACAGCCCTGCAAAGAGACAGCCGGGCAAAGAGACAGCCGGGCAAAGAGACAAACTGGCAAAGAGACAGACGGGCAAAGAGACAGATGGGCAAAGAGACAGACGGGCAAAGAGACAGACGGGCAAAGAGACAGACGGGGAAAGAGACAGCCCTGGAAAGAGACAGACCGGGAAAGAGACTGCCCTGGAAAGAGAGAGCCCTGGAAAGAGACAGATAGGGAAAGAGACAGACGGAGAAAGAGACAGACAAAGGCAGATGGGAAAGAGACAGACAGACACACACATAGAGACAGACACAGAGATAGAGAGAGACAGACACAGAGATGGAGACAGACTGATACAAATACAGACAGAGAGAAAGAAATAGACAGACAGAGACATACACAGACAGACAAGGAAAGAGACAGACAGAGAGACAGACAGACAGCGACACAGACAGATACTGGGAGAGAGACAGAGAGACAGTTACTATCACGGGCAACGACTGGGTACTACAGCTAGTAATGAAATAAAACTTGAAACAGATGTTGATTTTGATCAGATTTAAACATGGACCTGCAGGACAACAAGGAAACTAACACTGCTAAGAACAAGTAACTGTGACACTCCAGATACAGCACTGTTTTTTATTATATTTTGAGTACCCAGGTGTAACCGCTTCTCACAAAACAGAAAAAATACATTTATAGGTAATGGCAGTGTTATGTGGACCTAAACCTAACAAAGCCCACAGAAGTTTTAACTATTCTTTCAGGACATACTACTGTGTTTCAATAACCGACATATCGTTGGGGGTAAGAGGGCATCAGTTTTCTATTGCAGTAAGTGATGATCATATCATTTGAAATTCAAATTTACTAGGTTCATCCAATTAAAAAAAACAATTTGCAGCGCTTCACTGCAAATCATAATACTGACATGCCTCCAGTGGCCCTGAATATATGTCAAACATTGAGGTTCTGATATGACTCTAGCTAACCCCTTTCAAGTTCTAAACACAAACATAATAGTAATGTCAAACTGACCCTACATATATACAGATGGTAAAGCAGTAGTAACTAAAAGCACATTTAATAATGCAGCATACTGACATATCATGACTGACTATCATGTACAGTGCAGACCAAAAGTTTGGACACACCTTCTCATTCAAAGAGTTTTCTTTATTTTCATGACTCTAAAAATTGTAGATTCACATTGAAGACATCAAAACTATGAATGAAAACATGTGGAATGAAATACTTAAAGTGTGAAACAACTGAAAATATGTCTTATATTCTAGGTTCTTCAAAGTAGCCACCTTTTGCTTTGATTACTGCTTTGCACACTCTAGGCATTCTCTTGATGAGCTTCAAGAGGTAGTTACCAGACATGGTTTTCCAACAGTCTTGAAGGAGTTCTCAGAAATGCTTAGCACTTGTTGGCCCTTT
The DNA here is from genome assembly GCF_048569485.1 of Anomaloglossus baeobatrachus. Lineage (NCBI taxonomy): Eukaryota > Metazoa > Chordata > Amphibia > Anura > Aromobatidae > Anomaloglossus > Anomaloglossus baeobatrachus. The sequence goes on from NC_134354.1 coordinate 494,882,854, forward strand.
TGCCTTCACTCTGCGGTCCAGCTAACCCCAAACCATCTCGATTGGGTTCAGGTCTGGTAACTGTGGAGGCCAGGTCATCTGGCGTAGCATCCCATCACCCTCCTTCTAAGTGAAATAGCCCTTACACAGCCTGGAGGTGTATTGGGGGTCATTGTCCTGTTGAAAAATAAATGATGGTCCAACTAAATGCAAACCGGATGGAATAGCATGCCATTGCAAGATGCTGTGGTAGCCATGCTGGTTTAGTATGCCTTCAATTTTGAATAAATCCCCAACAGTGTCACCAGCAAAGCACCCCCACACCATCACACCTCCTCCTCCATGCTTCACGGTGGGAACCAGCGATGTAGAGTCCATCCGTTCACCTTTTCTACAAAGACATGGTGGTTGGATCCAAAGATCTCAAATTTGTACTCATCAGACCAAAGCACAGATTTCCACTGGTCTAATGTCCATTCCTTGTGTTCTTTAGCCCAAACAAGTCTCTTCTGCTTGTTGCCTGTCCTTAGCAGTGGTTTCCTAGCAGCTATTTTACCATGAAGGCCTGCTGCACAAAGTCGCCTCTTAATAGTTGTTCTAGAGATGAGAAGGTGTGTCCAAACTTTTGGTGTATATTGTACTGTACTGCCCTTATGCTGGATCCGGAAGTGCGGCAGAATACCGCTGATGTGTTTGTGCCCTTACTTGTGTTGGGTAGTACAACTGTCCGGATGGCTAGTGCCATTTGCATTGGTGCTTATTCTGCTGCTAGCTGCTCCCACACTCATATCAATGGGATGGATTTTTTTTATTTCTCTTACTAATCTGCTGCCAAATTTTATTTTTTCTAATGTAATTAACTATAATTTCTCTCCCACCATTTACCATTTTTTATTTTGCAAAAAAGAAAAAAATAAGAAATTATAGTTAATTACATTAGAAAAAAATAAAATTTGGCAGCAGATTTCAGTATAGCTGTGGCATATATGGTTGTCAACTGTACGGGTAAGGACACACGGTGAGTAACATGGAGTGAGTGATGAAAAATCACATTCCACTCGGACTCATATTACTCTATGGGGCTGTTATTTCCATGTGCGATTTTTTTTCTCAGCCCAAGAAAACAATCGCAGCATAATGCGGGTGGAATCTGATTCATTGTCACTCGCACCGGTAAAAGTCTATGGACTATGGGTGCGAGAAAAATGTCGCATTGCACTCACATGACACCGGAGTGCAGTGCGATAATCAGCTAATACTGGAGGAGATAGGGAGATTACTTCATACCTCTCCTCCCCAGCTGTGCTCTAATCACAGGATCGTATCACAGTATAATGACACTCGGCTTACACTTGCAGCAGAGCAGGAGTCGGGGGGTCATTAGGTCATTAGCATAATGCATCTGATGCTCCCGTATTGGATGATAAACGTCCATGTGTCCTTAGACTACTAGTTAAAAACTGATATGCACAGCTAAATGTCGAAATTATTTTGTGTGTGTGTTTAGTTTTTTAAAAGAAATGCTTGGTAGGTACATATAAAAGCCAGCATCTTTAATAGCGCACTGAATTGATGAGGCTTGTGCAGATATGAAATTTTACTAAAATACAAATGTTTAAAAAAATTAATTATGACATGCACATATTGTGAGGTATTTAGATGCAGTTACATGTTTGGATTTTAGAGAAGTGTATTTTGAATTTTTATCTTTAACAAAAGGACTGCACAAAAAAATTGAAAAAACTTTGTACCGTTGCTTGTGACTAGCAAGCATGTCATCTCTGACATTGATTTCAGATTCTGTTTCCTGTGGCTTGCTGCTGATTCATAGTGCATTAAGAGTGAAAGAAAAAGAGTTGCAATAGTAATTTAATAGCAACGGGAAATATCCCTAATATACCATATCACTGATCATTCACACTGACCCTGCTAGTGATGGCAATTTTCCTTTCCCGCCTCCCTATCTATTGAATCTTTGTATTATTTGTAGTATACTACACTACTTTTATTCAGTGCTGCAAATGTACAGTATAATACTGACTGGAGTGTTTGTCAAATGCTTTAGAGTTTTCTCCCCCTAATTCTATAACTAAAGGCCACTTTACACGCTGCGACATCACTAGCGATGTCGCTAGTGATCTCACCCGCCCCTATCGTGCGTGCGTCACGGGCAAATCGCTGCCCGTGGCGAACAATATCGCTAGTACGCGTCACACACACATACCTTTCTAACGACGTTGCTGTGTCCGGTGAACAAACTCTTTTTTAAGGGGGAGATTTGTGCGGCGTCACAGCGATGTCACACAGCGGGCCACCAATAGAAGCAGAGGGGCGGAGAGCAGCCGCATTAACGTCACTCGAAGCTCGTTGCCAGAGGACGTAGGAACGCTGTTGTTTGTTGTTCCGGGGGTGTCACACATAGCGATATGTGCTGCCTCAGGAACGACGAACAATCTGCGTCCAAAATGAGCAACGATATTTGGGAAAGGAACGATGTGTCAACAATCAACGATTTTTGCCGTTTTTTGGATCGTAGCGGTTGCTCGTAGGTGTCACACGCAACGACATCGCTAACAAGGTCGGCTATGCGTCACGAATTCCGTGACCCCAGTAATATCTTGTTAGCGATGTCGTTGCGTGTAAAGCGGCCTTAAGGCCCATTTATACACAATGATATCGCTAACGAGATATCGTCTGGGTCACGGTGTTAGTGACGGGCATCCAGCCTCGTTAGCGATGTCGTTGTGTGTGATACCTTTTTGCGATCAGTAACGATCGCAAAAAGGTGTCAAATCGTTCATCGTTTACACGTCGTTCATTTTTAAAAAAACGTTCCTCGTTTGGAACGCAGGTTGCTTGTCATTCCTGCGGCAGCACACATCGCTGTGTGACACCGCAGGAATGAGGAACAACATCGTACCTGCGGCCGCCGGCAATAAGGAATGAAGGAGGTGGGCGGGCTGTTCCGGCCGCTCATCTCCGCCCCTCCGCTTCTATTGGCCGGCCACTTAGTGATGCCGCTGTGATGCCAATCGATCCTCCCTCTTAAAGGAGAGATTGTTCGGTGGCAACAGCAATGTTGGTGAACAGGTAATTGCGTGTGACGCTACATTAGCGATATTGTTCGCTACAGCAGCGATCACCCCGTGACGCGCCACCGACGTGGGCGGGTGCTATCACTCGCGACATCGCTAGTGATGTCACAGCGTGTAAAGCCTGCTTCAAGCTACGAGCTCTGATGTACTCACTTTTCTAAAACCCTCTGCTGCATTCCCTGTGTAGGTTTTATTCAATTTTTTTTTATAGTCCCTCATAATTGGCTGCACCATATCAAGTATTATAGTAACTGCAACACATTTTGGGGAAGCCCACTCGGTTGTGTCTGAAGATGTGAACTTTCTGTACATAATGCAATGTTCTGCAATTTGTAAAGAAGTGACTTGTAGTTTTTATGGCATGTGGAGCAAATTGAATTTATTTTTAATTTTATTGGGACTTGTGAATTACATAAAATTTGATATGACATCTAATTGCACGGTCTTAGCACAACACAATAAGTTGTGCAATAAATATGCTCAACTATGTGCTATTATTGTTTTTAACTTTTCACTAGAGATGGGTGAACCAGCAGATGTTCGAGTTCAGTGGGTCTGGCCAGACATAAAAGAAAGTCCATTTCGGGACCGGACTTGACCCGAACTTGATGGCGAACGTCAAACCCGATATAATTCTAAGGGACCTGAACTGAAGTGTTATAAAATGGTGGTAGTACAGGCTAGAGGGCTTCAAAAGGAAGCAAAATGAGGATTAAAACAGGACAATTATACTTACCAAGTTCCCATTGCTTTTAGATCCACTCATTAAATCTCTTGAATAATCACTGCTTCCCTCGCCCACCCTCTGTGACAATGTCTGTGATTGGTTCCAGTTAGACTGCTGGCGTGCTGGCGTCTGTGATTGGTTGCTCTCACACTAGCTGTCTGGGTCCCTGAAGTGGAGTGGAAAAATAAATCAATAATTGGAAAAAATGGTGTAGGGTATCCTGTATTTTGACACTCAAAGCAGATAAGGCAGACATCTGTAGGCTGCACCCTCCAGGTATGTGTGTTATCTTGGCAATATGTCAAAATACAAGGAATCCCAAGCTGCTTTTTTAAATTATTTAAATAGATCATTTTAAAAACTGGTGTGCACCTCAAATATTCATACCCAACCAAGATAAAGCAAACAGCTGGGGGCTTGTAGTCTCTGGTATGGGAGGCCCATGGCTATTTGGCCCTCCTCAGCAAAAAAATAGCAGTCCACAGCCTCCCCAAAATCGGCACATCCATTAGATGTGCTAATCCTGGCCCTTTACACTGCTCAACCCAATTGCACTGTGGCAATGTCAATCAGGGTAATATAAGGGGTTACAAAATAGAGCTTTGATTTGTCACAAAATCACAGCTGCCATGAAGCTCTTGATTAGTAATGGGTTGGAGTTTACTAGACCTCTTCATTACTAATCATGTAAGTAAAAAATATAAATTTAAAAGACAGAGAAAAATCCTTTATTTTTAAAAAAACACCCTAATTGTCCAATTTATGTACCCCCAAAATACCATGTGGGTCTGATGTAATACATACCATGACATCTCACAATGATTCTGGGTCTGCTACATCTGAGGTTGAAATCATGACTAAGCACTGCAATGTCATGGGCACACTGATGGAGCTGCAGCTATGAGATAGGTGATGTCAGTGAGTTTACCTGAGGTCACAGATGTCAGTTCCCACAGAACACCAGCTGTAACCTCAGGTGAACACAATAAACTCAGTGAATTCACTTGAGGTGAACTCTATGTACTCAATGCTGGAGTACAGGCATAAGCTATGTGTGCACCTTGAGTATTTGGTGGTAGAAATTTCTGCACCAAATCTGCAACCTTTGGCAGAAAAATGTGTTATAAACACATCAAAATAACATTGCTTTTTGGTGAATTTTTCTGCTAGGAGATGCAGATTTGGTTTAGATATCTCCAAAAAATTTCTGCACCAAATCTGTATCGCCTAACAGACAAATGTACCAAAACTGCATTGAGTTTTGAGTGCGTTTTTCTGCCAGGTGATGCAGATTTTATGCAACCAAACACTATATGGGCGCAGAGAGCCTGTGTCAATAATCCAGCATTGAGTTCATAGAGTTTACCTGATGTGAATTCACTGAGTTCATGAGTTCACCAGTGATCAGTTCACCTGAGGTCACAGCTTGGATACCATGGAAACCGCCAGCTGTGACCTCAGGTGAACTCAATGATGTGACCCCTCATATCTGCAGCTCCATCACTGTGTCCCACAGACCGCATTACTTGGGTGCTTTTTCTAATGTGATTGCGCACTACGACCTCAAATGTAGCAGAGCCGGGATCATCATGAGGCATTGTGTCTGAAGATTACGTCGGACCTGCAGGGGTGTTTTGGGAGTTAATAAATTGAAGAGGTTGATTTTTGTTATTTTTTAAAATATTGAATTTTTCTCTGTGTTTTGTCTTAATTTATTTTTACTTGAACAATTAGTAATAGGTTGGTTTCAAAGACCCCTCCCCATTATCTATCCAGGGCTTAGTGGCAGCTCTGATTTTTAACAAGTTAGGCGTCTCATAGACACCCTACCCATTACTAACCTTGGGCTTGATGACAGCTGGGATTTTTTGACAAATCACATCTGTCATGAACCTCTTATATTACCTCGATTACCATTGCATTTGGGCAATTGGGATGAGCAGGGTAAATGTCAGGATTGGCACATCTAATGGATGCCACTTTTTAAATTATTTATTTAAGTAATTTAAAAAAAGCCACATGGGGTCCTTCATATTTTTGATACACAGCCAAGCTAACGCACACAGCTGGAGGCTGCAGCCTCACGCTGTCTGCTTTATCTGTGCTAGGTATCAAAATACAGGGGACCCTTTGCCATTTTTTCCAATCAGTTATTTATTTTTACACTTCACAACCAACCACAGATGCAGTATGATTGCAACCAATCACAGATGCTGTCACAGAGGTAGGGAGGGGGAAGCAGTGAATAGTCATGAGATATAATGAGTGGACCTGTAAACAATGTGACATCTTAGTGTTACGGGGGTCCTGTCGGATTCGGATAAAGGTAGTGCATATCCCAATCGCCAATCGGGGTCCACCGTGCTCCAAGATGGTAAAGGAGCTGCTGGCAACCCATAGGTCAGGTGCGTAATATAGAGCTTGGTGGCTCTGAAATAATATTAACCTGACCCGAGTTAAACGACACTTGGATCAGAATAACTGTGAACCCTGTTCATGCCACAGGGTCCACTCACCCAAACCAGGAACTCCCCTGTTGACACCACTGGGGTCTTGGGGTACGCTGTCCGTGTGCGTAGGGGGCAAAATGGGCAAATGGCTCAACAGACGCAGCCCAGTTAACTCCACTGGGCTGCTCGAGCAGGACTGGACGGTAGGAGGGAAGAGCGGTGCCTGACCCTAGCATGCCGAGCCACGAATCTTGGTGTGACAGGCACCGGATGCCTAACCCTACCTACTGCTTCCAGAACTAGTGGGTGTAGACCGCAGTGTGGCTCAACCATAAGGAAAATGAGCATGTGAATCAGAAGACTGCACACCATGGTGTAGTCTCTATGCCCTTTTATCACCTAGGGTCTACCCCAAACCCAGGGTGAGCCGGAGCAGTTGTTTTTTATTGTTTTTTCTAATTCCTCCAATTCAGCCTCCATGGTGGTGAGAGATGCCGTATTATGGTCCTTCATAGATTTCAAGTACTATATTTCCAGTTTAATACTGTGGGCTGTCATTTTTCTCATTTCACCTGGACCCTTGTATCCTTGTCCCCATGTGATATGGTAGTATACCTCAATTTTATCTTTCCTGTTGTGTATGTCTTAATAAAGTTTGTAATTTTGCACAATTACTCGTCCTCCTGTCTATTATTCATGATCATGAGTAATGCAGGCACCACCTCCGCCTTACCCAGGCTGTATCTTTGATGTCTATTTCTGATGGCTCTGTTTTTGAGAAATGTGTTACCCTACCAGTCATTGTCTGATGACCAGTGATGGGGTGCCAGGTCATAGGGGCGGGCCTCTGCGCGCCAGTCCTGAGTGGCCACATCATCAGGACACCTGATGCAGTCCAGCCTATCAGGGCCTGCCACCTCATGGACATCCCCAGTGAAGTCCTTACTGGACATAGCCTCTAGTGCACTAAGTGCCTGAGCATGCTCAGTAGCCTGAACAACCGACTTAGTCTCAGAAATCAGACTATAAGTCTGAGCATGCTCAGAAGGCACAACACAGAACTTGGACACAGAACGAAGTCAAAGTACCTGAGCAAAGAGGCTTTTCACACTAAGTGTAGGAGCATGCTCAGTAGCCTGAACTGAGGACTTTGCCTCAGAAAATGGCACTATCAGGCTGAGCATGCTCATCAGGCAAAATACTGGACTTAGGGTCTGGCTGGGGCAAATCAGCAAGCTCCCTAGCCACCTCTTCACACTTAGACGTGGTGGAAGAAGCAGTCAGCTGGAAGACCTGAGGCATGGCCAAAAATGGAAGCCGGCGTCTGGGCATAGCAGGAATCGCAGGAGGCTGTTTGCAGCTATGGCGGCACAGATTTGTACCACTTGGTATATATAAATATCCTGCTTTAATCCCCATTTTGCTTCCTTTTTCTTTTTTTATTTTTATTCGGGTGGCTGAACTTGAACAGTATCACAGATTTCCCTAAAAAAGTCATTGTTCAAGATTTGTGCATGGACACTAGGTGTCTGGAATGGACCCGAACTTCACAGTTCGGGTTCGCCCATCACTACTTATTACACTATGATGTGCTATCTCTTTGAACTTTCTGATCAATTGGTCCTCAGAAATTCAGAACCCTTGGTTGGAGTAACCTTTTGACCCACTTTTATTTGTATCTCTGCACCTATAAAATAACTCAGAGTTTTGTATTTGTGTTTTCCAATTATAATCACCTGTAACCTCTCTATATTTAAGTTCACTAACATCTCATTTTATAAAAAAATCTTGTGCATTTGCACAAAAGGTTTGTGTAGTTGACAACAGCTTGTGGTATGAAATTACACTTTTAAAAGTTGCTGCCTTTACTTTTGGTATTTTAGCTCAGTTTATTTAGCAGCAAGCTTTTAGTTCAACCACAGTGCCACCACAGGAGAAGTTAAGAATCGCACATGTTCCATTACAATATGCAATATTTAGGATCCTCCAGAGTTGGCACTCCTTCTACATGATCTGTATTGTGGTTTACCAATAAGTATTCTGAATTGTTTATCCAACTTATTCCAACTTCTGATAGGGCACATGAAAAGTGGTTTTCAGAACTTGACACCTATAATACCAAACATATTAAGAGTTGAGCTGTTTTAATAATAACAATAAGTTTGATTTACATAGCATTGTCATATATCATATTCTACAATTCACACTACAATATCAGAGTAACACATAATTCATTCATTTAAAAAAAGGATCTGGCAATCTATAAGTATTAATAAAAAGTATTTGTATGGCATGGTCCAACATCCCTATAAATGAGGGTATTCATGTAAGGTTGCATGAACAATCATGAGCCAGTATGTGCATATGTCCAGATATAAAGTGTTACTGTATATGTCGCGGGCGGGGAGGGCGCTGCGCTCACCACGCTCGGGTCCGGAGCTGCTGCTGCTGCTGCTCGGTGGCTCGAGCGGTGGGCCAGATCCGGGGCCTCGAGCGGCGCTCCTCGCCCGTGAGTGAAAGGGGTGGTTTGTTGGTGTTTGGAATGTCGGTTTGTGATGCCACCCATGGTGTGTGGTGAGGTTGGGGCATCACTGCTGCTCTGTACGGGGATCCCGGGAGCGATGACAGGGAGCAGCTGGGATGTTTTTCCTCCCCTCCGTGGGTAGGGGGATTTTGGTAGTCCCGGGGCCCGGAGTTGTTGTCTGTAAAGTGGATTGCGGGGCTTGGCCAGGTGCAGGGTCGCGGGGCAGCGCAGTGCCAGACGGCACGGTGGCACTTACTCAGCCAGTAACGTACACGGAATCTCTGATAAAACAAATGGCTGGATGGACGAGTTCCACAGACGGCTGCGATGATCACTCCCGGTAGGTTGGCGGTAACTGTCTCTCCCTTCACCGGTGTATGTTCTCGGCCCCGATGGCTTCCCACCGGTAACCCGCTCCCCAGAGGTATATTTGCCGGAGGAGCACCTTTTGCCCGCAGGCGCTGGCCCTGGGAACTCTAGCTGTGGTGGTAGCTGTATTTCCCTTCACGGTTGAGCGGTTGCCTTTAGTTGGGTCTTTACTGCTGGGAAACCCCGGAGGTTCCTATCACTGACGGATTTGACTGGTTTAACGGCGACTCCAAGCCTGGTCGGGGTCCGTGGGCCCTGCCGGATGGTGCTGGCTTCTCTTCGCTCCCCGATCCGGTACCGGCGGGCCACCGCCTGTCCCCGGTCCTTACGGTTGTGCGTCAATCGGCCTCTCCTGCAGACGGTCACCACCGTCTGCCAACCTTGCTCTCAGGTGCCCGGGCCACGTACCCGGACATGGTCTGTCTGCTCCTCTCCTACCACTTCCCTCCTTCCTTTCTCAACTCCACTTCACTCTCTCTTCCCTTTTCCCGCCTCCAGGACTGTGAACTCCTCGGTGGGTGGATTCAACCGCCTGGCTCCGCCCCACCTGGGGCGGACATCAGCCCCTGGAGGGAGGCAACAAAGATTTGTGTCTGACTTAGGTGTTCCTAACCGGGGTGTGGGGAGTGTTGTTGCAGTACCTGTGACGTCCTGGCTTGTCCAGGGTGCCACATATACATGAAAGTATGAGTACAGATGATGGAAAGGACGAGATTCTGAGAAAAATGTAGTAAGGGATGATGTGATAGGCCAAAATGAAGACATGTGTTTTTAGGACATACTTATAACTTTTGAAACTTTCTACTAACAAAATTGTCTGAGGTCGTACAATCCAGGGAACTACTATTTAAAGAAAATTATTCCTAGAAAATCATTTATACTTTGACAAAAAATATATATTTTAAATATATAAAACACATTGTTATATGAAACTTCATAACAGTCATTATTATCAACTTCCACAATATTTTGTATTGTACAGTCATGGTGTAATAAACAAATCTGAGAATTTGGGAAGGAAAGTTAGCTCACTGAAGAATGAAGCACCTCTAGTCCTCAACGTGGAGTCGGGGCTGCAGAAAGCACAATTAAAGAAAGAAAAATCCTCCAGTGATGCATAGGTACAGTGCCTACAATTAGTATTCAACCCCCTGCAGATTTAGCAGGTTTGATAAGATGCAAATAAGTTAGAGCCTGCAAACTTCAAACAAGAGCAGGATTTATTAACAGATGCATAAATCTTACAAACCAACAAGTTATGTTGCTCAATTAAATTTTAATAAATTTTCAACATAAAAGTGTGGGTCAATTATTATTCAACCCCTAGGTTTAATATTTTGTGGAATAACCCTTGTTTGCAATTACAGAAAATAATCGTCTTTTATAAGACCCGATCAGGCCGACACAGGTCTCTGGAGTTATCTTGGCCCACTCCTCCATGCAGATCTTCTCCAAGTTATCTAGGTTCTTTGGGTGTCTCATGTGGACTTTAATCTTGAGCTCCTTCCACAAGTTTTTAATTGGGTTAAGGTCATGAGACTGACTAGGCCACTGCAAAACCTTGATTTTTTCCCTCTTGAACCAGGCCTTGGTTTTCTTGGCTGTGTGCTTTGGGTCGTTGTCTTGTTGGAAGAGGAAATGACAACCCATCTTAAGATCCTTGATGGAGGAGCGGAGGTTCTTGGCCAAAATCTCCAGGTAGGCCGTGCTATCCATCTTCCCATGCATGCGGACCAGATGGCTCAGCCCCTTGGCTGAGAAACAGCCCCACAGCATGATGCTGCCACCACCATGCTTGACTGTAGGGATGGTATTCTTGGGGTCGTATGCAGTGCCATCCAGTCTCCAAACGTCACGTGTGTGGTTGGCACCAAAGATCTCGATCTTGGTCTCATCAGACCAGAGAACCTTGAACCAGTCTGTCTCAGAGTCCTCCAAGTGATCATGAGCAAACTGTAGACGAGCCTTGACATGACGCTTTGAAAGTAAAGGTACCTTACAGGCTCATCTGGAACGGAGACCATTGCGGTGGAGTACGTTACTTATGGTATTGACTGAAACCAATGTCCCCACTGCCATGAGATCTTCCCGGAGCTCCTTCCTTGTTGTCCTTGGGTTAGCCTTGACTCTTCGGACAAGCCTGGCCTCGGCACGGGTGGAAACTTTCAAAGGCTGTCCAGGCCGTGGAAGGCTAACAGTAGTTCCATAAGCCTTCTACTTCCGGATGATGCTCCCAACAGTGGAGACAGGTAGGCCCAACTCCTTGGAAAGGGTTTTGTACCCCTTGCCAGCCTTGTGACCCTCCACGATCTTGTCTATGATGGCCTTGGAATGCTCCTTTGTCTTTCCCATGTTGACCAAGTATGAGTGCTGTTCACAAGTTTGGGGAGGGTCTTAACTAGTCAGAAAAGGCTGGAAAAAGAGATAATTAATCCAAACATGTGAAGCTCATTGTTCTTTGTGCCTGAAATACTTCTTAATACTTTAGGGGAACCAAACAGAATTCTTGTGGTTTGAGGGGTTGAATAATAAATGACCCTCTGAATAAACTTTTCACAATTTTAAAAAAAAATAAAAAGTTTTGCTGCAGTGCATTTCACACTTCCTGGCTGATCTACAGTCCAAATGTCACAATGCCAAGTTAATTCCGAATGTGTAAACCTGCTAAATCTGCAGGGGGTTGAATACTACTTGTAGGCACTGTATATAGATGTAAAACCACACATTTATTACTTTTTTTAAATATAGGTTAGCAGAGACAGCATTTTTACATGTAGTCTGGTTAACCTGTAAATAGACTTAATCATGGACAAGTCTAATTAAGGCTGTTCACTGAAATGCAGGAGCATATCATTGTTGCAACCTATGCAGTCACACAGGGGCCCATGCAGTAGGGGGCCCATTTCTACTTCCAAAGCATGTGGACTTGTGCATTATGATGATATCTTGGGCCGCAAGGGGTCCATATATTGTTCTTGCACAGGGGCAGTTTTCTGCCAAGTCTGAAATGCGTAGGATAATCTGGCTATATGTGGAACTTCTCTGTCTGCTAAGTAGAGATGAGTGAACCGGTCGCGGTTCGGCTCGAGTTTGGTTCGCCGAACCGGTTCAGCAAACCACTCGAACCACATAGGAAACAATGGGAGGCAATCACAAACACATAAAAACACCTAGAAAACACCCTCAAAGGTGTCCAAAAGGTGACAAACAACTCACAACATAACACAAACACATGGGAAAGTGACAAGGACATATACTCATGCAAAAACAAAAGAGCTGGACAAGGAAAAAGAGGAGGAGACACAGATATAGGCATGTAGGGGGAAAAAGCGCAATAGGGTCTTACCCGGTATGAGGGTAGAGAGACAGAAAGAGGTACACTCACCTGGTAGGGTTGTGAAAGTCACAACTCCTTATGATCGCATGTGAGTGCCTTTTTGTGGTTTAGCAGCGGCCCCGGAATGCAGTATATAAAATATAAGTCAGGTAAAGAGAAAACCGCATTTAGCGCGGCATTTAAACCGGTTTTCTCTTTACCTGAATTATATATTACAGATATAGGCATGGCATGCCCTTCTAAAACCATGTAAAACACCGCAAGGTTACTCCAAGCGGAGTCTCCCTTTTTTCCAAAAATTGGGCCACACACACACCCACCCCTTCAGTGGCAGCACTTGTGCCCCAGTTGTACACTTCACAGGTAGATTTGCATCAAGAAAATTCAAAAATACGCCATCCTTAACCGTCCCCAGGATGACACCGGGGTAGGTAGCAAAGTCTTTCCTGATCCCAGCTCTGTTCATCTTGGATCATTTTTAAAAACAATGTAAGCAAGGGTTACTCCAAGCGGAGTCTCCCTTTTTTCCAATAATTGGGCCCCACACACACCCACCCCTTCAGTGGCAGCACTTGTGCCACAGTTGTACACTTCACAGCTAGATTTGCATCAAGCACATTCAAAAATACGCCATCCTTAACCATCCCCAGGATGATCCCGGGGTAGGTAGCAAAGTCTTTGCTGAACCATGACTTGTTCACCTTGGCTCCTTTTAAAAAACACAGCAAGCAAGGGTTACTCCAAGCGGAGTCTGCCTTTTTTCCAAAAATTGGGCCACACACACACCCACCCCTTCAGTGGCAGCACTTGTGCCCCAGTTGTACACTTCACAGGTAGATTTGCATCAAGCACATTCAAAAATTCGCCACCCTTAACCGTCCCCAGGATGACCCCGGAGTAGGTAGCAAAGTCTTTGCTGAACCATGACCATTCATCTTGGCTTCTTTTACCAGGTGTGACAGCTGTCCCCACAGTCCTAGAAGATGAAGAGCGCACGGATGCACTTGAAGAGGCAGGCGGTGGATGGTTTGCTCCGCTAGACCGCATTGCAGCACGGTGAGCTTCCCACTGGGACATATGATACTTATTCATGTGACGATTCATGGAAGAAGTTGTCAAACTCCTGAGATTTTGCCCTCTACTAACAGAATCACGACAAATTTTACATATCACATGATTTGGGCAATCTTTTTCTATGTCAAAAAAGGTCCAGGCTAGGCAAGGCTTAGAGGGCATGTGACCTGCTGAGCCCCCCCGACTAGTGCTCAGAGGCAGAGTGGTGGCTGAGGATGCAGTTGTAGACGTGCTACCAGTACTACTCCTCTGTCCAGGAAGGTGCAAGGTAACTTCGTCGTCAGTAGCATCCTCCTCCACCGCCTCTGTTGTCCTCCTCGAGTGCCTGACTGTGGGTTGACAGTAGGTGGGATCTAGAACTTCCTCATCAAGCGTTGTGTTTGCACTCCCCTCACCCTCAGACCGAGCCTCTTCCTGACGTGAACCAATATTTAAGTTGTCATCCCAATCTGGTATCTGCGTCTCATCGTCATCAGTATGTTCCTCATTGTCTATAACAACAGGTGTTACAGTTTGTGAATAAGGGTCAACATTATGCTCAGAAACTTGGTCCTCACGGCCTGAATCAGTCACAAAGGTTCTGGGCATCACCATTTCCTGGTCTGTACTCACTGTAGCTTGGGAGCAGACCTCTGATTCCCAGGCTATAGTGTGACTGAACAGCTCTGCAGACTCAGCCATCTCAGATCCACCATACTGTGCAGGGCGGATGGAGACTTCAGAGCTGGGAGAAAGCAAGTGTGATTTGGATGACAACTCAGAGGACTGGTGTTTTTTGGATGCGGTAGTTGAGGTGGCGGAGAGGGCACTTGTTGGACAACTTATGATCCATTCAAGCATTTTCTTTTTTTGGCCATCATCTACCTTTGTTCCAGTTGTTCGTGTCCGTAAAAAAGGGAGCACATCGGATTGTCCACGGTAAGTAGTAGACATCTTACTTTTGCTGAAAGATGGTCTATCTTCAGCAGATGTTAATGGGGTTTTGCCACCTTCCCCACGGACAAACCCTTTTTTTCCTTTTCCAACACGCCTTTTCCCCTTTCCACCAGCATCTGTCATTTTCCCACTCATTTTGATTGCGACAAGATTGTCCACTTAAAATGTGGTAGTAAAAATTGAGAGGTGGTGTAGATTGCAGCGGTGGTCTATCTTTATTAACAGCAGAATAAACAACAATAACTATCCCTGACAATGCAACTACGGCCCTTAAACTGGCAGCATAGTTTGCTAGTATAATGGCTTAATAACAATGAGTTTGAGTGTGCAATGCAGTGGTGCTGCAAATAGCTTTGCACCAGTGGGACAATAATGGAAGTCCATCAGCCACTTTTAGGATGCCACTAAGTTTACTCAGTGTTTGCTAGTATAATGGCTTAGTAACAATGAGTTTGAGTGTGCAATGCAGTGGTGCTGCAAATAGCTTTGCACCAGTGGGACACTATTGGAAGTCCAACAGCCACTTTTAGTATGCCACTAAGTTTCCTCAGTCTTTGCTAGTATAATAGCTTAGTAAAAATGAGTTTGAGTGTGTTCTCGAACGTAACTAGAACTATCGAGCTTTAGCAAAAAGCTCGAGTTCTAGTTCGATCTAGAACAGCCCCCAAAATCACTCGAACCGCGAACTGGAGAACCACGAACCACGCTCAACTCTACTGCTAAGCTATATTTTAAGCATTTCTAATAAATGGGAATATTTACCTCTACGTACCTGTTCATCTCTGGAGGATTCTTTTTTTCTTTAATAATGGTGTAATGATGTACAATAATTACAGAAAACAGTATGCTACAAGAAAATCAAACAATTCTTACTCATATACAATTGGTAGGCTTTAAGGAAGAGTGAAGGGAATAATCAGATCTAGCCATGGTAGGCAGAGGCAGTGTTGACTTTTTTGGTTGTGAACGTTTTCTGCTGAATTATATAGACATTGGGAAATGTAGGTTTTCACTGACTGTTCAAAATGTTGTAAAATTGAGGAGAGCTTAACTGGGTTAGTAAAAACAGAATTGTTTAAATACATCTCATTCATAGCATCAGAAAGTTGTATTAGGCTCTGTTCACATTGGAGTCATGATGTTAGCCATAACAAAAGTCAAATAATAGCAAAAAAAACTCCGGCACACCACAAAGTAATGAGAACAAGGATCTGGGATGGTGCAGAAACGTTGTTTTTATTGAAACAGAAGGATTTTTTTACAAGTCTGTCCCCCAACGTTTCAGTCCTTACCGGACCTTTTTCAAGGACTATATCAGACTAGATGTCAAAACTAGTGGTCACGTTGCACCAATAGAAACTGCATACTGACGTCTATAAACAGGGGGAGACTACGCTCATAGTCTGTATATATATGTGCAAAGATGTCTAAGGTCAAGTCAACACTGGTTGGCTATATAGCACATAGTGTTCATGGAAATGGTACAATCTTTAGACGTGAGGAAATATTGTAAATGAAGCCAGTGTCGCTTCGTGTTACACTTATAAATCCTTCATCAGGAAAATGCATAACAAATGCATAAATTGAAAAGGGAACCCTCTGACCCGGTATCACATCATGACTCGAGGCAAAATATAGAATACTCACAAATGGATGTCCTATGGTGAAATGGTGACAGGACCAGTGCAGGGAGATAGCTTCTACAGTTAGGTCCAGAAATATTTGGACAGTGACACAATTTTCGCGAGTTGGGCTCTGCATGCCACCACATTGGATTTGAAATGAAACCTCTACAACAGAATTCAAGTGCAGATTGTAACGTTTAATTTTAAGGTTTGAACAAAAATATCTGATAGAAATTGTAGGAATTGTACACATTTCTTTACAAACACTCCACATTTTAGGAGGTCAAAAGTAATTGGACAAATAAACCAAACCCAAACAAAATATTTTTATTTTCAATATTTTGTTGCGAATCCTTTGGAGGCAATCACTGCCTTAAGTCTGGAACCCATGGACATCACCAAACGCTGGGTTTCCTCCTTCTTAATGCTTTGCCAGGCCTTTACAGCCATAGCCTTCAGGTCTTGCTTGTTTGTGGGTCTTTCTGTCTTAAGTCTGGATTTGAGCAAGTGAAATGCATGCTCAATTGGGTTAAGATCTGGTGATTGACTTGGCCATTGCAGAATGTTCCACTTTTTTGCACTCATGAACTCCTGGGTAGCTTTGGCTGTATGCTTGGGGTCATTGTCCATCTGTACTATGAAGCGCCGTCCGATCAACTTTGCGGCATTTGGCTGAATCTGGGCTGAAAGTATATCCCGGTACACTTCAGAATTCATCCGGCTACTCTTGTCTGCTGTTATGTCATCAATAAACACAAGTGACCCAGTGCCATTGAAAGCCATGCATGCCCATGCCATCACGTTGCCTCCACCATGTTTTACAGAGGATGTGGTGTGCCTTGGATCATGTGCCGTTCCCTTTCTTCTCCAAACTTTTTTCTTTCCATCATTTTGGTACAGGTTGATCTTTGTCTCATCTGTCCATAGAATACTTTTCCAGAACTGAGCTGGCTTCGTGAGGTGTTTTTCAGCAAATTTAACTCTGGCCTGTCTATTTTTGGAATTGATGAATGGTTTGCATCTAGATGTGAACCCTTTGTATTTACTTTCATGGAGTCTTCTCTTTACTGTTGACTTAGAGACAGATACACCTACTTCACTGAGAGTGTTCTGAACTTCAGTTGATGTTGTGAACGGGTTCTTCTTCACCAAAGAAAGTATGCGGCGATCATCCACCACTATTGTCATCCGTGGATGCCCAGGCCTTTTTGAGTTCCCAAGCTCACCAGTCAATTCCTTTTTTCTCAGAATGTACCCGACTGTTGATTTTGCTACTCCAAGCATGTCTGCTATCTCTCTGATGGATTTTTTTTCAGCCTCAGGATGTTCTGCTTCACCTCAATTGAGAGTTCCTTAGACCGCATGTTGTCTGGTCACAGCAACAGCTTCCAAATGCAAAACCACACACCTGTAATCAACCCCAGACCTTTTAACTACTTCATTGATTACAGGTTAACGAGGGAGACGCCTTCAGAGTTAATTGCAGCCCTTAGAGTCCCTTGTCCAATTACTTTTGGTCCCTTTAAAAAGAGGAGGCTATGCATTACAGAGCTATGATTCCTAAACCCTTTCTCCGATTTGGATGTGAAAACTCTCATATTGCAGCTGGGAGTGTGCACTTTCAGCCCATATTATATATATAATTGTATTTCTGAACATGTTTTTGTAAACAGCTAAAATAACAAAACTTGTTTCACTGTCCAAATATTTCTGGCCCTGACTGTATCTGTGTCTGCAGAGGGGGAGAGGATCCAGCCTGAATCTTTTTTCCTCACGTCTAAAGATTGTACCATTTCCATGAACACTATGTGCTATATAGCCAACCAGTGTTGACTTGACCTTAGACATCTTTGCACATATATATATACAGACTATGATCGTAGTCTCCCCCTGTTTATAGACGTTAGTACGCAGTTTCTTTTAGTGCAACGTAACCACTAGTTTTGACATCTAGTCTGATTTAGTCCTTGAAAAAGGTCTGTTAAGGACTGAAACGTTGGGGGACAGACTTGTAAAAAAATCCTTCTGTTTCAATAAAAACAACGTTTTTGCACCATCTCAGATCCTTTTTCTCATTACTTTGTGGTGTGCCGGACCTTTTTTTGCTATTATTGGACTTATTTTCTCCAGAGCACCCGATTATATAGTTGAGCCAGGTCTATTCTACTAAAATAACAAAAGTTAAGGCAGATATTGCAAATCCGTTATGTCAGGGATTCTAATGGATCTAGATGGATACTATTAATTTATAATAAATCACAATTTTTTTTTTACATGAATAAAAAATAACAGCAGATTACAGATGAGTGGTTCCATGGAGGTTTGACTTGCCGGCAGCAAATGAGCCTAGCTAAACAGACTCAAGCTTGAGTTGAACCCCGGATCAAGTTACTGATTGGCAGTTTTAGGGGTACTTTGCACGCTGCGACATCGCAAGCCGATGCTGCGATGCCGAGCGCGATAGTCCCCGCTCCCGTCGCAGCTGCGAGATCCTTGCGATAGCTGCCGTAGCGAACATTATCGCTACGGCAGCTTCACATGGACTCACCTGTCCTGGGACGTCACTCTGGCCGGCGACCCGCCTCCTTATTAAGGGGCCGGGTCGTACGGCGTCACTGCGACCTCACACGGCAGGCAGCCAATAGGAGCGGAGTGGCGGAGATGAGCGGGATGTAAACATCCCACCCACCTTCTCCCTTCCGCATATCCTACGGAAGCCGCGGTGACGCCGGGAGATGTTCCTCGCTCCTGCGGCTTCACACACAGCGATGTGTGCTGCTGCTGGAGCGAGGAACAACATCGGACCATCGCGTCAGCGTAATTTTGGATTACGCCGATGCTACACCGATGATACGATTACGACGCTTTTGCACTCGTTAATCGTATCATCTAGGCTTTACACACTACGATGTCGCCTGCGATGCCAGATGTGCGTCACTTTCAATTTGACCCCACCGACATCGCACCTGCGATGTCGTAGTGTGCAAAGTACCCCTTAGTCTCTGCCCATATACAGCCAGCCATAAGCAGATCACTTCCGGGGGAGGTTGGGCAGGCGTTTTCAATCTTTCTTTTGTTGCACACTACATGTGATCATGCTGTTGTTACTTCCAGTGTGGGCCACTGTAATACTGCAAGCGGCACGCACAGGGCGTACCTGAGTACAGCTTTGCTTGCGCAAGTTTTGTTCACACGTAAAGCATACTGAACCCCAAACCTGAACCTTGACTTTTAAATTTGGTGTTCTGTTTGAAAAACGAACATCAGGTTCCACTCATCTCTACAGCAGATTATTATTTTATGGACATCAAAGAGCAATCAGTTTTTACAGTGACAGTATATTACAAAGTGTGACTTCCTTACTACTGGGGCAGCACTTTACAGGGGTTTTAGGAAAATATTTATAAATGATATGCTATGTAAGTACTTTATAATATGATCTGAGTTATAATCATGAAACTTAGGAGTGACTATCTTGACTCATACATACAAGAATAAGAGGAGAAGTCTTTGGAGCTTCTTATTCTGTAACATTAAAATCCAGATACTTACATATTTGAAAGTATATACCCAAGGATTTTAAAAATACAAGTTATGAAGAACTGAGAACTCTGACTCTTCTTTCTGTTTATATGATTTTACCATTGATCATGGAAGAATGATTGGTGAAGGCAGGGGCAGACATATTATTGGTGCAACCTATACAGCTGCACAGGGGCACAGGAAGTGAGGGGCTCATTTCCCTCTCTAAAGGCCGCTTTACATGCTACAATAAATCTTACGATGTGTCGGCGGGGTCACGTCATAAGTGACGCACATCCGGCATCGTAAGTATGATTGTAGCGTGTAAAATCTCCGTGCATTTGTGATTGGACGAAAATCCGTTCATCGCATACACGTCGTTCATTTCTCAAAGATTGAACGTGCGGTTATGCAATGTTCCCGAGGCAGCACACATCGCAGTGTGTGACACCCCGGGAACATTGAACGACAGCTTACCTCTGTCAGCGGCTCCCGCCAACAAAGCGGAAAGAAGGAGGTGGGCGGGTTGTTTACGCGGCAGCCGTCCCTCCGCTTCTATTCCCCGGCTGCTGCGTGACGTCGATGTGACGCTGAACGTCCCTTCCACTCCAGGGAGTGGTTGTTCGCCGCCCAGATCGAGTTCGTATGGACGGGTAAGTACGTGTGACGGGGGTTAATCATTTGTGCGGCACGTTCAACAAATTGAACATGCCACACATACGATGGGGGCATTGCAAATCGCATATGATATCATATGCAGAATTGCAATGTGTAAAGCAGGCTTTAGGTAGATAGAATTGTGAATTTTGATGAGTTATTGGGCTGTAAAGTGCCCATTTACTGCTTTTGCACAGGGGCCATTTTCTGTCAGTATTTCTCAGTGGGGGAAGGACAATATGGCAGCACATCTGCACTCCATATATTATACAAGTATGCATAGCCTGTGAGTTCACCAAATAAATAAATTGTACCCAAAAAAACTTCACATGGTTGAGTCCTTTTTCTTTTTTTTTTCCTTGACTAGAAGGAAAGCACAAAACAAGATGAACTATTCTCCCATCTTCAGCTAGAAAGCTGTTGGCACTAAAGTTACTATGACCAGCTTGTCATCACAGTCGTGTGTCTAAGACACCCTCCTCTTCTTAGTCTTCAAAGTCAATGACAGAGGAATATTTTTAACAATGGTACTATAATCAGTTATTGTCTTTGTAAAGTTTAACACTAAACATTATTTTTAAACCATTTTTAAACTAAATTCAAATAGTCCCTCCGCAACGTCTCAGAACATAACCCCACGTCAAATTCCATGGCACCCAAATGTATCTCAAGGTTCTGGCCAACTGGTCCAGGAAGCCATTATCTATCCCCCATTTCCTTAAGATGGCTGGATTGTCATTGTAAATAAGCACTTGTACCTTGCCCCCCCCCCCCATCACATTGTAGATTGTAAGCTCTCACAAGCAAGGTTGTCTTTTTTCCCTCTGAATATTGTATTTTCTATAACTGTTGCTTGTTTGTATATGATCCTCCTGAGTTGTAAAGCGCTGCAGAATATGTTGGCGCTATAAAAATAAAGATGATTATTATTATTTTTATTATTAATAAACGACCCTTTAAATACGGTAATAAAAATAAATTACGACTATTGCACACGTATGTGACATATTTCAATATGGCTACACAAACATATTCTTTTAAGCTTTCTATTTTCAGGTTTACTGCAAATTTAATAAATTACACAACTTTTTTAGTAACGTTTTACCCAACAGCAGGAAAAAGTGAGAAAAACCTTGTGTGACCTTGGGTTAAAGTCACTTGCAGTGTCGTGACATCAGATTATACAGTGCATATGTGTTATCGAAAATAAACATAGTATAAAAAACTCTACTTTTTAGGGATTGAGCTTAGCCAGGCTAAAAGATAAAAAAAAAATAAGATGAAAGATGTTCTTCCAAGATGCCGCTGTGTGACAGTGTAGCGCCCAAGTGTTTCCTTTTCCTAAACCTTTCAATGTAAATTCAGGACAGCATTTATACCCGTCGCTTTGCAAACTGACCTGCAGCTGTTCATTATCATTTTCCTTACCATTTTGAACATCAGAATCCTAACAAGAACGTATGATTATATCGAGCACTGAGTCATATTTATGCTTTTCTGTTTTTAAATGATTTATGCAACATTTGATTTCAAGTGGCCTAGCACTTCACAAAGAAGCATGCTTAACATTAAAGTGTTTTTTTCCCCTGTTTTACAATATCAACTTTGAAACTGCAGCAATTCTTCTCATTTTCTTTTTTTTGCATGCTGTGTTCACAGTAATGAACTCTGAAAATGCTCTTTGATAATCACATGCCGTGAGTTTTTTTTAAAAAAAAAAGTGTAAAGATGATTTCTATTTATATAATATATGCCCAACAGAATCAGTTTCTCAACACATCATATCCATGTTCATGTCTTTACCCTAAAATGAATTAAAGCCCACTCCTGCGTCGCTGATCACTTCAATGACATGAATAAGTTACTGTAGGTCTTAATGTCATTTGTATTTAAAATGACAGTAAAAAGATTATTTCTCGACATCTGCTGATTACATCACATCAGTGTCATCCCGTTTAGCATAAACGATGAAAAAAAAATCAGTAAAAACTATTTTACATATAAAGATTAAATAAGTCACTTGGAACAATAATGTTTATATATAATCATCTTTTACTTTTATTTTTCTGAATATAAAACCCCTCAAAAATGTAGGCCTTTTAATGTTTCCTTAATCATACTTTTTCTTATAGAAGTTTTCAAGGGTTGGACCAGTGCTGCCATCTTTTGCTTTTATTTTCCTGAATATAAACCCCTCCAAAATGTAGGCCTTTTAGTATTTCCTTAATCATACTTTTTCTTATAGTCGTTTTAATGGGTTGGACCAGTCCTGCCATCTTTTACTTTTTACCCATTAATAATGAAAATACGTAAAAATGTACTTTGTACTAATGTGCTAATTAAAATTTATTGTAAATATAAAATGTTTATAATAAATAGAATAAAATTAATATATACATTTTATTTAATGAAAATCAATTTTATATTTCTTTTCTATGCAATTGTTTTCCTATTAAAAAAAGACAAAACAGAAAAGTTTCTTTATGGAAGTCTCATGAAAATCAGAAAAGCTCCTTTTTGTAAGTCTCATATGCACTCCACTATTTTCTGAGCAGAGTTTAGTTTGCATGTATAGTTTTTTTTTTTGTCACTGCCATTTCATATGCAAAGCATGTATCAGCCACAACGAGGCTATCTCCAAGAGCAGTCATTCCGAAACCTGATCTGGGAGAAAGTGCAGACTAAATAAAATTTCATTTTGACTTGGCCTCCCGCTGAGAATGGGACTGCTTTGTTTCAGCCAACAGAAGCAGCAAGCCAGAAAGGTATGTCCTGTTTTGCATGGCCGATGTGTGACTTGAGGATTCACAACCATAGTGTTCATTCTTTTCTACTCGGCATCAGACACACATCCTGCTCTTTCTCTCAGTCTATTTCTTTCCTCTCTCCCTTTCTCCCTTTCATAGCTGATAGTCTACCTGCAGGGCAAAGCTGTGACTGACTATATTGCAATTATTTGCTTTGGCATGTGTCAATGTATGGTGTGGAATTCTGTTTTGCACAAATTATTTATACGTAGTATCCATCCAGAATTTTCACACTTGTCTCGTCATAGGAGACATATGATGTCAAACGTTTGCATAATGAATTGAATAAAATGATTTTATTTCCTTTCAAATACATTAGTTAACATATTAAATATTATATCGTGCAAATGAGATCCTATTGAAAACAGTTACGTTAATAATATAATACAAAATGTAACATAATGTTACTTCATTAATAAAAGCGCCATATTTTCATACTGTTCTTATCTGTATTAGTAAATTATTGCAATATAATATTACAAAATACAAAATATGCAGAATAGTGTTTACATAAATAGAATAAATGGAATACAATGTAACGAGTGTTGATAGCAATAGTCTAATATAGTCTGCAGTGCAATGCTTCATATCCCAAAAAGAGCACAACTGAAATTGTCTGAATGAAATTATATTCTGTTAATCCTAAAGAGACTGGTATGAAAGCAAATAAGATCATTTCATGTGTTACATTCACATTGCATTCTTAAGATTGATGGAGGAATATAAGCTTTTTTTCAAGTTTTCACTGTATAAATATATAAATAGACACAATATATACACTGCACTATTCATTGACTAGTAAAGTAAATACATAGTGGAATACATGGCATTTTTTACTTTGCAGAGTGAGTTAAAGCTTTGTTCTCATTGCTTACCTACATACAGTATATATATATATATATATATATATATATATATATATACATATTTATTTATTTTTATATATATATATATATATATATATATATATATATATATATACATATAAATACAATATATATATATATATATATATATAAATTAAAAAAAAAAATATATATATATATATATATATATATATATATATATATATATATGGGTAACATTAAAATCCATTAATATCCAAGACATTTTGAATAAAGTGGATCTTTTTGAATTTTTCAGTCAATGTTATGAATATATGTTAAGTGTTTGCCCAGTTTACTATCATTGAATGTATATTACCATATCAGACCAGCAAATCTAATAATTATATGGTTAACGTTACTATGCAGCAGGAAGGGTTGTCAGGGAGGTACAATGATTAATATACAGTGGTGGTATAGTTATAATTCCGTATGAAACTTGCACATGCTCTGTCCTATCTGTTTAATGACGATCATCCGTTTTCATTTCTGTGTATACTTTATGTATTTAAGCAATTAGAACAATTAGAAAATAAAAGATCACAGCTAGTTAGAAGGGTTCCCTCTTACCTATTGATTATGTTTACAGTCTTGATGCTTTAATTGCTAATCAATTCCAGGTTGACTAATTTCTGCACGTAGGGTTAGTGGCCATTCAGCTCTACTGACGAGTTATAGGCAGCTGTCAACTAATTTAATTACAATCTATTTGCAGTAAGGGTTAACAAAGATTTTAGGTCAAATCTAATAAAAAATCTAGTTGTATCATTCTTTTACCTATAACTCTGGGCAGCAGAACAGGGCACCTTTGGAAGAACAGTATATGGGCTATGTGCAGTTCAATAGCGCATCATAATTTACTTCTATGTCTCTGGGGCTGAAGCCACGGGCTCCTTTGGAACTGGAAGTTGGCCCTTTAACCTCTTGGGCCTATGAGCAGCTATATATATTACACCAGTGC
The DNA here is from genome assembly GCF_048569485.1 of Anomaloglossus baeobatrachus. Classification (NCBI taxonomy): domain Eukaryota; kingdom Metazoa; phylum Chordata; class Amphibia; order Anura; family Aromobatidae; genus Anomaloglossus; species Anomaloglossus baeobatrachus. The sequence continues at coordinate 494,907,801 of NC_134354.1, forward strand.
TATGCTTAGGTGTAGCTGTACAGGTTACTGTGATGGTATGTCAGCTTCTGACTCTGGGACATTTTTTTTTTTTTAAATCTACAGTTAAGTTCTGTTTATAACAAATCATGAGTCTATAATTATTGCATAATCTCTAGACATATGGGTTGAACATAAAGCTAAGATCTGTGCTACTGCACTATGGTATGCCATGCCACACCATTAGTGATAAGCGAGCATACTCATGCGCTTGGTAGTCGTAACAAGCAGTTGTACACTCCGACAAGCTCAACTTGTATACCAAGTATAATGGAAGTCAATGGAAAATTTTCCAAAAAAATGCTTGAGTTTCCCATTGATTTCCTTTATACTTGGTAAATGAGTCAAGCCCATCCGAGCATCCAACTACTCATTACGAGTACCGAGCACCAGAGCATGAGAGTGCTCACTCATCCCTACACACCATATAAAAACACTCATGCAAAAATAATGTATATTGTTAGGTATCTTTTGTTTGCCCTGCCAACTACAAAAGAAAGTGCAGAAGCCAATTAGTACTAACAAATACCTTGTCACCATTCTGTTTGGACTACTTGGGGTTTATGCTTGGAGTATTTCTTGTCACTTATGCTATGCAGACATAGCAAACATAGTGTGAATATAGCCTTACTGTGATAGGCATATGTTCACAACCTCACAGCGTAGAATCTCACCTGTCATTAGGCAGGCTGAACCATTGAGTTATATTTTGGGAACTCAGTTTCCCTACTCAGTTTCCCTACTATATGTGTCCCTTAAAAACACATATACATAACTACAGCCATAAATAAAACAAAAAATTAAAACTGAAAAAAACATTTCCTAAGAATTTTCTAAATATTAAGTAAATTAACATTACAGTATTACACTATTTTACCAGCAAAAGATTTCAAACAATATTGCACCACCATGTCCCCATTGATCTGCTTTAATGAGAGCCAAAGTCACAGTGAAAAGCATACATGAGGAATTAGAATTTTGGTTCGAAAATGAAGCAGACAAAAATATATATAAATATCTATATACTATCTATCTATTTATCCATCTATCTATTCATATATATAAAAATATATATATATATATATATATATATATATATATATATATATATATATAGATAGATAGATAGATACTGTAGATACTGAATGAAAGACTACCACTATATATTATATATAATATATAGTGGTAGTCTTTCATTCAGTTTTTTTCAGCCAAAGCCAAGAGTGGATTTAAAGGACTTGTACATTATCTGCTCACAGGATCTACTTATGGTCTTATGGTCTTGGCTCAAGGTACTGCAGAAAACACTACAATGTTATGTAAAATAAAACATAAAGCAACCCCCCAAAAAAAAGTAACAACACAACATCTCATACACTTCTTTTTGATTAGTTATCATTGACTTACCTTAGTTTAATCAACAGTTCATGAGATTCTTACTGTCCATTATATATTATTATCTGAAAATTCAACAGAAATCAATTCCTAAACTTGCCTATAATTCACTTTGTAAAGTCCAAGTAATGACTCTTCCACCACCTTGCATTAAAATAGTTGCACTGAGTTAATGACAACTAGGAATTTTGTATTTAGCAAAGTACATGGCAAGAATAACAAGCTCATTCTAAAACTAGCTTCAAGTATACACTATTAGGAGCCTTACTGACAAATTTCTGCTTGCCAAAAAGGAAACTCTAAGGTTACATTCACAAGTACTAGATTTTTTTTCTGGATATTCCATTGCAGAATTTGCCATTTTCCATGCAGATTTTTGTAGATGTGCTGCGGATTTGTTACGGAATATACCCTATACATTTTAAAATGTAAACAACCCCTAAACAAAAGGATAGACATGTGACCTTCTGATTAGCAGTACCCCCAGACTTTTAATCAGGGTCAAACATGGCAAACTTATCACATACAAAGTGATGTTCTGTATTTAAGAAAACTTTAATGAAAAATAAGATACAAAAAAACTAAAAAGTTTGAGAACCGCTCACCGTTCCGAAGGTTGCCGGAATAAGCCTCCCAAGTAACCATCCAGAATCCAAACAGGGACTCGCGAAAGCCAACCGCCCAGCATTTCTTTTTGGTTGGTTAATGAAAAATGAAGAATCCACTAATGCTTGTTCTCACCTACACATTGTGCCCCCTGTATGATCTATCACTTAGTTATTTCCAATACTCCTTTCTTTACACTAGGAAATATGTCTACGCAGGTGTCAATTGTCAGGTGTAAACTATCACTTTTTAAGTCCTATTCAGAATAAAATAGATTTAACACACCGACTTGAACTTACTCCTTATGTCTCCAAGATAAAAAGGTAAGGAAAGGCTGGAAAACTCTTAGTGGGAGTCCAATTTTATAATTGTTTTTGTTTTTATTATATTTTATGAATAGGGTTCAACATAGTACATCAAATACCCCTTTCTACGGATAGCCCTATCTATACATCATCAGATAGTCCAATGACCAAAAAACTGATACTGTAAATTATTTACCTTCATTCCTATCAATTGTTCTTTTGACTCATATAAATAATCACATACAGTAGTAAACAGAACTGGCTCCATGTATTCTTTTCAGATTGCCTTAGGGGTGTTTTGTTTAGTACTGGGATTACGTTGGCACTTACTGGCCATTTGGCAGCGCAAATAATTTCAGCATATTAGGTTTCCCAAGTGTGTTATATTTCCAATTCAAATCCAAAATACAATAAAGATAGATTACAGTTATAAAATAAAGCTAAACAACACCCTGATTATTAAAAGGGACGTTATTTTCATTTATTACACTGCCTATGTACACTATTTTGTGTCCAATAAGTCTTCATAACTCAGTATAACAACATTTTTTTTACCATGCAAGGGAATGTAAAACCTCATTGGATGATTTTGCCTTTTTATAGTATGATGTACTGATTTCAAAATATTTTTTGATATTACAATAAGAGCTGCTATTTCTGGTAGTAGTTTTTACAGTTCTTACTGCAATCTACTATTATCTTTGTCACCTGTAATGTTATCTTTCACAAGTTATTGTATCTGGCATAGATATTTTCCAAAAACACCAATATTATGCTATTATCAGCTTAAAAGTAGCTCAAGTGTGTTTTAGTATAAAATCTGTCATAATGTCAGGAATTATGGCATTTATCATACCATAAAAATATAATACTTGTAATTAGAAAGAGATAAATATAATGCAAACCATAGTGTTCCATAAAACCTATTGTTTGGACTTGAATTATGAATACCATTGTCTTGAAGATCAATATGGTTTCTTTGACATATATACTAAGCAGGAAATTACACTGTAAAAAGTATAATAGTAATTGTTATTAACCATCCAGTTGAGGTTTAAAGGGAACCTGTCAGGTGCAATATGCACCCAGAACCACTAGCAGTTCTGGGTACATATTGCTAATACCTGCCTAACCATCTCAGCATCTAGTAGTATAGGTAAAAAAATCTTTAGAAAAAGTATTTCTAAAGATCTTTTATCATATGCTAATGAGCGCAGGGACTAGTTGCAAGGGCGTTACTTCCCCTGACTAGTCCACCCTCTTAGCATGTTAGCACGCCCACAGGGGTATGCTAACATGCTACTCAATGCAGCATCACCAGCGGAGACATGTGTACCTGTGTCCACTGTCTCTGCTGTTCAGAAGTCCCAGGCACTTCCAGGCATGTGCAGTATAAAGCCGGGTGTATGCGTCCTGGCTTCAGCGAGGTCTAGTGCGCATGATCATTAGTGCCAGAGTCTTCTGAACAGCAGAGACAGTGGATACAGCATGTTAGCATGCCCCTGTGGGCGTGCTACCATGCTAAGAGGGTGGACTAGTTGGGGGAAGTAATGCCCTTGCGACTAGTCTCTGCACTCATTAGGATATTATAAAGAATCTTTAGAAATACTTTTTTCTAAAGATCTCTTTACCTATGCTACTAGAGACAGGGACAGTTAAGCAGGGATTAACAATATGCACCCAGAACAGCTCGTGGTTCTGGGTGCATATTACACCTGACAGGTTCACTTTAAGGTATGTTCATCCATGAGTAATTAACCACAATATTCCAATACCAAAGAGAGTTACAGATACAAACAACTATAATCACATGGCAAAAAATACAAATAAACTTTATATGAAAGGAAATCTGTTTTTTACTACTCCAACTGAGACCAGCATGATGTATTGGGCAGAGACCCTGATTCCAGTGATCCATCATTTACTAGGTTGAAAAGGACAACATAGTGTTCCAGTTTGACAATGACCTGAAGCATACGTTGATATTGGTGAAAAAATGGTTCAATGATAATGAAGTAGAGGTGGTCAGTTGATCCCCACAGCCCCCAGACCCTAACCAAATTGAACACTTGTGGGTAGAGTTGAAGAAAAAGCTGAATATATACCCAAGTGAGTCAACAAGTATGTACCAACATGAGGAACATGTCGAAAAGATCAGCTTTCCATTGAGACATGTTTGAATCTGATTGAGAACATGCCCAGAAGGATTCAGGCAGTGTTGAAAGCTAAAGGTGGATTTAAAAAATATTTAAAAAAAATTAAAATTTGAATTTAGATTTTTAGGAGCAAAACAAAAACAATGTTGTGACATGAAAAGAATCTGCCTAACTAATCATATACTACATAGTTGCAAGTCAAATTTATACATGAGATAGCCAAGATGATGGTCTATAAAACAAAGGTAGTCTAAAGGCTGCTTTACACCAGACAATCTATCGTGCGATAGATCGTCGGGGTCACGTTTTTTGTGACGCACATCCGGCATCGCTGGCGATGCCGGCCTGTGTGACACCTCCTAGCGACGCAGTATCGCTCACAAATCGTGAGTCGTGTACTGGTCGTGGTCGCTAGGTTCCATAATATCGTTTAATTTAGTTGTTCATCGTTTCCGTGGTAGCACATGCCGCTCCGTGTGACACCCTGGGAACGATGAACAGCAGCTCACCTGCGTCACGCGGCCACCGCCGGCTATGTGAAGGAAGGAGGTTGGCGGGATGTTTATGTCCCGCTCATCTCCGTCCCTCCGCTTCCATTGGCCGGCGGCCGTGTGACGTCGCTGTGACGCCGAGCGTCCCTCCCACTCCAGGAAGTGGACGTTCTCCGCCCACAGCGTGGTCGCACGAGAGGTAAGTACGTGTGACGGGGTTACCGACTTTGTGCGGCACGGGCAGCGATTTGCCCGTGATGCAAAAAGGACGGGGGCGGGTACGATCGATTGTGAAATTGCACAATCGGTCGTACCGTGCAAGGCAGCCTTTACACTTAAAGCTGTAGTGGATGGGGAGACATGGAGCATGAAAGTCAAAAGTTCAAAATATTGTTACCCTTTGCTCGTCAGTGTATTTTACAAAAAATAGTATTTTCCAGAATATAGATTATTTGCAATTTACTTCAACATATTTCTGAACCATAGGAGGCCAGGCCAATTCTTAAAAAAAATATATAATTTAATAATACCTCCCCATTGATTTGTCCCATCATTTACGCAGCCCGCTGTATGGTTGTGAATGTCCCTTCTTTTCTCCTTTCTATATCACATGCACACTCTTCCGGATCTTTACTTAAGGCCTTAACTTGATGACGTTTAGTAAGAAAGATTCAATTTACATAGAATAACTTCAACTAAATTTCTCTGTAAAATCCACATGATTCGGCAAATATGAATTTTGGAAAATTTGACTATGTCTATTATAAAAAATCTAAATAATAATAAAATAATATATATAATAATAAAATTATTATAAAATAGTTTTAAGACATACTGTATATCCTTCGTCACTTTGCCCCATGGCTTGAAATAATCTAAAATAAGTTACAAATGATGATCAACTTTCAAAAGCATGATTTTGTGACACTGAGGAGTTGTTTTTGCAACTTTGTTTATTAGAGATGGTTTTGAAATTTGAATTCAAGTGCTTTGATGAATTGGTCAAGAAAAATTTGATTTGAGGTGAAAAATTTGTCACAAACTACTGGTACTCCAATTTCCCTGAAAAGATGTGTATAATACTATGAGGTCTTCTAGGACTATATTCAACCGTTTTATTACAAACACAGCATTAGTAATGTCAAAGTGACCTCTAAATATATGGCTATAAATAAACAGTCATGGTGTTTCAGGCATTGCCCCTCATGTAAAGTATGAGATCTGATTTTGCTTTATGAGAGACTTATGACTAAGATCAAAGGTATCCTTTTTCCTACTGGAAGGTGACATGTTTAATATTATGTTTATTTGAATATTAAATTTCCCAGAGGAGCATGACATGGCTCATAAGCCTCTGTACCCTTTACCCAGGTTGCTAGGCATCCCACTTTTTCCAGTAGAAGAAACATTACCCCTGGATCCTAAGCCTTTCATATAGCCAAATCAGATGTCCCACTTTGCATTGATGAGCAAGAATACCCCAAAACAACATGTCTGCAAATTGATATTCTGGTTTGCCTTTAATCCTAAGTCATATGGAAAAGCTTGCTATATTCTAAATATAGGGACAGCCCAGACTTTTGCCCCGAAGGGGCTCAAGGGAGGGCATCATGACTTAGGAAGGATGCTAGGCCTAAGGATCATTTAGGGGTTATTTTCTGTTGCATCTGTTGTGCAAAAAAAAGTGTAGGGTGGAGCTATAGGGACGGTTGTGATTTTGGTGTCGCTTGATTGGACAGGGGGTGGTATTTGTGGGGCAGTATATAGGTCAGGGCACTGGGGGGGTGGTATTTCTCACCTGGACAATGGACCATCGTCCCCGCTCTGGTACATTTTGGTCATCCGACGAGGACAGAGGATGAGGAGTAATCTCTGTCGCCGCAGCAGGTGGAAAGAGGGGGGCATTTTAAGGTGGGGTGTGCCCAAAACAGCAAAGGGGAACCCAGTGCAGGAGCGGGTTATTGATGGTGGGGCAATTGTTTGGTTAACATGGGTCCTTGCTGGGTTGAGGTCTCAGCGGGACATTGGTTGGGCAACATTCGGCTAGGTGTCCTCGAGTCAGTGTAGTGCAGCTGAGGGCAGGTGGGGCAGCTGATGTTGCGATCGAGCAGTTTGTTGGTAACCTTCATCTACCCCTGCTCTTTTCGGGTTTTTCTATTTATGGTTATGGGTATTATAAAATGTTATTGAAATGTTATTTATTGTTGATGGTATTGTTTGTTAGTTATTCAATACACGGGGCTGATGTAGCCTTTTACATCCAAATGTCACACAGTCTTTGTGTTTATTTTAGGTAAGGACTCGGGAAGTAAAGGGTGGGTGGTGGTTGGTCGGGCAAGGTAACGCCAGTCAGTCAGACATTCCGGAGTCATGACTTTTAGCACTGCTACTTTCACCAGGTGGCACTAAAGTTCAAGTACTCTTCCTCTGTCAAGGGACAATTTGTGTATTAAATTTCCCAGAGGAGCATGGCATGACTCATAAGCCTCTGCACCCTTTACCCAGGCATGCTATATATATCACACTCTCTCCAGGAGGAGAAACATTACCCCTTGGATCCCAGTCATAAGCCTTTCACATAGCCAAATCAGATGTCATACTTTGCACTGATGAGGGACAATAATTTAAAACACCATATCTGCATATTGAGACTCTGATTTTGGCTTGTACCGTAAGTCATATGGCAAGGCTAGCTAAAAGATTGGTATAGACTTTTAGTCATTTTTTTTATCCTTTTAATTCTCTTATTGTTTTTTTAATGTTATATTTAATGAAAAATAAAGTTTTTTTTATAATACTTTTTGCTCATCATGAACACTGAATCAAATATTAAAGAATAAAATAGATTGAAAGTTATTATAGTATGAAATATAGTTTAGTTAATATCCCTTGGTATATAAAAACCTCTATATTTTATTTCCGTTTATACTTTTTTTTTGCTATTTAGTTCGGCCTTCATTAAGAAACATCTCTCAGTTTTTCAAACTATCCTTAAATGGAATCGGCCAACAAGGTTTTTGCTACCTCATCTGAGAGCAGCATAGTGTGGGAATAGAGACCCTGATTTTAACAGTGTATCACTTAACTTACAGGGAGCAGCAATTTTGATACACTCAGATTTTTGATGTAGCATATAGCAGAATTAAGAAATCTGACCCTGCCTACACCACTTCTTTCTGTGTATATTAGGCGTGGTTCAACCAGGATTCACATTGGCACCTAGTCCAGCAGTGCTAATCTCCTGCTGATAAAACACTCATTGTATTAAAATTACAGCCCATAGACTAATAAGCTACAAATTCCTGAAATCAGTGTCTCATGCTACTGTAATTTGTCGCACCGCCTTGTGAGAAGCGGGGCCTACTACTTCGGAGGATGTTCAGGTCACGGTGTCTCCAATGGCTCCAGCAAATCCCTAGGTTACGTGGCAAATTATGAAGAGAAAAATAATAGAGATAGGAGACTATGAGTTGTGGTGAGATCTGCAAAGTATAAGGCCGCTGAAGGAAGACAGACACCGAGGATTCTGTAAAAATGTGAATGAGGAACTTTACTTAAATCTTGTAACCAATCTTTTAGTCAATCAAAGTTGTTTTTCCATATCCAATAGACTGTCATTTCATAGCAATAAAGAGATTTCTTAATCAGTGGACTAGTTGAAGCGTTTTTCCTATCTTGGCCTTGGGAGGATGAATGTCACTATCAATTGGATTAACTGTGCTGGGTATAAGAGGAGAAGGATCAGTGCAATATATTGCGCAGTGCTGCAGCCCTTTTCCTTGTGTTAGAATATGGGTATAGTTTGTTGCTTACTTTTTCAGTACTCTGTTGTTGCAGAAAAGGGGCTCTCCGAATAGTGTGATAATTACATTCCCCACATATCTCAGTGGAGGTCTCTTTTTTTCTCCTGCATCACGGCAACTCAACCGCATCTAACCGGTTTTTCTTTTAACTGCCTCCTCAAGCTCCACCCCCAACTGCCACTTCCTTGCTTTCAAATCAATTGCAATATCAAACCAAGGCAGTGGAGGGCAGCGCAACGCTAAATAATTTACCTCCTCCCAAGGTGGGGAATAGGTGTCACAAATGTAATCACATAGATAATACAGAACACACATTAGTAGTGGCTTTTCTGGTCACTACACTACCCTCAGATTACATAGCCCAAATCTGCACACAGATGCCCTTTAAAATCCTAAACAGTCTATAAAAATAGGAGACCATCCTTTGCCAATTGTTTTACTTTTTCAGCTAAAAGAAAACTACATACAGTCATGGCTGAAAATTTTGACACCCTTGAAATGGTTTCAGAAAATTAAGTGTTTCTCTCAGATAATTATTATAATTACACGTTTTGTTATACATATATATATTTTATTTTTGTATTGGATCAATATCTAAAAAAAGAGACTGAAAATAGGCAAATTGGACATAATTTAACACAAAACTGCAAAAATGTGCAGAATAAAAATGTTGGCATCTTTCCAAACTTTTGAATAAACAACTTTGTTTCAAACATGTGACGCTCATGCAAACTGAGCTCTGGCAAGTAACAGGTGCAGGCAATATGTAAATCACACCTGAAACAAGATAAAAAGTGGAAAAGTTTACTTAATCTTTGAATTGTGTGTCTGTGCGCCAGATTAAGCTTGGAGAACAGAAAGATTAGAAGAGAACTGTCTGAGGACTTGAGAACCAAAAATGGTGAAAAATATTCACAATCCCAAGGATACAAGTCAATCTCCAGATATCTTGATACCTTTGTCCATGGTTCTCAACATAATGAACAAGTTTATAACCTATGGCACTGTAGTTAATCTTCCAGAATAGTCAAGATGGTGGATAAGCGTCCCAATCAAGGTCCAAAAAAATTCAAGCTGTCCTGCAGGCTCTGAGTGAATCAGTGTCAGCACATAGTATCCATTGACATTTGAATGAATTCAAATGCTATTGCAGGAGACCCAGAAGGAGCCAACTGTTGACACAGAGACATAAAAAGCTCTGCAGTTAACCAAAATGTACGTAAGTTAAAATCCTGCTAGAAAACCATGTTGTGAACAGATGAGACCAAGATAGAGCTTTTCGTTAAAGCACATCATCCTACTGTTTACCAAAAATGGAATGAGGACAAACAAAAGAAAAGAACACAGTACCTACAGTCAAATATGGTGGAGATTCAAAGACTTTTTGGGGTTGTTTTTCTGCTTCTAGCAATAGGGGCCTTGACTGTCTGCAAGCATCATGAAATCTAAAGATTTCCAAAGAATTTTGGGTCTCAATGTAGTGCCCTGTGTCAAAAATCTAGGTTTGCATTCTAGGTCATGCATTTTCCAGCTGGACAATGACACCAAATATACTTCAAGAAGCATCAAGAAATGGATGAAAAGAAAACACTGGGGAGTTCTGTAGTGTCAGCAATGAGTAAATCCTATTGAACCCCCATGGAAAAATCTTAAAATTGCAGGTGGGAAAAGGCACCCTTCAAATATGAAAGAATTGGAGCAGTTTGTAAGAATAGAATAGTCCAAAAATCCAGTTGAGAGATGTAAGAAGATAGCTGATGGTTATAGAAAGAGATTGATTGCAGTTATTTATTCCAAAGGGTGAGCAACAAAATATTAAGTTCGGGGCGCCAACAATTTGAGAACCAAGTATTTGTAGTTTTATGTGAATTTATGTACTATTTTCCTTTTTTCAGGTTTTTTTCATATTGTTCCAAAACACACAACGGAAATAAATATGTGTATAACATAACATGTGTAATTACAAAAGTTTTCTGAGAGAAATATTTCATTTTCTGGAACAATTTCAAAGGTGCCAACTAGAGATGAGCCAACCGGTCGCGGTTCGGCTCGAGCTTGGTTCGTCGAACGGAGGTCTAGTTCAAGTTCGGTTTGGTGAACCGGTTCGGCAAACCGCTTGAACCCATAGGAAATAATGGGAGGCAATCACAAACAGATAAAAACACCTAGAAAACACCCTCAAAGGTATCCAAAAGGTGACAAACAACTCACAAGACAACACAAACACATTGGAAAGTGCCAAGAACAAATTCTCATGCGAACTCAAAACAGCATTACGAGGAAAAAGAGGAGAAGACACAGATATAGGCATGGCTTGCCCTTCTAAAATGATGTAAAAAACCGCAAGGTGACTCAAAGCGGAGTCTCCCTTTTTTCCAAAAATTGGGCCACACAGACACCCCTTCAGTGGCAGCACTTGTGCCCCAGTTGTACACTTCACAGGTAGATTTGCATCAAGCACATTCAAAAATATGCCATCCTTAACCGTCCCCAGGATGGCACCGGGGTAGGTAGCAAAGTCTTTGCTAATCCCAGATCTGTTCATCTTGGATCATTTTTAGAAACACTGCAAGCAAGGGTTACTCCAAGCGGAGTCTCCCTTTTTTCCAAAAATTAGGCCCCACAGACACCCCTTCAGTGGCAGCACTTGTGCCCCAGTTGTGGACTTCACAGGTTGATTTGCATCAAGCACATTCAAAAATACGCCATCCATAACCGTCCCCAGGATGACACAGGGGTGTGTAGCAAAGTCTTTGCTGAACCATGACTTGTTCATCTTGGCTCCTTTTTAAAAACACAGCAAGGGTTACTCCAAGTGGAGTCTCCCTTTTTTCCAAAAATTGGGCCACACAGACACCCACCCCTTCAGTGGCAGCACTTGTACCCCAGTTGTACACATCTCAGGTAGATTTGCATCAAGCACATTCCAAATCCACAAGCATTTACTCTCCCCAAGATGACACAGGGGTAGGTAGCAAAGTCTTTGCTGCACCATGACTTGTTCATCTTGGCTCCTTTTTAAAAACACAGCAAGGGTTACTCCAAGTGGAGTCTCCCTTTTTTCCAAAAATCGGGCCACACAATCATCCCTTCGGTGGCAGCACTTGTGCCCCAGTTGTACAGTTCACAGGTAGATTTGCATCAAGCACATTCAAAAATCCGCCATCCTTAACCATCCCCAGGATGACACCGGGGTAGGTAGCAAAGCCTTTGCTGATCCCATATCTGTTCATCTTGGATCATTTTTAGAAACACTGCAAGCAAGGGTTACTCCAAGCGGAGTCTCCATTTTTTCCAAAAATTAGGCCCCACAGACACCCCTTCAGTGGCAGCACTTGTGCCCCAGTCGTACACTTTACAGGTAGATTTGCATCAAGCACATTCCAAATCCACAAGCATTTACTCTCCCCAGGATGACACAGGGGTAATAAATTCCTTGTGGATTCATGACTTGTTCATTTTGATGAACGTTAGTCTGCCCACATTGTCACTGGACAGACGCGTGCACTTATCTGTCAGCACACACCCTGCAGCACTGAAGACACGTTCAGAGACAACGCTGGCAGCTGGACACGACAAGATCTCCAAGGCGTAAGTGGAGAGCATTGGCCATTTTTCAAGATTTGAAGCCCAAAATGAACAAGGCTCCATTTGAAAAGTCATGGCATCGATGTTCATTTGGAGATACTCCTGTATCATCCTCTCCAGCCGTTGACTATGTGTCAGACTTGTTGTCTCTGGTGGCCTTGCAAAGGAGGGTCTAAAAAAATTATGAAAAGATTCCATAAAATTGCTGTTACCAGCACCAGATACGGTCCTACTGGTACGGGTAGACTGTTGAAGATGACGAGACCGTCCCATGTTTGTGAAGTTACAACTAAGAGATTCACTCCATGCACCACGGTTGTTTGGTGGAAAAGCCGAGCTAAGATCGAGTTACAGTTTTTGCTGATACTCCTGTATACGTGCATCCCTTTCTATGGCTGGAATTATGTCACAAAATTTGGACTTGTACCGGGGATCTAATAGTGTGGCAAGCCAGTACTCATCATCACTTCTAATTTTGACAATACGAGGGTCATGTTGGAGGTAGTGCAGCAAAAAGGCGCTCATGTGTCTTGCGCAGCCATGCGGACCAAGTCCATGCTGTGTTTGTGGCATAGAGGTGCTAATCGTTCTTTATTCCTCTGACATCTCCCCCCAACCTCTTTCAACTGAAATTTGACCAAGGTCTCATTCATCCGCTGAGGATGAGGATGTCCATGGACAGTTCTTCCTCCATTTCTTCATGTTCTCTTGCACATTCCTCAACATTTTGCCTGCTTTCATGCACTCTTGTTGATCCCTGACCCCATGGTCCCATGCCTACTGCCTTGGTGATGATGAACGTCTGTACCTTGGCGATGTTGTTGTCCCTTGCGCATATTAATCTTCCTGTAGTTCCTCCCCTTCCTGTTGTCCCACCCCTTGACTCCAAATAGTATTTAGTGTGTGCTCCAGCATGTAAATGACTGGAATTGTTATGCTGATAATGGCATTTTCAGCGCTAAACATATTCGTCGCCATGTCAAAACTGTGCAGAAGGGTGCATAGGTCCTTGATCTGAGACCACTCCATCATGGTGATCTGCCCCACCTCTGTATCTCGTTGGCCCAGGCTATACGTCATGACGTATTGCACCAGGGCTCGGCGGTGCTGCCGCAGTCGCTGTAACATGTGGAGAGTCGAATTCCAGCATATCGGCACATCGCATTTCAGGCGATGAACTGGCAGGCCGAAAGACTTCTGGAGCGATGCAAGTCGCTCAGCTGTGGCGGTTGAACGGCGGAAGTGAGCAGACAGTTTTCGTGCCCTGTTCAGAAGGCCATCTAGGCCGGGATAGTGTGTTAAAAATTGCTGGACAACAAGGTTCAACACGTGAGCCATACAAGGCATGTGTGTCACCTTGCCCAGGCGAAGGGCCGCACCCAGGTTTGCAGCATTGTCGCACACGGCCTTACCAGGCTGCAGGTTGAGTGGAGACAACCATTTATTAAATTCAGACCGCAGAGCTAACCACAACTCCTCAGCTGTGTGACTCCTATTCCCAGAACATGTCAAGCTAAAGACCGCCTGATGCCGTTGTGCTCTGCTGCCAGCATAGTAATGAGGGGTGCGTGATTCCTTGTGCGCAGTTACAACGCTGGTGGCCTGACCAGGCAGGCTTGGGATGGAGGTGGAGGACCCAGACGAGGTTGAGGAGACAGAAGCAGTGGAGGAACTTGGACAGACAGGGGATTGACACACAAGTCGTGGGGACGGCAAGACTTGTGCAGCAGACCCTTCACCTTCTATCACCATAGTTACCCAGTGCCCAGTCAGCGACATGTAACATCCCTGTCCATGCTTACTGGTCCAAGTATCGGTGGTGAAATGCACCCGTTCGCACACAGAGTTTCTCAAGGAAGCGGTGAAGTTGTGTGCGACATGCTGGTGTAGCGCAGGCACACTTTTCTTAGAAAAGTAGTGGTGACTGGGCATCTGGTACTGGGGCACAGCGACAGACATAAGGTCTCTAAAATCCTGTGTGTCCACCAGGCGGAAAGTCAGCATTTCGGTAGCCAAGAGCTTACAGAGGGATAAAGTCAACCTCTTAGCTTTGTCATGGGTCACAGGAAATGGCCTTTTATTTGTCCACATCTGAGGGACAGAGATCTGGCTGCTGTGTGTAGACGGTGGTGAGTAGGGTGTCCGTGGAAAAATGCAGGTTTGTCAGGAAAGTGTAGGCATAGACATGATGTTGCCTTCATCCAATGTTGATGCTATCGATGTCTGAGAGAGCTGTACACACGCACTTGTTTCCCCTTCAAAACCAACTGACGACCTACCAAGTAAACTGCCTGTTGCGGTTACAGTGGTGGAAGTTGTGCGTGGAAAACCAGGTGTGACAGCTGTCCCCACAGTCCTAGAAGATGAAGAGCATGCGGATGCACTGGAAGGGGCAGGCGGTGGATGGTCCGCTCCGCCTTGCAGCTCAGTGAGCTTCCCACTGGGACATATATTTATTCATGTGACGATTCATGGAAGAAGTTGTCAAACTGCTGAGGTTTTTTCCTCTACTAACAGATTCCTGACAAATTTTACAGATCAGATGATTTGGGCGATTCTTTGCAAGGTCAAAAAAGGACCAGGCTAGGCAAGGCTTAGAGGGCATGCGACCTGCTGAGCCACCCCGACTAGTGCTCAGAGGCAGAATGGTGGCTGAGGATGCAGTTGTAGACGTGCTACCAGTACTCCGACTCTGTCCAGGAAGGTGCAAGGTAACTTCGTCGTCAGTTGCATCCTCCTCCACCGCCTCTGTTGACCTCCTCGAGTGCCTGACTGTGGGTTGACAGTAGGTGGGATACAGAACTTTTTCATCAATTGTTGTGTTTGCACTCCCCTCACCCTCATACCGAGCCTCTTCTTGCCCTGACCGAATATTTAAGTTGTCATCCCAATCTGGTATCTGCGTCTCATCATCATCAGTATGTTCCTCATTGCCTATAACAACAGGTGTTACAGTTTTGAATAAGGTCAACATTATGCTCAGAAACTTGGTCATCACGGCCTGAATCTGAGTCACAAAGGTTCTGGGCATCACTGCAGCCAATTTCCTGGTCTGTACTCACTGTAGCTTGGGAGCAGACCTCTGATTCCCAGGCTATACTGTGACTGAACAGCTCTGCAGACTCAGCCATCTCTGTTCCACCATACTGTGGAGGGCGGATGGAGACTTGAGAGCTGGGAGAAAGCAAGTGTGATTGGGATGACAACTCAGAGGACTGTTTTTTTTTGGATACGGTAGTTGAGGTGGAGGAGAAGGCACTTGTTGGACCACTTGAGATCCATTCAAGCATGTTCTTTTTTTGAGCATTATCTACCTTTGTTCCAGTTGTTCTAGTCCATAAAAAAGGAAGCACATCGGATTGTCCACGGAAAGTAGTAGACATCTTACTTTTGCTGGAAGATGGCCTATCTTCAGCAGATGTTAATGGAGCTTTGCCACCTTCCCACGGACACAAACCTTTTTTCCTTTTCCAAAAAGCCTGTTCCCCTTTCCACCAGCATCTGTCATTTTGCCACTTATTTTGATTGCGACAAGATTGTCCACTTAAAATGTGGCAGTAAAAATGCCACTAACTGGCAGCACTCTTATCAATTAAAATGGCTTTGAAAAAATGTGCAGGAGGGGAGAATACAGAAGTGGTGGGACTTGCTTGGCACAAGTTCCACAATAATGGAGGACAGCAGACACTCTTTGGATGGCACTAACTGGCAGCACTCTGCAATTAAAATGGTTTTGCTAAAAAGGGCAGGAGGGTACAGTGGCCGGGTTGTGGGTCAGTGTAGAGGAAAGGAAGCCTCACTTTCTATCCCTCCTAATGGTGAAATGCAGCAAGGAAGTCCCTGAGCTTAGCTACACAGACGCTGTTATCTGTAGCTGTTAAAAACTGTATCCACGGACCTGACTGTCACCTATGGCTCTGAGCCGGATGAAATGAATGTAATGAGGGCTGATTTAAACTTCTATCCTAATCTGTAGAGCGCTGTGTGTAGAGCGTACACAGCAGTATCGGCGGCAGGAGCTGCATCAGCGGTGACTGTCACCCAGATGCAGAAGGCAGATAATGGCGTCCAGATGGGAAAATTGCCGTATTTATAATGCAAGGACATGTGACATGGACAGCCTATGACACATGCCCTTGCTTGTCTGACAAAAAGTCCACTTAGCTGTGTGTGTGTGTCTGGCATTGGCTGACATGCGGGCCCGCCCCACTACACGCGCGCTTAGGGATGGAAAAAAAGAAAAAAAATGGCGATCGCCATTATCCCAGCAGCAGTGATCTGAACGCGCAGTCTCCGCACACTTTACGCTTAAATTTGATAATAGTGTGAATCACAGAGTGACTTACACTATTACAGCGAAAAGCCAGCTAGTAATTAGCTTGGCTTTTTGCTGATAGAACCGTTCTCAAACGTAACTCGAGCTAACGAACTTTTAGCAAAAAGCTCGAGTTCTAGTTCGATCTAGAACACCCCCCAAAATCACTCGAACCGCGAACTGGAGAACCACGAACCATGAACCGCGCTTAACTCTAGTGCCAACACTTTCACTCATGACTAAATAAATATATCGTATTTTTTGGATTATAAGATGCACTTTTACTTCCAAAACTTTGGGAGGAAAATGAGGGGTGCGTCTTAAAATCCGAATATAGCTTTCCGGGGGGGTTGTCTGTGCGGTGACCGGGTAAGTTTGGGCGGTCGGGTGTCTGTGGCTGCGTGTGGGCAGCCGGGTACCTGTGGCTGCGTTCAGGCATCCAGGTGCCTGTCGATGCCGGCTGCCTCTCTGTCCTGGAAACTGGCTGCCTCTCTGTGCGGGAGGGTGGGTGGCCTGCTGGGTGCCACTCTGTGCGGGCGGGTGGCTGTGCGGCAGGTGTCCCAGTGTGTCCTTGGTCCCAGTTTCAAATTATGGCTCTGGGAGTCAGCACGTGCACAGATGGAGCTCTTGGATGAGTGATGCATCTGTGCACGCGCCAATCCGAGAGTCAGCGCATGCATGCTACGGACCCCCCGCTGCTGTCACCACGGACCCCCCGCTGCTGCCGCCACGGACCTACCGCTGCTGCCACCACAAACTCACTGCTGCCGCCGCCACTGACCTCCGCTGTCGCCGCCACTGACCGCCGCTGCCACCATGGACCCGCCGCGACTGCCAGCACAACCGCTGCCTCCTGTGACCCCGCTTCTCCACCACAGCTGCCCCCCTCCAGTAAGACAACACCGGAATATAAGACGGCCCCCCTTTTTATTTTTTTACCTTTTTAATCTCTAAAGTCTTTAATCTCTAAGTCTTATAATCCGGTGCATCTTATAAAACGAAAAATACGGTATATTTATATATATACTATATATATATATATATATATATATATTATATATATATTATACAGTGTGTTCACCCATATCCTGTCCACCGCCATTAATTTGAGAACGGTGGCAGCTATAGGCATAGAAGTGATATCTAGGTATAGTAAAGTAGCTATGCGCTACGCAATGAAACCACCTATAGTGCCACCTGGTGGAAAACAGCAGACTTAGCATTTTTATCTCAAAAACAGAACGAGATAGAGAGAAAAAGTGAATTAAAAAATTGTAGGGCATCATCAATTCAATACGAATCGACACCTTGCATACAAAAATGCTATGAAATGAAACCCATGACCCCCCAAAACAATGAATGATGGTCACGCATATGGCGCTCATTTAACTTTGATGCTCAAAGTGGCCACCGTCAGCTGCAATGCACATCTGGACTCTGGACAGCATACTGTATCTTGCTACACGTTGTGCAATATGGTAGGTGAAATGTTTGCATAAGCATCTGTGATATGTCAGTGTAGATCCTGCAATGTTGGTGGAGGGGTCGCATACACCTGCTGTTTGATGTGACCTCACAGAAAGAAGTCCAATGGGGTCAGGTCAGGTGAGCGTGGAGGCTACTCCACACAGCCACCATACCCAATGACTTGTAGGAAGGTTTCCATGAGGAATCGCTTCACGTCCGCAGCCTTGTGAGTTTTACACGTTCTTATCATAGCATTTCACTTTTTTTTCTTCTATCTCGTTCCGTTTTCGAGATAAAAATGCTAACTCCTTTGTTTTCCACCAGGTGGCACTATAGGTGGTTTCATTGCATAGCACATGACTACTTTACTATACCTAGACACCACTTTTATTCCTATAGCTGCCGCCATTAACTTGAGAATGGACAGGATATGGGTGGACACATTGTATATATTATATATAATATATATTATATAAGTATTATTATATATACTGTATATATACATATATATATATATATATATATATATATATATATATATATATATATAGATATACATATATATATACATACTGTATAAATATATATACAGGGTGGGCCATTTCTATGGATACACCTAAATAATGTATATGGGAGGGGGGAAAACTTTTCTAGATGGGTGGTGACCATAGCGGCCATTTTGAAGTCAGTCATTTTGCATCCAACTTTTTTTTTCCAATGGAAAGAGGGTCATGTAACACATCAAACCTATTGAGAATTTCACAAGAAAAACAATGGTGTGCTTTGTTTTAATGTAACTTTATTCATTCATTAGTTATTTACAATTTTATGACCACTTATAAAATGTGTTCAAAGTGCTGCCCATTGTGTTGGATTGTCAATGCAACCCTCTTATCCTACTCTTGACACACTGATAGCAACACCACAGAAGAAATTCTAGCACAGGCTTCCAGTATCTATTGTTTCAAATGCTGCACATCTTGTATCTTCACAGCATAAACAATTGCCTTCAGATTACCCAAAAGATAAAAGTCTAAAGGGGTCAGATCAGGAGACCTCGGTGGCCAATGATGACCAATCTATTAAAAATCCACTTTCCAGGATTCTTTTCATGTAGGAATGACACCCATAATGTGACGGAAAGGAAAGTGACGCCCACCTCGTTGCCGTAGGACGCAGGTAAGGTGTTGTTCGTCATTCCTGGGGTGTCACAAGTAGCGATGTGTGCTTCCTCAGGAACGATGAACAACCTGCGTCCAGCACCATCAAAAATATTTGGGATTTGAACGACGTGTCAACGATCAACGATTAGGTGAATATTTGTGACCGTTAGCAGTCGTTCATATGTGTCACACGCAACGACGTTGCTAACGAGGACGGATGTGTGTCACGAATTCCGTGACCCCAACAACATCTCGTTAGCGATGTCGTTGCATGTAATGGGGCCTTTAGACTCTGTGTATGGTTGTTGTACAATAATCAATTTGGAGCCAATCAGACGCCTCCCAGATGTTATTGTATGATGAATAAGCATCTGCCTATCCTTCATCACAGACACTCATTATTGCACCTTTCTTCAGCACTTTGGAGAAAAAAATGCCTCTGTTACACCTAAACATTTCAAATTTGAACTCATTGATCAAAATTACCTGCTGGAAATATTTGACAATTCAGTTCCTATGTTGTTTTGCGTAGTTGAGTTGCTTGACTTTGCTGTTGAAGGAATGTTTTCAATGAAGACCACTTTGGCAAGACTTTTCTGTCCAATAGAAGCCTGTAGCTGGATCTCACTGTTTGCCAAGTGTTTTGAGGGCAAGACATTTATAGATATCTTTCAATTTTAAAAGGCAGAAAGTGTGGTGTGTCTTTCATCTGCAGCACTAAGGTTCATTGGCTGACAACTGCATGTACAGTACACAGTGCAGTGTTGTCCATTTCTTGGTGCTTTTTCAGAAAAGCTTGAAGAGCACATCTGGAAACCTCAGTATGCAGTGGTATAACTAGAGTCTGATACCCCCCCACATGTTGGTCAGATGTATGGGCTATTGTGTTGTAGCATTCTAAATCTTATCAAGACATATGAGTTGCCCTCCATCCCCCTTAATTGTGTAGTACTGACCTCATTCTGTTCTATTGTCCCCCATCCTGGCCACTTCCTGGTAAATATGTGCCGCATCCTAGTGTATGACCTCATCATGGCTATATTTTGTTATATATTAAGCCTCATCCTAGAATAATGTCTGTATAATGGCCCCATCCTGGTATACATGCCCCCATAATGACCACAGCCTGGTTTATGATACCCCCAGGTGCCGCACACAGTAAAATAAAAGGATTATAAACATCTTCAACCCACTTCCCCTATGTCCTTCTCCAATGGTGGCATGCCGCGATTGACCAGTGTGTAAGTGGTGCAGCACATGATGTCACTATGCGCCCACCTGCAATGTGGCCACCTGACCAGGTGCCAGCATATTCTCTGCTTCCCACACCCTTGATTATGGCCGTGGGGAGCAGTGAATATCCTTAATCGTTGGCCAGCTCATCGCAGTGCAAGGACCCACATATCCAGCTGAAACAGGAGCTGGGACTGTGGGGCCCCCTGTATTCCTGAGCCTGGTCTCGGTTGCTGCCACCACAATCATTGCGCCCCTGTCAGTATGTTTTGAAATCTTTGCCTGGTGGAGACTTATTTGCTTATGCAGTATAACTACTTTGTTTCTTGTTGCTGCATTCAATCTTGCCACAGTGTATGACCGGTGACATTACACTGTCTTCCAAAATCTTACCTTTTGTAGCAGAGTTTGGCTATTATACACCCAGTTTTAAGTCTCCTAAGTCTACTATACA
The DNA here is from genome assembly GCF_048569485.1 of Anomaloglossus baeobatrachus. NCBI lineage: Eukaryota > Metazoa > Chordata > Amphibia > Anura > Aromobatidae > Anomaloglossus > Anomaloglossus baeobatrachus. The sequence continues at coordinate 494,928,795 of NC_134354.1, forward strand.
GCTCTTTCTATTTTACTTAATGACTTGCATATGAAAATTATGTGCATTATCACGTATTTGGTATAATTGGCTACTCATACATCTGACTATAATCCTACCAAATCCGTGACTTTGTAGAAGTGTTCGTAGAATATTTAATGCTGTTTTTAAAGCAAAGGTTGGTCATGCCAGATACTGAATTGGCTTAGATTTCTCTATTGTTCATTCACTTTAAATTGTGTTAATTGATAAAAACAAAATGTTAATACTTCTATTTTTTTTTTTTAAAACATTCTTAATTTGCAGCATTATTTTCTCACCTGCCTAATACTTTTGCACAGTACGGTACACCTATTACTTATTAACTTTTATCACTCATTATAATTTTTAATTGTGCCTTTGGAGATTTAGTTGTCTGTGATTTTTGGATAAGTTGGCAACTCAGACATTTGATAAGTATCTATAGATGAGTGAACTCAAACAAAAAAGTTTGATGTTCGTACCAAACACAAACTTTTTAAAAAAAATCAGTGTTCAAGTTTGAAGTTTTGGGAGCTTTACATATGTAAACCAATTGAGTGAGCATTGGTGTTCTTGGTTATGCTCGGTGCTCGTTCCAACGCAAACCAAATGCAGTGTTTGAATGGCTCATATTGGGGGTTATCTGATGCAGTATGTAAAAAAAATAAATAAATTAAAAAACCTCGCCCTCCATTCCCTGGAAGTGCTCATTTTATGGCTGGCTTTATTTAAAGCTTGTCTGAACTCACCGAACCTGAACCTCAACTGGTCCGCTCATTTCTATGAGACAAGCTCAGTAAGTTACATACCATTTTGATTTACTAAAAAGAGCATGGTAATACCTTGGAAATGATAAGGAATCAAAACTAAAAGTACAATAGAAAGGATCAATTTACAATATAATTTTAATTACATGAATTTTACAAAAATCCATTTCTATATAATAATGTTATTGTAGAGCTGCTAAGAAGTGGAATTTATATTTTAGTTATTTTCATTTACAACTTGTATTTTCTATTTTAAAAATTAATCTATAAATGTAGGTAAAAATGGTTTTGTAGTATTCATGCAATGAACAGAATTACATAAAATTTGTGAATATACAGTAGAAACTTAACCATAACAATACTAAAGTATTATATCGCACATCTTAGAAAGGAGACAAAGTTAAATATTGGGGCCAGAGAGCATGACATTTTTGTTCTATTTGAATGGCTTACAGAGGAACTGTTATCAAACTTGCTGCCCAATATATAGACTGAACAGCTGTCCCATTAGCCCAAGCAATCTAATAGATAATACTCTACTTGGTTAAAATTGGCTGATAGAATACAGCTAGTCAGTTATAGTTAAGAGTCCAATGTATTCATGAATTGAGTATTTTACACCACCTTTGACTCCTAACAGTAGTGATTCATGGGCAGCCATTCATTTACTAATGATGACAAGATACAGACAGAAGACATAACTTCATTCATCAATACTACAAACTCATAATGAGTCTGATTGTATGAAGCTCTATTCTAATTCTAATTCTATTTAAATATTGCAAAAATGTAATGTAGAGGGTCATAAAAAAGGTTTAAAAATCAAAGAAAACCCCTAATAATTTACTCCATGCTCTATTGATGCAGCACTCATATTAGCCTTTATGATGGCATCCCACAAACCAGTCCTCAGGGCTTCTTCTTTCATCAGCCATGTGCTCGTATCTTCACATGACTTTTGGACATGACCAGGCCTCAATGGACATGACACGACGTATCATCATGAAATTACACTGTGCCATGAATTTCAAGGCCTAATCATGACTGGAAGTCCTGTTCTAGGATTAAAACTACAAAAACAGATACAACTGCACTCTAGAATGCTAACAATGAACAAGGGAACTCTGGCATTGCATTGCCTCTCTAGGAATATTTGAAAAAAAGAGATACTTAGCTAAGTATTGGCCAATGCATGTGAACCCAGTAACCCCGATAAGGTAATCTCTTATATACCGGGACCCTAACTTAAAATGCCTCAAGCTGGGTTAAAAACCTACATGTCTGGGCCGAAAGAATCCTGCTTTCAAAGAGTTTGGACACAGCCTGGTTACGGTTACAGGGTGGGGTGATAAGTCAGAAAGAAATTTACTACAAATATATCAAAAAGACTGACCTGCATGTTTTGAATACTGTCTGGTAGACTTCCACTCTTGGACTTACTCTTGTGGTCGCTGATGTTAGGGAGATTCTGTTCCCCAGTTCTACACACCTGGTTTTCAGCTCAAACCTTGATTTTGGATATAGTTGTGTGCTGGCTGTTTATCTCTGCCAGCTAAAAAAAATAAAAATAGGATAGAGGTGGCTCGACTATCACGATTTAGGTGCTCTGGAGAAAAAAAATTACAGACTATAGATATTCTCCGGCACACTAAAAGGAATTATTGAGGAGTCAAAATGCTGCTCAAAAAGGTTTATTTATTATTGTATTTTTTTAAAACATTGTCCAACGTTTCAACCCTATCTTGGTCTTTTCAAGGACTTATGTCTATTTGTACAAAGCTCCGTACGCATACAGTGACACAATTGACCACCTTTGCAGAGCCTTTGGCCAGCTCACACTATTCAATTTACAAACATATATTCTCACCTGGGAGTTTTTAAAAAACGGATTTATACAGTCCTCCTGTGTCCCTCCATCAGTCCGACCCTCATCCTTGAAGGTTCACCTCATATTCTATTGATAGAGTTATATTGATATAGATTGATCTAGGTACTGTGTATCCTACCATAAATTCAACCAACATCTTGGATGTTCTACTCTCTAGCCTATTCATAAAGATGGTTTTGCACCTTGGTCCTGTTTAGCCCCTTTAAGTGACAGATTGATAGTAGATCGTGCATCATAGGCGGCTGTAGAGATCTGATGACCATTCAGAGAATCATTACCTTTTTGGTGCGCCTAGAGAAATATTCTTTGTACAAATAGACATAAGTCCTTGAAAAAGACCCAGATAGGGTTGAAACGTTGGACAATGTTTTAAAAAAATACTATAATAAAGAAACCTTTGTGAGCACCATTTGGACTCCTCAATAATTCCTTTTAGTGTGCCGGAGTATATCTATAGTCTATCTCTGGCAGTAGTCTGAAATTCCTGAGAGAATAAGAATCTGTCTCTTGTTCTCCTGGCTTCCCCGCTATCAAGATAAGCCAAGTTCTTGGTTTTGCTTCATACTTTTGTGTGTTATTTGCTTATGGCTTCTGTGAATTATCTCTGAAGGTTTTTTGTATTGTATCCTGTTTTGTTTGTGCCTTCAGATTAGGAAGATTTATCTTCCTAGTCAGTCTATACTATTATCTTAGCAAGGGTTAGTCGGCAGGGTAATTGCTAGTTTTTTCATACAGTTTCGCCAGAGTCTTGCATGGATTGTGAACGTGCGAGTATTATATTACTCTTCCTTTTTGCACATTCTGTGTAAGAAGTTTTGATAGGGTTTTTCATGCCGACCACAAGAGTTCCCTATCCTGTCTTTCGTATTTAGTATAGTGTGGCCTTTCTTTGCTCCATCTTGCTCTTACTGTGTATGTCTTTTTCATCTTTGCTCACAGTTTGTATATGTGGGAGGCTGCCTATTTTTCTTTGGGGAAATCTGTTCTGATGCAAGATAGTTTCTTTTCACTTTCTGCCTTGTAGGCTATGTAGTCCTCTGGCTGGGTTTGAGGCATCTAGGATTGTCAGGTATGCTGCCTGGCTACTTCTAGTGTGGTGTTAAGTTCAAGGCATGCGGTCGGTACGTTATTACCTATGACTCTGGTGGATTGTGCTCATTGTACTCTTTGAACATCGGAGTATAAAAGTACAACTGGCCACTGATTATTGTTCCACAGAAGCAGGGAAAAAAAGGTGTTTTGAATTTTTTTTTCTTTCCCTCTTGTAATCAGGGTGTTTGATGATTACTTTTTCAGTATGAGTGCGCAGAATTTGGCTGCTCGCTTGGACCAGCTTGCAGCCAGAGTTCAGGGTTTGGCAGATTTTGTTATTCAGCCTTCTGTATCTGAACCTAACATTCCTATTCCTGATTTGTTTTCTGGTGATCGGTCAAAATTTTTGAGTTTCAAAAATAACTGTAAATTATATGTGGCACTGAAACCGCGATCCTCTGATGACGCCGTACAGCAGGTTAGGATAATTATTTCCCTGCTGCATGGCAACCCACAGGATTTGTCCTTTTCTCTGTCTTCTGAGAATCCTGTTTTGCATAGTGTTGATTCCTTTGTTTCAGGCTTTGGGTCTACTTTATGATGAACCTAATCTGGTAGATCAAGCAGAAAAAGCCTTGCTGGCTTTGCAGCAGGGTTCTGAGACAGATGAAATTTATTCTCAAATGTTTGGAAAATGGTCCGTGTTGACTAAATGGAATGATGATTCTTTAGCAGCTCTGTTCAGAAAAGGCCTTTATGAAGCCGTTAAAGATGTGATGGTAGGTTTCCCCACGCCGTCAGATCTGAATAACTCAATGTCTCTTGCTATTCAGATTGACAGGCGTTTGTGGGAGCATAAATCTGAATGACTCAGTTTTCAGCCTTGAAATCAGGCTTCTGCATCTGTTGATCACATTACAGAACCTATGCAGTGTGATAGGACGTTCTCTCGTGGGGATCGACAGAGTTTCAGACGGAAAAATAGGCTGTGTTTTTATTGCGGCGACCCGCCTCATGTAATTTCGGCTTGTCCTAAGTGGAGTATGAGGATTGCCAGCTCCTTTTCCGTCAAAAATATACAGCCTAAATTTTTGTGGTCTGTTTCACTGGTCAGCTCGTTATCATCTTTTGCTGTAATGGCATTTGTGGACTCGGGTGCTGCATTGAATCTCATGGATTTAAATTTTTCCAGGAGTTGTGTCTTTTTGTTGCAGTCCTTGCAGGTCCATATTCCTTTGAGAGGGATTGATGCAACTCCTTTGGCAAAGAAAAAGCCACAGTTTTGGATGGTCTTGACTATGCTTATGGCTCCGGATCATTCTGAGGAGTGTCAGTTTCTTGTCTTGCAAGATTTGCATGATATTGTCGTATTCGGGTACCCATGGCTGCAGGCTCATAATTTGCTTTGGATTGGCAGAACATGTCTGTTATTAGTTGGGGCTGTCAGGGGATACATAATGCTTTGCCTCTGAGGACAATTTCCGCAACTGTTTCAGGGATCCCTGAGTTCCTGTCTGATTTTCAGGAGGTTTTTGATGAACCTAAATCTGGTCCGCTTCATCCGCATAGGGAGTGTGACTGTGCCATTGATTTGATACCAGGTACTAAGTTCCCTAAGGGAAGTTTTTCAATCTGTCTGTGCCAGAACACGAGGCTATGAGGGCTTATATTAGGGAGGCCTTGGAGAAGGGACACATCAGACCTTCTTCTTCACCTTTGGGTGCGGGGTTCTTTTTTGTTTCCAAGAAGGATGGCTCCCTGAGACCCTGCATTGATTATCGGCAGTTGAAGAAGATTACGGTGAAATTCCAATATCCGTTGCCATTGATTTAATAATAATAATAATAATTTTATTCATTTATATAGCGCTATTAATTCCACAGCACTTTACATACATTGGCAACACTGTCCCCATTGGGGCTCATAATCTAGAGTCCCTATCTGTATGTCTTTGGCGTGTGGGAGGAAACCGGAGTACCAAGAGGAAACCCACACAAACATGGGGGGAACATACAAACTCCTTGCAGATGGTGTCCTTGGTGGGATTTGAACACAGGAGCCCAGTGCTGCAAGACTGCAGTACTAAGCACTGAGCCACCGTGCCGCCCGATTTTTGACTTGTTCACCAGAATTAAGGGAGCCTGTTGGTTCACTAAGATTGATTTGAGGGGGGCATATAATCTGGTTGGTATTAAGCAGGGTCATGAATGGAAAATGGCATTCAATTCGCCTTAAGGCCATTTCGAATACAACGTGATGCTGTTCGGACTTACGAACACCCCATCTATTTTCCAGTCCTTCATGCATGATATTATATAAGTATTTGATTGTGTATCTGGACGACATTTTGATTTTTGCCCCAGATTAGGATTCTCATGGTGACCAGGTCAGTAAGGTTTTTCAGGTCCTTTGTGATAATTCCTTGTTTGTCAAGGGGTCCAAGTGCCTTTTTGGGGTTCAGAAGGTTTCTTTTTTGGGTTTAATTTTGTCTTTTTTGACCATTGAGATGGACCAGGAGAAGGTTCAGGCTATTCACAAATGGGTTCAACCCTCCTCTGTCAAAGGTCTCCAGATATTTTTGGGGTTTGCTAACTTCTATCGGAAATTTATTGTGAATTTTTGTAGTATCGTTAAACCGCTCACTGACCTGACCAGAAAAGGGGCTGATGTGGAGAACTGGACTCTGAGTAGAGATCAGCGAACCGGTCCCGGTTCGACTCGAGTTCGGTTCGCCGAACGGAGGTCTCGTTCGAGTTCGGTTTGGCGAACGTCCGACGAACCACTCGAACCGCATAGGAAACAATGGCAGGCAATCACAAACACATAAAAACACCTAGAAAACACCCTCAAAGGTGTCCAAAAGGTGACAAACAACTCACAACACAACACAAACACATGGGAAAGTGAAAAGGACATATACTCATGCGAAAACAAAAGAGCAGGACAAGGAAAAAGAGAAGGAGACACAGATATAGGCATGGCACGCCCTTCTAAAATCATGTAAAACACCGCAAGGTGACTCCAAGCGGAGTCTCCCTTTTTTCAAAAAATTGGGCCACACACACACCCACGCCTTCAGTGGCAGCACTTGTACCCCAGTTGTACACTTCACAGCTAGATTTGCATCAAGCACATTCAAAAATACGCCATACTTAACCGTCCCCAGGATGACACCGGGGTAGGTAGCAAAGTCTTTCCTGATCCCAGCGCTGTGCATCTTGGATCATTTTTAAAAACACAGCAAGTGTTACTCCAAGAAGAGTCTCCCTTTTTTCCAAAAATTGGGCCACACAGACACCCCATCAGTGGCAGCACTTGTGCCCTAGTTGCAAACAGGATGTTTTGATTTGCATCAAGCACATTCAAAAATACGCCATCCTTAACCATCCCCAGGATGAAACAGGGGTAGGTAGCAAAGTCTTTGCTGAACCATGACTTGTTCATCTTGGCTCCTTTTAGAAAACACAGCAAGCAAGGGTTAATCCAAGTGGAGTCTCCCTTTTTTCCAAAAATTGGGCCACACAGACACCCCATCAATGGCAGCACTTGTGCCCTAGTTACAAACAGGATGTTTTGATTTGCATCAAGCACATTCCAAATCCACAAGCATTTACTCTCCCCAGGATGACACACAGGAGTAGTAAATTCCTTGTGGATCCATGACTTGTTCATTTTGATGAACATTAGTCTGTCCACATTGTCACTGGACACATGCGTGCGCTTATCTGTCAGCACACACCCAGCAGCACTGAAGACACATTCAGAGACAATGCTGGCAGCTGGACACGACAAAATCTCCAAGGCGTAAGTGGAGAGCTCTGGCCATTTTTCAAGATTTGAAGCCCAAAGTGAGGAAGTCTCCATTTGCAAAGTAATGGCATCGATGTTCATTTGGAGATACTCCTGTATCATCCTCTCCAGCCATTGACTATGTGTCAGACTTGTTGTCTCTGGTGGCCTTGCAAAGGAGGGTCTAAAAAAATTATGAAAAGATTCAATAAAATTGCTGTTACCAGCACCAGATATGGTCCTACTGGTACGGGTAGACTGTTGAAGATGACGAGACCGTCCCATGTTTGTCAAGTTACAACTGGGAGATTCACTTACTGTACCTGCACTGTTGTTTGGTGGAAAAGCCAAGCTAAGATCGTGTAACAGCTTCTGCTGATACTCCTGCATACGTGCGTCCCTTTCTATGGCTGGAAATATGTCACAAAATTTGGACTTGTACCGGGGATCTAATAGTGTGGCAAGCCAGTAGTCATCATCACTTCTAATTTTGACAATACGAGGGTCTTGTTGGAGGTAGTGCAGCAAGAAGGCACTCATTTGTCTTGCGCAGCCATGCAGACCAAGTCCACGCTGTTTTTGTGGCATAGAGGTGCTAACCGTTCTTTCTTCCTCTGACATCTCCCCCCAACCTCTTTGAACAGAAATTTGACCTCATCTGCTGAGTCTTCCATGTCCATGGACAGTTCGTCCTCCATTTCTTCATGTTCTCCTGCACCTTCCTCAACATTTCGCCTGCTACCATGCGCCCTTGTTGATCCCTGTCCCCCATGGTCCCATGCCTGCCACATTGGTGATGATGAACATCTGGACCTTGGTGATGTTGTTGTGTCTTGCGCATATAAATCCTCCTGTAGTTCCTCCCCTTCCTGTTGTCCCACCCCCTGACTCCGAATAGTGTTTAGCGTGTGCTCCAGCATGTAAATGACTGGAATTGTCATGCTGATAATGGCATTGTCAGCGCTAAACATATTCGTCGCCATGTCAAAACTGTGCAGAAGGGTGCATAGGTCCTTGATCTGAGACCACTCCATCAGGGTGATCTGCCCCACCTCTGCATCTCGTTGGCCCAGGCTATACGTCATGACGTATTGCACCAGGGCTCGGTGGTGCTGCCACAGTCGCTGTAACATGTGGAGAGTCGAATTCCAGCGTGTCGCCATATAGCATTTCAGGCGATGAACCGGCAGGCCGAAAGACGTCTGGAGCGATGCAAGTCGCTCAGCAGCGGTGGTTGAACGGCGGAAGTGAGAAGACAGTTTTCGTGCCCTGTTCAGAAGGCTATCTAGGCCGGGATAGTGTGTTAAAAATTGCTGGACAACAAGGTTCAACACGTGAGCCATACAAGGCACGTGTGTCACCTTGCCCAGGCGAAGGGCCGCACCCAGGTTTGCAGCATTGTCGCACACAGCCTTACCAGGCTGCAGGCTGAGTGGAGACAACCATTTATTAAACTCAGTCTCCAGAGCTGCCCACAACTCATCCGCTGTGTGACTCCTATTTCCAAGACATGTCAAGCTAAAGACCGCCTGATGCCGTTGCGCTCTGCTGCCAGCATAGTAATGAGGGGTGCGTGATTCCTTCTGTGCAGTGAGAACGCTGGTGGAGGACCCAGACGAGGTGGAGGAGGCAGAAGCAGTGGCGGAACTTGGACAGACAGAGGATTGACACACAAGTCATGGGGACGGCAAAACTTGTGCAGCAGACCCTTCACCATCTATCACCATAGTTACCCAGTGCCCAGTCAGCGACATGTAACGTCCCTGTCCATGCTTACTGGTCCAAGTATCGGTGGTGAAATGCACCCGTTCACACACAGAGTTTCTCAAGGAAGCGGTGATGTTGTGTGCGACATGCTGGTGTAGTGCGGGCACACCTTTCTTAGAGAAGTAGTGGCGACTGGGCATCTGGTACTGGGGCACAGCGACAGACATAAGGTCTCTAAAATCCTGTGTGTCCACCAGGCGGAAAGGCAGAATTTCGGTAGCCAAGAGCTTACAGAGGGATAAAGTCAACCTCTTAGCTTTGTCATGGGTCGCAGGAAATGGCCTTTTATTTGTCCACATCTGAGGGACAGAGATCTGGCTGCTGTGTGTAGACGGTGTTGAGTAGGGTGTCCCTGGAAAAATGCAGGTTTGTGAGTAAAGTGCAGGCGTAGATATGATGTTGCCTTCATCCAACGTTGGTGCTATCGATGTCTGAGAGAGCTGTACACACGCACTTGTTCCCCTTCCAAACCAACTGACGACCTACCAAGCAAACTGCCTATTGCGGTTACAGTGGTGATAGTTGTGCGTGGAAAACCAGGTGTGACAGCTGTCCCCACAGTCCTAGAAGATGAAGAGCGCGCGGATGCACTGGAAGGGACAGGAGGTGGATGGTTCTCTCCGCTAGGCCGCATTGCAGCACGGTGAGCTTCCCACTGGGACATATGATATTTATTCATGTGACGATTCATGGAAGAAGTTGTCAAATTGCTGAGTTTTTTTCAAATATTACTATAGCAGTAATGCAATGCCAGAGTTCCCTTATTCAATTTTAGCATTCTAGAGTGCAGTTGTATGTATTTTGGTAGTTTTAATGTGTTTTCAGCTGGCACCTGTTAACACCTGTTGGATTTGCACTTGTCTTTTTAATATATTTGTAGCTCATTTCTTTCTGACTGTAACCAGGCTGACTCCACCCTCTTTGATAGCAGGATCCTTTCTGCCCAGACAAAAATTGAGCACTCAAATGTCTATATTGACCAAAAATAGAAAATAACAAAGGGAAGACACTTGCGCTAATAAAAAAAAAAATCAGTCGAATAAGATTGGGCATAAGTGTAGAACCAAGTAGGAGACAGATACTGCAAGAGAATCCATCAAATACAGAATAAAAACATAAAATGAAAACTACTGAGCTTCCAAGAAGCCAAAAATATGATAACCACCACCTATGCACATGCAGTTTGTGTTTATGATATCTTAGGCATTTTGGAAAAATAAAAAGTTATGGCTCTTGGAAAGAAGTGAGGAAAAAACAAACAAGAAAAGCAGAAAATCGGCAGGTGGTGAAGGGGTTAAACTATGCCTGATGAAAATGCCTTCAGGAGTCTAAAAAGCTTGGTATTTATTACCATCTTTTCAAATAGACATTAAAAAATATCTACTACTAAGGACTCTTAATTTCCAGATTTAAATCATAATCTGGCTACGTTTTTGCTACCAGAAAAGAATGGATTGTGAAAGCTCATATATCAGCAATATAAATTGTACTAACTTCCTCAGTCACAATTCTGAGAGCAACATGCAGATAAATAACTGTTGAAAGTAGCTATAGTTAATTGAAAAAAGAACTGAAATGCTCAAAGTCAATACAAATCATAGAGCAAAAATATCCATAAAGTTCCAAAAGTGACATAAACTGCTAAATATTGTGTAGAAGAAATTGAAATGGTAATTTATTAACATTGCCTTTATTTCACCTTTATATCACTATCATAGTGTCAGTTTTGGTCAAGTTAAAAGTGCAGTTAGAATTCACTTCACAATTTTGAATTGTTCTTGTTTCCTAATTTGTTTTACAACATGATCATTATAATCCCATCAAGCTAAGTTAGAAATAATTAAACCCATGTCGCATATCATTTGTTAGCGTGCATAATTTACTGTAATGGAATGATGGTATAGATTCTAATGTCAGGGTGTCCAGGGCACATTGTGTTAAACAAAACTATATATACTGTAAAAACACCAATTCAACAGGAAAGACATTCAGCAATGATATTAATGATATTGAAGTAGATGAATGTATCCATCCAAGTCCTGAAATGTAACTTTAGGAGAAGGAGTCCGTAAGCAGCATCAGCAGCCCTCTCCAGGCAAGTTTCTATTTTTCAACAAAGTGGCCAGTGCCTGTTGTCATTCTCCATCCTCCTTTTCATATGTGACAACATATTAGGATTGAGGAGAGACACTGGTGCGTAGGGGAAATCCAAATATTTATTGACAGGTTCTATATTCTATAAGCCATCCACAAATTGTCTCCTCCATATATCTCTGAACTAATCTCTCGCTACACTCCAAAACGTAATCTCCGGTCCTCCCAAGATCTCCTTCTCTCCTCCTCTCTCATTCACTCCTCATGCAACCGCCTCCAAGACTTCTCCCGAACATCCCCAGTCTTCTGGAACTCGCTGCCTCAACACGTCAGATTATCTACTACACTTGCAAACTTCAAACGGAACCTAAAGACTCATCTGTTCAGAAATGCCTATAACCTTCAATGACCTCACTGCTTCACCACCGTGCGGAGCTGCCGCCCCACAACCGTGCGGAGCTGCCGCCCAACCACCGTGCGGAGCTGCCGCCCGACCACCATGCGGAGCTGCCGCCCGACCACCTCTGTGGCCCCTCTTCTCCTGACCATCACTCATCCAATCCTTTTCACATCTTCAAATTGGCATCAGCAGCAGAGAAATCCATGCGTCTCAGTCACTAGGCCACAGCTCGCTGGTTTCGTAGTCACATCTATCACTTACGAGTCATTTTGGCCCATTCTTCCAAACAAACACTTTCCAAGGGATCATTGTCTTACTGAAATGTTCACCCTTATTTCACCTTCATCATCCTGGTAGATGGCAACAGATTTTTATCAAGAATGTCTCAGTTTATTTGTCTTTTTACTCTTCCTGCAAGTATATGAAATTTGCCAGTGCTGTAGTCTGAAAAACAACCCCACACGTGTTGTTCCTACCTCAAATATTCACTGTTAGCATTGGGTTTTTCAGTGCATTATAGCATCCAAATTCAATCTTGATATTACCTGATCAAACTATACAGAATTTCACAAACTTGATTAAATGTTATTGAGCAGAAATGAGCGGACCATTATAGTTCGGTTTGGTGGATGCAGCTGGACTTTTGAAAACATTTTGTTTGGGACCTGGACTTGACCTGAACCCCTATGGACGTCCCTAATTGGGCAGTTTGGGTCTCTGCCCACTACCCAATCCCACTACCAGGGATCAGTGGATGGGGTTTTTCCAATTTTTTTTGGTGCACACCACACCAGATCATGCTGTTGTTACCACCAGTGCAAGTTGATAAAACACTGCAAGTGGGTCACACTGGGCTGAGCACCGAGCATACCCGAGAACAGTGATGCTCTTGTGAATGGTTTGCATATGTAAAGCACCCGCTCTCCAACTGAACCTCGTTTTCACTCATCTTTATTGTTGAGCAAACTTTAAACACACTTGAATATGCTTTCTGTTAATCAATGGATTCTTGCATGGTGAGCATGCATACAGGCCATGGTGGACATTCCCTGAGGAAGATGCTGTCTCCCTTTTGCTTCCAGTTTTGGAAATTCCCACACTTGACTGTGAGGCAATGCCTCTGGCCAGAGTATCCCTAGTCCCAGAAGTGCATTAGTAAAGAGGTCAATGAATCATTTCTTCTTCAGACCTGGACCTCCATTCAAGCCTGGCAATTTAAGGATAGCTTGCCCAGCAAAGTAGAACTACCAGGACTGCTATATGTGAGTCTTCCGTTACAGCTTGTACATATTTGAACTAAACCAAAACACACTTTTCAGTGGATCTTCCTTCCAGTACTTCACAGAAACTATAAGGCTAAGTTCACATTTCCGTTGTTTTGTATCAGTCACATGCGTCGCTTGACGCATGTGACTGATGCGCTGTTCAACGCTGTACAATGAATGACAAAGAACAGAATTATTTGTCGGATTCCGTTGTGTGTGGGGGCAGAGTTTGGGGGGGGCGGGGCCGTGGCACTGAGGATGTCAGTGCCACAGGGACTGCAGGACAGGTGAGTGTGTGTGTGTGTGAGTGTGTGAGAGTGTGTGTGTGTGCGTGTATACACATGCTGAATGCAGGAGGGGTGGAGCCAAGTGGGGGGTGGGGCCAGGCGCTGAGGATGTCAGGGGCAGTGCTGCGGTCTGCATGGCTGGGGACAGGTGAGAGTATGTGTGAGTGTGTGTGTGTGTGTGTGTGCACATGCGGAGTGCGGGAGGAGGCGGAGCCAAGTGGGGGGTGGGGCCAGACGAGGGTGTCAGTGGCAGTGCTTGTCTGCATGGCTGGTGACAGGTATGTGTGTGTGTGTGTGTGAGTGTGTGTGTGTGTGTGTGTGTGTGTGTGTACACACATGTGCGGAGTGCGGGAGGGGGCGGGGCCGAGCGGGGAAGTGTCGGCCTCCCTACACACGTAACCAGACTAAATATCGGGTAGCAAAGCACACGATGTTTACCTTGGTTACCCGATATTTACCTTGGTTATGGGCCTACACCGCTTAGCGCTGGCTCCTTGCACCGTAACCAGGGTAAATATTGGGTAACCAACCAAAGCTGGTGACGTGTGCAGGGAGCCAGAGAGCATGCGCAGCGAAATCCGACGGATCGCGCTGCTCAAAAAACGTTACATGCTGCGTTCCTCCCGCCCGGCGGTCAGTCGTTCCACGACTGATCAGTCGGGCGGAGGGTGCAATGCAGCATCATCAGTCACAATCCGCTGCTCATACAAGTCTATGGGAGCAACGGAATCCGCTAAACGGATTCCGTTGTTTACAAAAGCAGCGGATTGTGACTAATACATTTTAGCGGAAATGTGAACTTAGCCTAAGGCGGGCTTTGCACACTACGACATCGCAGGTGCAATGTCGGTGGGGTCAAATTGAAAATTACTTACTTCCGGCATCGCATGCGACATCATAGTGTGTAAAGGCTCGATGATACGATTAATGAGCGCAAAAGCGTCGTAATCGTATCATCGGTGCAGCATCGGCGTAATCCATGATTACGCTGACGCGACGGTCCGATGTTGTTCCTCGTTCCTGCGGCAGCACACATCGCTGTGTGCGAAGCCGTAGGAGCGAGGAACATCTCCTACCGGCGTCACTGCGGCTTCCGTAGGATATGCGGAAAGAAGGAGGTGGGCGGGATGTTTACAACCCGCTCATCTCCGCCCCTCCACTCCTATTGGCCGCCTGCCGTGTGACGTCGCAGTGACGCCATACGACCCGCCCCCTTAATAAGGAGGCGGATCGCCGGCCAGAGCGATGGTCACAGGACAGGTGAGTCCATGTGAAGCTGCCGTAGCGATAATGTTCGCTATGGCAGTTATCACAAGGATATCTCAGCTGCGACGGGGGCGGGGACTATCGCGCTCAGCATCGCAGCATCGGCCTGCGATGTCGCAGCGTGCAAAGCCCGCCTAAGGCTAGTTTCACACTTGCGTTGAACGGCATCCTTTGCATTGCGTTGTGTAACGGATGCAACGGATGTGTTGCATATAGTGGCACAACGGATGCAACGGATGCTGCAAAACAACGCAATTCATTTATTTTTTTTTTTAATTTTTTTTACAGTTTTACCAGCGGCAGACTATTGTGAACGATCAGCTGATCGCTCCCTGCAGCCGACCGCCGGTGATCAGCTGAGCGCTGTCACTTGCCGGCCGCTGGGTGATCAGCTGATCGCTCCCTGCAGCCGGCCGCCGGGTGATCAGCTGATCGCTCCCAGTAGCCGGCCGCCGGGTGATCAGCTGATCCCCCCCCTGCAGCCGTCCGCCGGTGATCAGCTGAGCGCTGTGACTTGCCGGCGGCCGGACATGCTGGCGGCCGGTCGTTCAGCTGAGCGCTGTCGCTTGCCGACGGCTGGGCGCTCAGCTGAACGTTCGGCCACCGCGAGCCAAAATAAAGTTTGATTTAAAAAAAAAAAAAAAAAAAGAGCATGCGCAGTGAAATCCAGAGGATTCCGCTGCTCAAAACAACGTTACATGCTGCGTTCCTCCCGCTGGGCGGAAGCAACGGAGCGTCGCCCAGCGGAAGCAACGCAGGTCCTTTTGGTACAATCCGTCACCCATACAAGTCTATGGGAAACAGCGGAATCCGTTAATGGATTCCGCTGTTTTCCAAAAGGGCGGATTGTAACGGAAGGAAATAAACGCAAGTGTGAAAGTACCCTAAGGCTAAGTTCACACTTCAGTTGTTTTGCATCAGTCACAATCCGTAGCCTTGAGGAATTACGGAATCCTGCAAAATATTTTGCAGGAATCCAGTATTTCCCCATAGACTTCTATTAGTGACGGATTGCCACTGATGACCCGCATCGTTTTTGACTGACCGCCGAGCGGGGAGCAACGCAGAATGTAACGTTTTTCGGGCCGTCAAAATTAACGCGCCGCACAGGAATCCGTCGCCATCCGTCAAGCTTGTAATGTATGTCTATGGTGCTGGATTCCGTCATGCTCTACTGAGCATGCCCAGCATGTTTGGCACACCCACTGGGCTGTCCCAAATACAAACGGATCATGACTGATCCGTCAAAAAACGGACGCACAGCGGATGCAACGGACGCAACGGATCTGTTTTTTCACAGGATTCCTGTGAAAGGAATCCTGTGAAAAACACATCCGTTGCATCAGTTGCCAACTAAAAAACGACTGATCCGTTGCTGACGGACCTGACGGATTGAAAACAACTGAAGTGTGAACTTAGCCTAAGACGTTTAGCCTGCATATTGCACTGTATGGAGATGCAAGATCTCTAGACATCATTTGAAATAAGAGCCTCAGTATTCCTTTTATTTGTTAACGCTTCCATCTTCATCTTCAACACTACTCTATAAATTTTTATTATATTAAGCAATTTTTTTAACTGCTATATGGTTTTGCTACTGTGTGCTTCTAATCTACACACCCACGTGCCTATTGTGGGTCTATCTCTTGGGGAAGCACGGTATTCTTTTACCTTCTTTACTATTACCATAATAAACAATAGGCAAACACACAGGGCCTATTTGAATAACTGCAGTATTACCCACCCTTGAAGCACTGTCATTTTGGTGCCCTAAGCGACACCCAACCAGCTCCAGTATCATATTTTCATCTACTCTGATGTTCACTACTTATTTCTCCTGATATATATACTTGTCTGTGTGTATATGTATGTATATGTAATTATGTATATACAGTGAGGAAAATAAATATTTGATACACTGCTGTTTATGTAAGTTTTCCCACCTGCAAAGAATGGAGAGGCCTGTAATTTTTGTTGTAGGCACTTCAACAGTGACAGATAGAATTAAAAAAAATCTAGAAAATCACAGTTTTTTAAATAATTTGCATTCTATTGCATGCAATAAGTATTTGATAACTTACCAAATAGCAACAATTCTAGCTTCCACAGACCTGTTATTTTTCCTTTAAGAAGCTCTCCGACTCTGCACTCACTATCTCTTTCATTGCACCTGTCTGAACCCATTACATGTATAAAAGACACGTGTTCACACAATCAATCACATTACAACCTGTCTACTATGGCCAAGTCCAAAGAGCTGTATAAGGAACATTGTTATGGACGGTATGGACGGTATTCACTATATGTGAATATAACCAAAAAATAACATTACTAACCCAAAATGGCGCTTGGATTTGTGTACAACACCCATTGACTGGTATTTGCTCAGACAAGAGACTTTTTGATCATGAGACTTTTTGATAATACATGCTGAGTTAGCGTAATATAAAATTATGAAATGTATATATATATATATATATTTATATATATATATATATATATGTATATATATATATATATATATATATATATATATATATATACAGTTAGGTCCAGAAATATTTGGACAGTGACACAATTTTCGCGAGTTGGGCTCTGCATGCCACCACATTGGATTTGAAATGAAACCTCTACAACAGAATTCAAGTGCAGATTGTAACGTTTAATTTGAAGGTTTGAACAAAAATATCTGATAGAAATTGTAGACCTACTTCACTGAGAGTGTTCTGGACTTCAGTTGATGTTGTGAACGGGTTCTTCTTCACCAAAGAAAGTATGCGGCGATCATCCACCACTGTTGTCATCCGTGGATGCCCAGGCTTTTTTGAGTTCCCAAGCTCACCAGTCAATTCCTTTTTTCTCAGAATGTACCCGACTGTTGATTTTGCTACTCCAAGCATGTCTGCTATCTCTCTGATGGATTTTTTCTTTTTTTTCAGCCTCAGGATGTTCTGCTTCACCTCAATTGAGAGTTCCTTAGACCGCATGTTGTCTGGTCACAGCAACAGCTTACAAATGCAAAACCACACACCTGTAATCAACCCCAGACCTTTTAACTACTTCATTGATTACAGGTTAACGAGGGAGACGCCTTCAGAGTTAATTGCAGCCCTTAGAGTCCCTTGTCCAATTACTTTTGGTCCCTTGAAAAAGAGGAGGATATGCATTACAGAGCTATGATTCCTAAACCCTTTCTCCGATTTGGATGTGAAAACTCTCATATTGCAGCTGGGAGTGTGCACTTTCAGCCCATATTATATATATAATTGTATTTCTGAACATGTTTTTGTAAACAGCTAAAATAACAGCTAAAATAACAAAACTTGTGTCACTGTCCAAATATTTCTGGCCCTGACTGTATATATATATTACTCAATGTAAGCTCTTTTGCTGCTTAACCAATAGGATTACATTACACACCCTTGGCCTTGAGCCAGGAGGCTTCTTTTATTATTCCTTGTACTTCCTCAATAAATCAGAATTCTGCTTTGATCATGACAGGTGGTCTTTGGTCTGTATAGAGATATATTTGCATATAAATATAGCCCTTTAACTGCTAATTGGGAGACCAGGTGTCAAAGATATAGATGCGTATCATGTGAATGGCAACAACCTACATTTTCCCCACATCAACATCAGGGACAAAATTATAGACCTGTACAAGCTAGGATGAGCTACAGGACAATAGGCAAGCAGGTTGATGAGAAGGCAACAACTGTTGGCACAATTATTAGAAAATGGAAGAAACACAAGATGACTGTCAACCTTACTTGGTTTGGGGTTTTATGCTTTCTCGCCTCGTGTGGTAAGGATGATTCAGAAAAAGGTCAGGAATCAGCCCCTAACTACATGGGAAGACGTGTTCAATGACATGAGTAGAGCTGGGACCACAAACTCAAAGATTACAGTTAGCAACATACTACGCTGTCATCGATTAAAATCCTGTAGGGCAGGCAAGGTCCTCTTGCTCATGCCAGCACATGTCCAGGCCCGTTTGAATCTCACCAATGGCCATCTGAATAATTCAGAGGAGACAATTGGTCACATGAGACAAAAATAGAGCTTTTTGGTATAAACCCAACTTGCGGTGTTTGGATGGAGAAGAAGGATGAGTACAACCTCAAGAACACAATCCCAACTGTGAACCATGGGGGTGGAAACATCATACTTTGGGGGTGCTTTTCTGCAAAAGGGACAGGATGACTGCACCGCATGAAAGGGAGGATGGATGGGGTCATTTTCACAAGATTTTGGTCAACAACCTACTTCCCTTAGTACGACATTTGAAGATACGTTGTGTCTGGGTCTTCCAGCAGGACAATGACCAGAAATACACAACCAGGGCAACTAAGGAGAGGCTCCATAAGAAGCATTGCAAGGTCCTGGAGTGGCCTAGACAGTCTCCAGACCTGAACCTAATAGAAAATCTTTGGAGGGAACTGAAAATCAATGTTGCTCATTGACAGCCCCAAAACCTGAAAGATCCTCCAGTGTATGTGAAAACTTTGTCTTGAATGACAGGAAACATCTGACCTCTGTAATTGCAAACAAATGTTCCTGTATGAAATATTAAGTTCTGTTTTTCTATTGTATCAAATACTCATATTATGCAAAAAAAAAAGTAAAATCAGTAATTTAAAAATCATACAATGTGATCTTCTTGATTTTTGGAGGGATTGTGAAACAGTTGTTACAAGTACAGGTGTACCTACGATAAAAATTACAGACCTCTCTATTCTATGTAGGTGGGAAAACTTGCAAAATTGGCAGTGTATCAAATACTTATTTTCCTCACTGTATATATATATATATATATATATATATATATATTATTTTTTTTTTTTTATACAAATCATAAGTTTCTAGAACCCAAAAACTTTAAATCAATAGTCTACTAGAGCTAATTAGTCCATAGAGGATCATGTTTGAGTTGAATTTCCTCAAATATATGGTTGCAAGCAATTTTGAATAATCTGCAATTCATTTGCATGGATTGGCTAAAAAAATTGCCCAATGCTGTTTCACACTTGCTGAGAAAGCTATTGGTGTCAGGCGTGGCAGCACTGGTTTTCACATTATGCCCTGCTGCAATCCAATCACAATTAGGAGGACAATCGCAGGCAGTATAAAATATTAGGGCCTCCTATGAATGCTATTTTATGCTTGTACTGTGTAGGGATAGGAGTGCTCAGAGCACACAGCAGGGATAGAAAAAGGCCTTATGCAATTGCGGTGTATTGAGTCTCAGTCTGTAACTAGAATTCCAAGATTAAAGTTATTTACATTGAACTCTTGTAACAGTCTTATCAATACCAAGTTAGCACGTTTAGACATCTGAAGCAGCAACTATGAGCAGAGATCCATCACTAACAGCTATAGAATACAGAGTTGATTCCACACCAAATTCATTTATTTCCCATGCCACCAAGTGATTTTACAGCTTGAAAGCCTGGGAAACAAAAATAAAAAGCAGACAAGGTATTTCTGTGCATCAAATGGCAAATTGCATGCTGGCTAGTTCCTCATAAACTGCAGCTGGGAATTTCATTAGCTGCAATGTCCTCATAGTCATTGCATGTCTCACGTCTTAAGTTTCATATTGCATCATTTCTTTCACAAATATACATTCTTGGGGAAGGTGGTGGCAATTACCAGGAAAGTGTCAGCTCATTTCAACTATTCTTACATGGCAAAGCACACCCTCCTGGCTTTGCAAAAACAAATTTATTGTTTGTCCTTTGGTACCAAAGGTGTTTTCCCAATCACTTATGACTAAAGTGAAAAGAAAATGGCAAAAATTCCCAAGAAAGTTTGCTTTTGTGGTCAGGATATTGATAATTTGAAATCTATGTTTTCTTGAACATTTGCAAAACGTACAACTTTTTGTATACCGCGAGAAGCAGTTTCCTTTTTTTCTTTGCCTTTGGGATAGCTGGGACACCAATCAGCACTATCACAGTAGGGACTGGCAACAGAGGACCGAGTTTTCTGTGGGTAAGAATAACGGGACGTGGGAGCCATTGGTGGACCCACAGAAAGTGTTGATGCCACCCTGCACATCAAGTTAGGCCTGATAAAAGAGTTTGTCACAGCCAGAGTCAGAGTGGCTACCGGAGAAACCGCCAGTAATACCAGTCCTGGCTGTGGTTACCTGGATTGAACTCCGGAGCTCTCACCTGAGCTTCGGAGTTCAGCCCGGCCTGTCCGCACCTGTCATGAACTGAATTGCAATCGCTGGGGAATCAGTCGGCACTCGCAGTTCAGTCCTGGAAATCCACTGTTCAGTCCAGGCTGCACACCAGAGCTTAGGTGAGAGCTCCGGAGTTTAATCAAGGTAACCGCAGCCAGGACTGGTATTACTGGTGGTTTCTCCGGTAGCCAGTCCGACACTGGTCACAGCTCTCAACAAAGAACCGGCAGCCTTCAAGTACCTACAAGATCTCTTTCCTAAGCTGTCTGAGGCAAAGATAAAAGCTGGTATATTCATCAGACCACAAATCAAGCAGATTCTAGAGAACAGTGAATTTGTAAAGAAGCTGACTAGAAAAGGAAAAGCAGCTTGGTGCAGCTTTGCTCCAGTGGTGCATGGTTTCCTGGGCAATCACAAGGATGAGAGTATGTGCAACTGGTTCAGAGTCTGATAAAGAACTTTCGAAAAATGGGATGTAGGATGTCTCTGAAAGTACATATTTTGGATGTTCATCTTGACAAATTCAAGGAAAACATGGGGGCTTACTCAGAAGAGCAAGGTGGGCGCTTTCATCAAGATATAAAAGACTTTTACCGATGCTACCAAGGACAGTATAACTAGAACATGATGGGAGACTATATTTGGGAGTTAATTTGTGAAAGTGATGTGTAGTATAATCGTAAATCGACAAAAGCTACTTACTTCTAGACCACTCTTAGCCAATATCAAATGCATATACAATCTTTTTGTAACTGTATCAACAAAAAGAAATGATGAACATTTTTGATTTCCTTATGCAAATACGTATAACTGAATATCTCATTGTCCTTTTCTCGACTATTTAAGCATAAGTAACTGGAACATAGCACTTAAAAGCTTGAAATAAAAATTTTGTTACATAGTGTTATTTAAGAAAGAAAAAGCTCTTGAAATTCCCCAAGCAGGGAAAATTTTTGCACCATTAGCAATATCATCTCCTATGTATAAACACCAGAACGTAGGCATATTCCCTCAAAAAGGGATTATTTTTAGACTGTTTTATCAACATACTGTATTTTTTGTTTTATAAAATGCACCCCAAATGTAGAAGGCGAAAATAGGAAAAAAAATTCACTTTATAATTAGAGTCCGTCTTATACTCCTAGTGCGTCTTAATTCTAATGCTCACCAGGGGGGAACAGCGGGGTGGAGCATCTCAGAAAGGTCACAGGAGGCAGGGGGATGCTGGGGCTCAGAGAAGGGGATGTTGCAGCTCAAGAGGGTCGGCAATACTGCAGGCTCGGGGGTGTCATGACAGAAGGCACCATTGATCTGATGGTGGGCTGCAGGGATGACACTACAGTGGAGCAACTCTGGAGGGACACAGGACGGGGTGTCATGGCGGTGGGTGCCATTGATCTGACTGTGGGCTCCGTTGATTTGCGTGCAGTTGACAAGATGGACTTCAAGTAAATGGTCACGGTGGTGGCGTGTGTGCAGATAGGGCTCTGCGGCCATTTTCTTGAAGTCCATCATGTCAATCTGCGCATGCGCCACCTCCGTGGCCATTTCCTTGAAGTCTATTGCGTCAACAGCGGGGGCGATTCAATGGCGCATACAGTCAGCTCAAGTCACCTGCCGCTGAGACACCCCGTCCTGTGACCCTCCTGAGTCACTCCAGTGCAGTGACACCCCACAGCCGCGACACCCCCGAAGCCCGCCCACAGATCAATGGCACCTGCCGCGACACCCCTGAACCCGTCCTTGGACTCTGCCTCCTACGACCCCGCTCCACCACTACCGCCCTGGTAAGCCATATCTATTTTGTAAGATGCACCCCCATTTTACCATTTTGGGGGAAAAAGTGTGTCTTACAATCCAGGAAATATAGTAAGTAGCTTGCAAATTCTTATACTACTGTGTGAATTTAAATAAATTGTTGGTTTTCAATGGTTACTATACTTTTTTTTCAATTTCCATGTAACTTGAGGTCACTTGGACATTTAATAAGGCTGTGTTTACATTTAAGAGCTATAAAGAGTGTCAGTACAGTTCTAGGATACCTCCAAGTGTTATACACCTGTTATCATGACAATATGAGGCTTTGGAGTATTGTGATTCACAGTGAATTTATTTCCCAAAAATTCAATTGTTTGAAAAAATTCTGCAAAGTTGGTGAACTTGAATTTCAAATGCTTTGAACATCTCTAATTAGCTTGACAGTTACTGATGTTTTTCAGCCGTTTAACACTTGAAGTCTCAGAAATTTCGAGCTCCCCCTGAAGTCCTGAAAGAGGGTAAAATGACCCTTAGTCCAAATTGTAATTAAGGCCATTACTGTCGCACCACAGGAGGTTGGAAAACAACAACCTCCTGTGGTGCGACAGTAATGGCCTTAATTACAGAACAAAAGACGGTGATTATAGGATGTTAGCTAAAATCCTTCAGGTCATTCGACCCGTCTCTGGGTTTCAAAGGTAGAAATGTTCAATGACCCCTCTTTGGGACTTCTAGTGTTAATGAGGCAGGCAGCACCCCATTAGAAAAGAGCATGAGATTTCCTAGTTTGACTGTAAAAGCTGACATAGATGATTGTGGAATGCCACCGAGATAATTGTGACATGCCACCAATCTGTGATCCCACAACTTGGAAGTTCAGACCCCACTTCTGCTGTAAAGTTGGATCCTTTACAAGTTGTCCAAAGCCATTTTTTTTCAGTTTATGTACAGTAAATGATTGATATTTATACAAATTTGTCTATCTAGTGTTTGCTTATATAAAAATGATAGTGTTGGTGCAGGGAATGGTGCGATTTAAGTAGATTTGTCACATCTTCAATGTATGAGAATTCCAACAAAATCAATTACATTTTTGCACATGACCAGCTTTTATCTGCCCATTACTTAGGGGTTCTGCTAGGTGTATGGTGTGAATAATTTAAAATATAGTAAGTAAAGCTAGAATATAATTAAATTTGGATGAAAATATTGAAGAACATGCATGTCAAAACAACTGCTTAATGATACTGCCATACAAATATAATGATGAATACAATATATACCTTTGAGTATGTCAAAATATAGAGTAACCTCGTGTCCTGCTCTTAAAATAATATATCCATCAACCATACTGTGGAGCTTATCAGATGTTGAAAAGTAAACACAAACTGATGTAGAATACCCAGGGATTAAACTTTGAACTAGGACTAAAAGGACTGTAGCAACCCAGCAGGCATTTCCACTGCTTATGATTGAGGCTGGTCCAAACAACTTAGACTGTCCAGCAGCTTCTTTTGAAATCTAATATTTCCTAAGCAGGAAGGAAAGAAGGAAGTTGGGAATCAGCAGAGAAAAAAATGGCAAGAAAACATTGACTTGTAGGATATAGTAATTGTATATGGTTTATAACAGCACACAACTATGTGAGACAAAACATACTTTATGTTAGTCTGAACTGTTCAGTATTTTCTCAGCTATACTAGTTCAGATTTTATTATTTTAAGTCTTGTCTAAATTCTTAGTTTCTTGACACTGGAAGGAATTACGGTACTTATTCTGCAAATGTCCTCTCAGTAAACAGCTGATTTTCTAATTTTGCTCTCCAAATAAACTTGTTAAGTAGATGCTAAGTTGAAGGTAAAATACAAAATACAGATATTTGTCAAACTTATGTTAAATTTCTCCGTAATATCAATAGCTCTTAAAAAAAGAAAAAAAACAGTAAAAAAATGGCAATGAATAGTAGAAATAACCAAATCAGGTAAAATTCAAATATTCATGTTCAGGTTAATTTTCCAGATAAATATGTTCTCTCCGCATCTTCTATTTACTGCCACTCACTCTGAAATCCCCGAGTTTGGTGAGACACAGAAATGGTATGAACAGAAGGTCATATTAGGCGTCATGGTGTTGTGTTAAACTGGACCTTCCATGCACTTGTGTAGAAGCCTCCCAGGCATTACCAGCACTGAGGAATTCAACGCAAGCAGTAGTGATCAGTAGATGCAGCAAAGTCCAAATGGGTGATAGCGAGGTGCGAAGGGACCAGAGAGGCGTGCAGTGAAAGAGAATTTTTTTCATCTTTCGGTTCCAAAAAATTGAGGCTAATTCTGTGTGGAAGGAAATTACAACCAAATCTGCATTTTGATAGAAAATGAGGGCACTACTAGTAATTTCAGGATCAACCAACTGCACAACAAAACACCATATTTATCTGCATGCAATTTTTGCCATCTTGGTATTATACCTGTCTCACTTCACATTCAAACCCTGGTTTAACTCAGGACGATTTAAATATATGCGCTACATGCGATGTTGTACTCTAAGTGGTACTTTACACGCTGCAACATCGCTAGCGACTGCTAGCGATGTCGAGCACGATAGCACTCGCCCCCGTCGTTCCAGCGATATGTGGTGATCGTTGCCGTAGCGAACCTTATCGCTACGGCAGCGTCACATGCACATACCTTGTCAGCGATGTCGCTGTGACCGCCAAACAATCCCTCCCTCAAGGGAAAGGTGCGTTTGGCGTCATAGCGATGTCACTGTGGCGTGACTAAGCGGCCGGCCAATAGAAGCGGAGGGGTGGAGATGAGTGGGACGTAACATCTCGCCTACCTCCTTCCTTCCACACTGCTGGTGGAGGCAGGTAAGGAGATCTTCGTCGCTCCTGCGGTGTCACACATAGCGTGTGTGATGCCGCAGGACTGACAAACAACATCGCTACGTACGAGACAATGATTTTAGGTGTTTGGATGACCTCTCCAAAACCAATGATTTTTGTCTCTTTTGCGATCGTTTAAGGTCGCTCGTATGTGTTACACGCTGCGATGACGCTAATGATGCCGGATGTGCGTCACAAACAACGTGAACCCGACGATAAATCGTTAGCGATATCGCAGCATGTAAAGTACTCTTAAGGCTAAAGCGGGCTTTACACGCTGTCGCTAGCGATAGCACCCGCCCACGTCGGTGGCGCGTCACGGGGTGATCGCCGCCGTAGCGAACAATATCGCTATGGCAGCATCACATGCAATTACCTGTTCACCGACATTGCTGTGGCCGCCGAGCAATCTCTCCTTTAAGGGGGAGGTTCGTTCGGCGTCATAGCGGCGTCACTAAGCGGACGCCCATTAGAAGCGGAGGGGCGGAGATGAGAGGCTGGAACATCCCGCCCACCTCCTTCATTCCTCATTGCTGGCAGCCGCAGGCATGATGTTGTTCCTCGTTCTTGCGGTGTCACACATAGCGATGTGTGCTGCCGCAGGAACGACAAACAACCTGCATTCCAAACGAGGAACGTTTTTTTAAAAAATGAACAAAGTGTACACGACGAACGATTTGACACCTTTTTGTGATCGTTACTGATTGCAAAAAGGTGTCACACACAACAACATCGCTAACGAGGCCAGATGTGCGTCACCAACACCATGACCCCGGCGATATCTCGTTAGCGATATCGTTGTGTGTAAATGTGCCTTAATACTGTTGAGAACAATTTCTCCAGGTCCACTGTATTGAGCTTTCACTTTCACGCTATATACTGTGTGCCTCCGCACTTACGTCCTAATTTATTGAATGGCAGTAGCATTTTCTCTTGTGCATGTACAGTTGCACCTCGTGTGCTAAGATATCATTGTTCTGGCCACACGCGTCAAGCTTTTGTTTATTGCAATATTTATGCACTTGTGCAACTTGTAATATGTCTAAACTTATAACATGAAACTGAGATTTTGTGTATTGCACTACTTATGCTCTTCCGCAACTTGCAATATGTTTTAAATACGAATCTTCATTGTATGCTTTAATGTGCGCATGCGTGATCTGTATAGTTCACGCTGGCATGCATGCATGCGGTTTGTATTTTCACATCAGGTAATCCTGGGTTACGTAATCCTACTGCACTTATGCACTTATGTGTGTACACAACATCCTTCTATTTTCTCACTTATTTAACCCCTTCAGCCCCGGGGCACTTTCCGTTTTTGCGTTTTTGTTTTTTGCTCCCCTTCTTCCGAGAGCCGTAACTTTTTTATTTTTTCGTCAATCTTGCCATATGAGGGCTTGTTTTTTGCGGGACAAGTTGCACTTTTAAATGAAACCATAAGTTTTACTTATGGTGTACTGGAAAACAGCAAAAAAATTCCAAATGCGGAAAAATTGCAAAAAAAGTGTGATGGCACAATAGTTTTTGGGATGTTTTATTCACGGTGTTCACTATATGGTAAAACTGATCTGTGGGTATGATGCCTGAGGTTGGTGCGAGTTTGTCGACACCAAACATGTATAGGTTTACTTGTATCTAAGGGGTTAAAAAAATTCACAAATTTGTCCAATAAAAGTGGCGCACGTTTTGCGCCATTTTCCGAAACACGTAGTGTTCTTATTTTTTGAGATCTATGGCTCAGTGACAGCTTATTTTTTGCGTCTCGAGCTGATGTTTCTAATGGCATGATTTTTGCGCAGATGCTACGTTTTGATCGCCTGTTATTGCATTTTGCGTAAAACTTGCGGCGACCAAAAAACCTAATTTTGGCGTTTGGAATTTTTTTGCCACTACGCCGTTTACCAATCAGATTAATTGATTTTATATTTTGATAGATAGGGCATTTCTGAACTCGGCGATACCAAATATGTGTATATTTATTAATTTTTTTAACCTTTTAATTTTCAATGGGGGGAAAGGGGAGTGATTTGAACTTTTAGTTTTTTTGTTTTTTTATTTATTTTTTAAAACTTTTTTTAACTTTTTTATTGTATTTTACTAGTCCCTCTAGGGTGCTATAGCAATCAGCAATCCGATCGCTGTTATCTATCTGCTGATCACAGCTATACACCTGTAAACAGCAGATACAGTCACTTTCTGTTCCCCTCTGCTCCGTGCCGAGGGAAAACGAAAGTGAAACATCATAGCTGCAGGCGTCATCACATGACCCTGTGCTACGATGGCAACCACCGATAGTGACATGATCATGCACGTGACTTCCGGTGGAGGCGGCGGTAAGTAAAAAACATGGCCGCGCGCATATAGATCTTGCTGCCAGACTTTGGCAGCAAGATTTAAGGGGTTGATGGCCGCAGGTGGAAGCTATTCCACCTGCGGCTAGCAGGCATACATGTCAGCTGTTGAAAACAGCTGATATGTGTGCCGATCGCTGCCGCCTGCCCGGGGGCGGGGCTTAACGGGACACGCTCCATGACGGATATATCCATCCATGGTCGTGAAGGGGTTTTAATGGCAGTCATATTTTGCTTGTATGGACAGTTGCATCTTCTGTGCCAATACATAGTTGTTCTGTGCAGACACATTATTGCACTATTTAAGGACCTGTGCAACATAAGATATGTTTTTATTGATAGCAACGAGACTCTGTGCATTGCACTACTTATGTGCCTGCACAGCTTGTAAAATGTTGAAACTTTTAAAGTTAAGCATTAAGGTATGCGTCGTTTGTATTTTTACATTGGGTAACCAAAGATAACATTTTACTGTTGCGTTTGCGCACTGATGTGTGTACATAGCAAGCTCTAAGGTACTTTTGCTCATAAACATGCGCAGTTGGATTTCCCAGATGCCATGCACACAATGAAGCTCATTGGCTTCTTGTTAATACTCATGTGTCATGGTTAGAGATGAGCGAACCGGTCCCGGTTCGGCTCGAGGTCGGTTCGCCGAACGGCGGTCCCGTTCGAGTTCGGTTCGTCGAACGTTCGACGAACCGAACTCGAACCGCATAGGAAACAATGGCAGGCATTCACAAACACATAAAAACACCTAGAAAACACCCTCAAAGGTGTCCAAAAGGTGACAAACAACTCACAACACAACACAAACACATGGGAAAGTGACAAGGACATATACTCATGCGAAAACAAAAGAGCAGGACAAGGAAAAAGTGGAGGACACACAGATATAGGCATGGCACGCCCTTCTAAAATCATGTAAAACACCGCAAGGTTACTCCAAGAGGAGTCTCCCTTTTTTCCAAAAATTGGGCCCCACACAACCACCCCTTCAGTGGCAGCAGTTGTGCCCCAGTTGTACACTTCACAGCTAGATTTGCATCAAGCACATTCAAAAATACGCCATAATTAACCATCCACAGGATGACACCGGGGTAGGTAGCAAAGTCTTTCCTGATCACAGCTCTGTTCATCTTGGCTCCTTTTAAAAAACACAGCAAGCAAGGGTTACTCCAAGCGGAGTCTCCCTTTTTTCCAAAAATTGGGCCCCACACACCCACCCCTTCAGTGGCAGCAGTTGTGCCCCAGTTGTACACTTCACAGCTAGATTTGCATCAAGCACATTCAAAAATACGCCATAATTAACCATCCCCAGGATGACACCGGGGTAGGTAGCAAAGTCTTTCCTGATCCCAGCTCTGTTCATCTTGGCTCCTTTTAAAAAACACAGCAAGCAAGGGTTACTCCAAGCGGAGTCTCCCTTTTTTCCAAAAATTGGGCCCCACACACACCCACCCCTTCAGTGGCAGCAGTTGTGCCCCAGTTGTACACTTCACAGCTAGATTTGCATCAAGCACATTCAAAAATACGCCATAATTAACCGTCCCCAGGATGGCACCGGGGTAGGTAGCAAAGTCTTTCCTGATCCCAGCTCTGTGCATCTTGGATCATTTAAAAAAAAACACAGCAAGCAAGGGTTACTCCAAGCGGAATCTACCTTTTTTCCAAAAATTGTGCCCCACACACACCCACCCATTCAGTGGCAGCACTTGTGCCCTAGTTGCAAACAGGATGTTTTGATTTGCATCAAGCACATTCCAAATCCACAAGCATTTACTCTCCCCAGGATGACACAGGGGTAGTAAATTCCTTCTGGATCCATGACTTGTTCATTTTGATGAATGTCAGTCTGTCCACATTGTCACTGGACAGACGCGTGCGCTTATCTGTCAGCACACACCCAGCAGCACTGAAGACACGTTCAGAGACAACGCTGGCAGCTGGACACGACAAAATCTCCAAGGCGTAACTGGATAGCTCTGGCCATTTTTCTAGATTTGAAGCCCAAAATGAGCAAGGCTCCATTTGCAAAGTCATGGCATCGATGTTCATTTGGAGATACTCCTGTATCATCCTCTCCAGCCGTTGACTATGTGTCAGACTTATTGTCTCTGGTGGCCTTGCAAAGGATGGTCTAAAAAAATTATGAAAAGATTCCATAAAATTGCTGTTACCAGCACCAGATACGGTCCTACTGGTACGGGTAGACTGTTAAAGATGACGAGACCGTCCCATGTTTGGCAAGTTACAACTGGGAGAATCACTCCCTGCACCTGCACGGTTGTTTGGTGGAAAAGCCGAGCTAAGATCGAGTAACAGCTTCTGCTGATACTCCTGCATACGTGCGTCCCTTTCTATGGCTGGAATTATGTCACAAAATTTGGACTTGTACCGGGGATCTAATAGTGTGGCAAGCCAGTAGTCATCATCACTTCTAATTTTGACAATACGAGGGTCATGTTGGAGGTAGTGCAACAAGAAGGCACTCATGTGTCTTGCGCAGCCATGCGGACCAAGTCCACGCTGTGTTTGTGGCATAGAGGTGCTAACCGTTCTTTCTTCCTCTGACATCTCCCCCCAACCTCTTTCAACTGAAATTTGACCAAGGTCTCCCTCATCCGCTGAGTCTTCCATGTCCATGGACAGTTCGTCCTCCATTTCTTCATGTCCTCCTGCACCTTCCTCAACATCTCGCCTGCTACCATGCGCCCTTGTTGATCCCTGTCCCCCATGCTCCCATGCCTGGCGCCTTGGTGATGATGAACGTCTGGACCTTGGTGATGTTGTTGTGTCTTGCGCATATGAATCCTCCTGTAGTTCATCCCCTTCCTGTTGTCCCACCCCCTGACTCCGAATAGTGTTTAGCGTGTGTTCCAGCATGTAAATGACTGGAATCGTCATGCTGATAATGGCATTGTCAGCGCTAAACATATTCGTCGCCATGTTGAAACTGTGCAGAAGGGTGCATAGGTCCTTGATCTGAGACCACTCCATCAGGGTGATCTGCCCCACCTCTGCATCTCGTTGGCCCAGGCTATACGTCATGACGTATTGCACCAGGGCTCAGCGGTGCTGCCACAGTCGCTGTAACATGTGGAGAGTTGAATTCCAGCGTGTCGCCACATCGCATTTCAGGCGATGAACCCGCAGGCCGAAAGACTTCTGGAGCGATGCAAGTCGCTCAGCTGCGGCGCTTGAACGGCGGAAGTGAGCAGACAATTTTCGTGCCGTGTTCAGAAGGCCATCTAGGCCGGGATAGTGTGTTAAGAATTGCTGGACAACAAGGTTCAACACGTGAGCCATACAAGGCACGTGTGTCACCTTGCCCAGGCGAAGGGCCGCACCCAGGTTTGCAGCATTGTCGCACACGGCCTTACCAGGCTGCAGGTTGAGCGGAGACAACCATTTATTAAACTCGGACCGCAGAGCTGACCACAACTCCTCAGCTGTGTGACTCTTATTCCCAAGACATGTCAAGCTAAAGACCGCCTGATGCCGTTGCGCTCTGCTGCCAGCATAGTAAGGAGGCGTGCGTGATTCCTTCTGCGCAGTGAGAACGCTGGTGGCCTGACCCGGCAGGCTTGGGGCGGAGGTGGAGGACCCAGATGAGGTGGAGGAGGCAGAAGCAGTGGCGGAACTTGGACAGACAGAGGATTGACACACAAGTCGTGGGGACGGCAAGACTTGTGCAGCAGACCCTTCAACATCTATCACCATAGTTACCCAGTGCCCAGTCAGCGACATGTAACGTCCCTGTCCATGCTTACTGGTCCAAGTATCGGTGGTGAAATGCATCCGTTCACACACAGAGTTTCTCAAGGAAGCGGTGATGTTGTGTGCGACATGCTGGTGTAGCGCGGGCACACCTTTCTTAGAGAAGTAGTGGCGACTAGGCATCTGGTACTGGGGCACAGCGACAGACATAAGGTCTCTAAAATCCTGTGTGTCCACTAGGCGGAAAGGCAGCATTTCGGTAGCCAAGAGCTTACAGAGGGATAGAGTCAACCTCTTAGCTTTGTCATGGGTCGCAGGAAGTGGCCTTTTATTTGACCACATCTGAGGGACAGAGATCTGGCTGCTGTGTGTAGATGGTGTTGAGTAGGGTGTCCCTGGAAAAATGCAGGTTTGTGAGGAAAGTGCAGGCGGAGACCTGATGTTGCCTTCATCCAACGTTGGTGCTATCAATGTCTGAGAGAGCTGTACACACTCACTTGTTTCCCCTTCCAAACCAACTGACGACCTACCAAGCAAACTGACTGTTGCGGTTACAGTGGTGGAAGTTGTGCGTGGAAAAACAGGTGTGACAGCTGTCCCCACAGTCATAGAAGATGAAGAGCGCGCGGATGCACTGGAAGGGGCAGGCGGTGGATGGTTCGCTCCGCTAGGCCGCATTGCAGCAAGGTGAGCTTCCCACCGGGACATATGATATTTATTCATGTGACGATTCATGGAAGAAGTTGACAAACTGCTGAGGTTTTGACCTCTACTAATAGAACCATGAAAAATTTTACAGATCACATAATTTGGGCGATCTTTTGCTATTTCAAAAAAGGACCAGGCTAGGCAAGGCTTAGAGGGCATGCGACCTGTTGATCCACCCCGACTAGTGCTCAGAGGCAGAGTGGTGGCTGAGGATGCAGTTGTAGACGTGCTACCAGTACTCCGACTCTGTCCAGGAAGGCGCAAGGTAACTTCGTCATCAGTTGCATCCTCCTCTACCACCTCTGTTGACCTCCTCGAGTGCCTGACTGTGGGTTGACAGTAGGTGGGATCTAGAACTTCATCATCAATTGTTGTGTTTGCACTCCCCTCCCCCTCAGACCGAGCCTCTTCTTGCCCTGACCGAATATTTAAGTTGTCATCCCAATCGGGTATCTGCGTCTCATCTTCATCAGTATGTTCCTCATTGTCTATAACCACAGGTGTTACAGTTTGTGACAAAGGGTCAACATTATGCTCAGAAACCTGGTCCTCACGGCCTGAATCAGAGTCACAAAGGTTCTGGGCATAACTGCAGACCATTTCATGTTCTGTACTCACTGTAGCTTGGGAGCAGACCTCTGATTCCCAGGCTATAGTGTGACTGAACAGCTCTGCAGACTCAGCCATCTCAGTTCCACCATACTGTGCAGGGCTGATGGAGACTTCAGAGCTGGGAGAAAGCAAGTTTGATTGGGATGACAACTCAGAGGACTGCTGTTTTTTGGATGCGGTACTTGAAGTGGCTGAGAGGGCACTTGTTGGACCACTTGAGATCCATTCAAGCATTTTCCTTTTTTGGCCACCATCTACCTTTGTTCCTGTTGTACGTGTCCGTAAAAAAGGGAGCACATCGGATTGTCCACGGTAAGTAGTAGACATCTTACTTTTGCTGGTAGATGGTCTATCTTCAGCAGATGATAATGGAGCTTTGCCACCTTCCCCACGGACAAAACCTTTTTTTCCTTTTCCACCACGCCTCTTCCCCTTTCCACCAGCATCTGTCATTTTGCCACTTATGTTGATTGCGACAAGATTGTGCACTGAAAATGTGGTAGTAAAAATTGAGAGGTGGTGTAGATTGCAGCGGTGGTCTAGCTTTATTAACAGCAGAATAATAAAGAATAAATATCCCTGACAATGCAACTTCGGCCCTTAAACTGGCAGCATAAATTGCTAGTATAATGGATTAGTAACTATGAGTTGGAGTGTGCAATGCAGGCAGACGTGCTGCAAATATCTTTGCACTAGTGGGACTAGACAAATGTCCAATAGCCACGTTTAGGATGCCACTAGGTACACTGAGTGTTTGCTAGTATAATGGCTTAGTTATAATGAGTTTGAGTGTGCAATGCAGGCAGACGTGCTGCAAATATCTTTGCACTAGTGGGACTAGACAAAAGTCAAATAGCCACGTTTAGGATGCCACTAGGTACACTGAGTGTTTGCTAGTATAATGGCTTAGTTATAATGAGTTTAAGTGTGCAATGCAGGCAGACGTGCTGCAAATATCTTTGCACTAGTGGGACTAGACAAAAGTCCAATAGCCACGTTTAGGATGCCACTAGGTACACTGAGTGTGTGCTAGTATAATGGCTTAGTTATAATGAGTTTGAGTGTGCAATGCAGGCAGACGTGCTGCAAATATCTTTGCACTAGTGGGACTAGACAAAAGTCCAATAGCCACGTTTAGGATGCCACTAGGTACACTGAGTGTTTGCTAGTATAATGGCTTAGTTATAATGAGTTTGAGTGTGCAATGCAGGCAGACGTGCTGCAAATATCTTTGCACTAGTGGGACTACACAAAAATCCAATAGCCACGTTTAGGATGCCACTAGGTACACTGAGTGTTTGCTAGTATAATGGCTTAGTTATAATGAGTCGAAGTGTGCAATGCAGGCAGACGTGCTGCAAATATCTTTGCACTAGTGGGACTAGACAAAAGTCCAATAGCCACGTTTAGGATGCCACTAGGTACACTGAGTGTTTGCTAGTATAATGGCTTAGTTATAATGAGTTGTAGTGTGCAATGCAGGCAGACGTGCTGCAAATATCTTTGAACTAGTGGGACTAGACAAAAGTCAAATAGCCACGTTTAGGATGTCACTAGGTACACTGAGTGTTTGCTAGCATAATGGCTCAGTTATAATGAGTTGGAGTGTGCAATGCAGGCAGACGTGCTGCAAATATCTTTGCAATAGTGGGACTAGACAAAAGTCAAATAGCCACATTTAGGATGCCACTAGATACACTGAGTGTTTGCTAGTATAATGGCTTAGTTATAATGAGTTTGAGTGTGCAATGCAGGCAGACGTGCTGCAAATATCTTTGCACTAGTGGGACTAGACAAAAGTCCAATAGCCACGTTTAGGATGCCACTAGGTACACTGAGTGTTTGCAAGTATAATGGCTTAGTTATAATGAGTTGGAGTGTGCAATGCAGGCAGACGTGCTGCAAATATCTTTGCACTAGTGGGACTAGACAAAAGTCCAATAGCCACGTTTAGGATGCCACTAGGTACACTGAGTGTTTGCTAGTATAATGGCTTAGTTATAATGAGTTGGAGTGTGCAATGCAGGCAGACGTGCTGCAAATATCTTTGCACTAGTGGGACTACACAAAAGTCAAATAGCCACGTTTAGGATGCCACTAGGTACACTGAGTGTTTGCTAGTATAATGGCTTAGTTATAATGAGTTGGAGTGTGCAATGCAGGCAGACGTGCTGCTAATATCTTTGCACTAATGGGACTAGACAAAAGTCAAATAGCCACATTTAGGATGCCAATAGATACACTGAGTGTTTGCTAGTATAATGGCTTAGTTATAATGAGTTGGAGTGTGCAATGCAGGCAGACGTGCTGCAAATATCTTTGCACTAGTGGGACTAGACAAATTCAAATAGCCACGTTTAGGATGCCACTAGGTACACTGAGTGTTTGCTAGTATAATGGCTTAGTTATAATGAGTATGAGTGTGCAATGCAGGCAGACGTGCTGCAAATATCTTTGCACTAGTGGGACTAGACAAAAGTCCAATAGCCACGTTTAGGATGCCACTAGGTACACTGAGTGTTTGCTAGTATAATGGCTTAGTTATAATGAGTTGGAGTGTGCAATGCAGGCAGACGTGCTGCAAATATCTTTGCACTAGTGGGACTAGACAAAAGTCCAATAGCCACGTTTAGGATGCCACTAGGTACACTGAGTGTTTGCTAGTATAATGGCTTAGTTATAATGAGTTTGAGTGTGCAATGCAGGCAGACGTGCTGCAAATATCTTTGCACTAGTGGGACTAGACAAAAGTCCAATAGCCACGTTTAGGATTCCACTAGGTACACTGAGTGTTTGCTAGTATAATGGCTTAGTTATAATGAGTTTGAGTGTGCAATGCAGGCAGACGTGCTGCAAATATCTTTGCACTAGTGGAACTAGACAAAAGTCCAATAGCCACGTTTAGGATGCCACTAGGTACACTGTGTGTTTGCTAGTATAATGGCTTAGTTATAATAAGTTGGAGTGTGCAAGGCAGGCAGACGTGCTGCAAATATCTTTGCACTAGTGGGACTAGACAAAAGTCCAATAGCCACGTTTAGGATGCCACTAGGTACACTGAGTGTTTGCTAGTATAATGGCTTAGTTATAATGAGTTGGAGTGTGCAATGCAGGCAGACGTGCTGCAAATATCTTTGCACTAGTGGGACTACACAAAAGTCAAATAGCCACGTTTAGGATGCCACTAGGTACACTGAGTGTTTGCTAGTATAATGGCTTAGTTATAATGAGTTGGAGTGTGCAATGCAGGCAGACGTGCTGCTAATATCTTTGCACTAATGGGACTAGACAAAAGTCAAATAGCCACATTTAGGATGCCAATAGATACACTGAGTGTTTGCTAGTATAATGGCTTAGTTATAATGAGTTGGAGTGTGCAATGCAGGCAGACGTGCTGCAAATATCTTTGCACTAGTGGGACTAGACAAATTCAAATAGCCACGTTTAGGATGCCACTAGGTACACTGAGTGTTTGCTAGTATAATGGCTTAGTTATAATGAGTATGAGTGTGCAATGCAGGCAGACGTGCTGCAAATATCTTTGCACTAGTGGGACTAGACAAAAGTCCAATAGCCACGTTTAGGATGCCACTAGGTACACTGAGTGTTTGCTAGTATAATGGCTTAGTTATAATGAGTTGGAGTGTGCAATGCAGGCAGACGTGCTGCAAATATCTTTGCACTAGTGGGACTAGACAAAAGTCCAATAGCCACGTTTAGGATGCCACTAGGTACACTGAGTGTTTGCTAGTATAATGGCTTAGTTATAATGAGTTTGAGTGTGCAATGCAGGCAGACGTGCTGCAAATATCTTTGCACTAGTGGGACTAGACAAAAGTCCAATAGCCACGTTTAGGATGCCACTAGGTACACTGAGTGTTTGCTAGTATAATGGCTTAGTTATAATGAGTTTGAGTGTGCAATGCAGGCAGACGTGCTGCAAATATCTTTGCACTAGTGGAACTAGACAAAAGTCCAATAGCCACGTTTAGGATGCCACTAGGTACACTGTGTGTTTGCTAGTATAATGGCTTAGTTATAATAAGTTGGAGTGTGCAAGGCAGGCAGACGTGCTGCAAATATCTTTGCACTAGTGGGACTAGACAAAAGTCCAATAGCCACGTTTAGGATGCCACTAGGTACACTGAGTGTTTGCTAGTATAATGGCTTAGTTATAATGAGTTGGAGTGTGCAATGCAGGCAGACGTGCTGCAAATATCTTTGCACTAGTGGGACTAGACAAAAGTCAAATAGCCACGTTTAGGATGCCAATAGGTACACTGAGTGTTTGCTAGTATAATGGCTTAGTTATAATGAGTTTGAGTGTGCAATGCAGGCAGACATGCTGCAAATATCTGTGCACTAGTGGGACTAGACAAAAGTCCAATAGCCACGTTTAGGATGCCACTAGGTACACTGAGTGTTTGCTAGTATAATGGCTTAGTTATAATGAGTTTGAGTGTGCAATGCAGGCAGGCGTGCTGCAAATATCTTTGCACTAGTGGGACTAGACAAAAGTCCAATAGCCACATTTAGGATGCCACTAGGTACACTGAGTGTTTCCTAGTATAATGGCTTAGTTATAATGAGTTTGAGTGTGCAATGCAGGCAGACGTGCTGCAAATATCTTTGCACTAGTGGGACTAGACAAAAGTCCAATAGCCACGTTTAGGATGCCACTAGGTACACTGAGTGTTTGCTAGTATAATGGCTTAGTTATAATGAGTTGGAGTGTGCAATGCAGGCAGACGTGCTGCAAATATCTTTGCACTAGTGGGACTAGACAAAAGTCCAATAGCCACGTTTAGGATGCCACTAGGTACACTGAGTGTTTGCTAGTATAATGGCTTAGTTATAATGAGTTGGAGTGTGCAATGCAGGCAGACGTGCTGCAAATATCTTTGCACTAGTGGGACTAGACAAAAGTCCAATAGCCACGTTTAGGATGCCACTAGGTACACTGAGTGTTTGCTAGTATAATGGCTTAGTTATAATGAGTTTGAGTGTGCAATGCAGGCAGACGTGCTGCAAATATCTTTGCACTAGTGGGACTAGACAAAAGTCCAATAGCCACGTTTAGGATGCCACTAGGTACACTGAGTGTTTGCTAGTATAATGGCTTAGTTATAATGAGTTTGAGTGTGCAATGCAGGCAGACGTGCTGCAAATATCTTTGCACTAGTGGAACTAGACAAAAGTCCAATAGCCACGTTTAGGATGCCACTAGGTACACTGTGTGTTTGCTAGTATAATGGCTTAGTTATAATAAGTTGGAGTGTGCAAGGCAGGCAGACGTGCTGCAAATATCTTTGCACTAGTGGGACTAGACAAAAGTCCAATAGCCACGTTTAGGATGCCACTAGGTACACTGAGTGTTTGCTAGTATAATGGCTTAGTTATAATGAGTTGGAGTGTGCAATGCAGGCAGACGTGCTGCAAATATCTTTGCACTAGTGGGACTAGACAAAAGTCAAATAGCCACGTTTAGGATGCCAATAGGTACACTGAGTGTTTGCTAGTATAATGGCTTAGTTATAATGAGTTTGAGTGTGCAATGCAGGCAGACATGCTGCAAATATCTGTGCACTAGTGGGACTAGACAAAAGTCCAATAGCCACGTTTAGGATGCCACTAGGTACACTGAGTGTTTGCTAGTATAATGGCTTAGTTATAATGAGTTTGAGTGTGCAATGCAGGCAGACGTGCTGCAAATATCTTTGCACTAGTGGGACTAGACAAAAGTCCAATAGCCACATTTAGGATGCCACTAGGTACACTGAGTGTTTCCTAGTATAATGGCTTAGTTATAATGAGTTTGAGTGTGCAATGCAGGCAGACGTGCTGCAAATATCTTTGCACTAGTGGGACTAGACAAAAGTCCAATAGCCACGTTTAGGATGCCACTAGGTACACTGAGTGTTTGCTAGTATAATGGCTTAGTTATAATGAGTTGGAGTGTGCAATGCAGGCAGACGTGCTGCAAATATCTTTGCACTAGTGGGACTAGACAAAAGTCCAATAGCCACGTTTAGGATGCCACTAGGTACACTGAGTGTTTGCTAGTATAATGGCTTAGTTATAATGAGTTGGAGTGTGCAATGCAGGCAGACGTGCTGCAAATATCTTTGAACTAGTGGGACTAGACAAAAGTCAAATAGCCACATTTAGGATGCCACTAGATACACTGAGTGTTTGCTAGTATAATGGCTTAGTTATAATGAGTTTGAGTGTGCAATGCAGGCAGACGTGCTGCAAATATCTTTGCACTAGTGGGACCAGACAAAAGTCCAATAGCCACGTTTAGGATGCCACTAGGTACACTGAGTGTTTGCTAGTATAATGGCTTAGTTATAATGAGTTGGAGTGTGCAATGCAGGCAGACGTGCTGCAAATATCTTTGCACTAGTGGGACTAGACAAAAGTCCAATAGCACGTTTAGGATGCCACTAGGTACACTGAGTGTTTGCTAGTATAATGGCTTAGTTATAATGAGTTGGAGTGTGCAATGCAGGCAGACGTGCTGCAAATATCTTTGCACTAGTGGGACTAGACAAAAGTCAAATAGCCACGTTTAGGATGCCACTAGGTACACTGAGTGTTTGCTAGTATAATGGCTTAGTTATAATGAGTTGGAGTGTGCAATGCAGGCAGACTTGCTGCTAATATCTTTGCACTAGTGGGACTAGACAAAAGTCAAATAGCCACATTTAGGATGCCACTTGATACACTGAGTGTTTGCTAGTATAATGGCTTAGTTATAATGAGTTGGAGTGTGCAATGCAGGCAGACGTGCTGCAAATATCTTTGCACTAGTGGGACTAGACAAAAGTCAAATAGCCACGTTTAGGATGCCACTAGGTACACTGAGTGTTTGCTAGTATAATGGCTTAGTTATAATGAGTTTGAGTGTGCAATGCAGGCAGACGTGCTGCAAATATCTTTGCACTAGTGGGACTAGACAAAAGTCCAATAGCCACGTTTAGGATGCCACTAGGTACACTGAGTGTTTGCTAGTATAATGGCTTAGTTATAATGAGTTGGAGTGTTCAATGCAGGCAGACGTGCTGCAAATATCTTTGCACTAGTGGGACTAGACAAAAGTCCAATAGCCACGTTTAGGATGCCACTAGGTACACTGAGTGTTTGCTAGTATAATGGCTTAGTTATAATGAGTTTGAGTGTGCAATGCAGGCAGACGTGCTGCAAATATCTTTGCACTAGTGGGACTAGACAAAAGTCCAATAGCCACGTTTAGGATGCCACTAGGTACACTGAGTGTTTGCTAGTATAATGGCTTAGTTATAATGAGTTTGAGTGTGCAATGCAGGCAGACGTGCTGCAAATATCTTTGCACTAGTGGAACTAGACAAAAGTCCAATAGCCACGTTTAGGATGCCACTAGGTACACTGAGTGTTTGCTAGTATAATGGCTTAGTTATAATGAGTTGGAGTGTGCAATGCAGGCAGACGTGCTGCAAATATCTTTGCACTAGTGGGACTAGACAAAAGTCCAATAGCCACGTTTAGGATGCCACTAGGTACACTGAGTGTTTGCTAGTATAATGGCTTAGTTATAATGAGTTGGAGTGTGCAATGCAGGCAGACGTGCTGCAAATATCTTTGCACTAGTGGGACTAGACAAAAGTCAAATAGCCACGTTTAGGATGCCACTAGGTACACTGAGTGTTTGCTAGTATAATGGCTTAGTTATAATGAGTTTGAGTGTGCAATGCAGGCAGACGTGCTGCAAATATCTTTGCACTAGTGGGACTAGACAAAAGTCCAATAGCCACGTTTAGGATGCCACTAGGTACACTGAGTGCTTGCTAGTATAATGGCTTAGTTATAATGAGTTGGAGTGTGCAATGCAGGCAGACGTGCTGCAATTATCTTTGCACTAGTGGGACTAGACAAAAGTCCAATAGCCACGTTTAGGATGCCACTAGGTACACTGAGTGTTTGCTAGTATAATGGCTTAGTTATAATGAGTTTGAGTGTGCAATGCAGGCAGACGTGCTGCAAATATCTTTGCACTAGTGGAACTAGACAAAAGTCCAATAGCCACGTTTAGGATGCCATTAGGTACACTGAGTGTTTGCTAGTATAATGGCTTAGTTATAATGAGTTGGAGTGTGCAGAGGACAGGAGGGTACAGTGCCAGGGTTGTGGGGCTCTGGGTAGAGGAAAGGAATCCTGCCTTTCTAATCCCTCCTAATGGGGAAACGACGAAATCCCTGACCTTAGCTACACAGACGCTGTCGCTGTTTTCAGGACCTGTCACCTATGGCTCTGACCCTGCCGGTACGAGCCCTTAAAAGGACTTATAGAAAGTGCTATCCCTAAGCTTTCCAGCGCTGTGTATGGAGCGCATACAGCAGTATCGGCGATAGGACAAAGGACGGAGCTGCGCCAGTGATGTCTGACACCAAGGACGCAGAAGGCAGATAATGGCGTGCTGGAGGAAAATGTCCGGTTTTATAATGCAGGGACATGTGACGTGGACATCCTATCACACATGCCGTTGCTTCTCTGGCTAAAAGTCCACTTAGCTGTGTGTGTGTCTGGGATTGGCTGACATGCTGGCCCGCCCCACAAGACGCGCACGCTTAGGGAAGGAAGACAAGGAAAAAAAAGAAAAAAATGGCGATCGCCATTATACAAACAGCAGTGATCTGAAGGCGCTGTTCACGCACACTATACACTGAAATTTCATAATAGTGTGAGTCACAGAGTGACTTACACTATTACAGCGGAAAGCCAGCTAGGAATTAGGTGTTTTTTTGCTGCTAGAACCATTATCGAACGTTTCTAGAACTATCGAGCTTTTGCAAAAAGCTCGAGTTCTAGTTCGATCTAGAACAGGCCCCAAAATCACTCGAGCCTAGAACTGGAGAACCTCGAACCTAGAACCGCGCTCAACTCTAGTCATGGTGACTTCCGTGCGCTCTAGACAATGGAAAGCTTTTCCACATACCTGATAAAGTTTAATCTATTACTAGCTTACTCATTTATGTATGTAAAAGAATTATCTTGGACACTTTTCTTATTTTCACCCCTGAGGAAGCGACGCACAGTGTAGCGATATGTGTGGAGTCTTTCCTCCTGTTTATGCATAGTTTGTGATTTTCTTCAGTCTTTTGGCTACTCGTCTATTGGGATACTTTTATCCCGCTCTAGATTTTTCAATTACCAGGTGACTGTTTTCTCTGTGCATCATAACTCACTTCTGTCTTGATTCTTACCCACAGTGCTCTGCTCCCCAGCAGTGCCAATGCTCTGTTTTGTATTGTGCTGGTGGATGCGTTGCTTACGATCTCGGGTCCTGCACTGGTGTTGGGAGGAACCTGTCTCCAGGTGCTTCATTATGGGTGATTTCTCTGCTTCGTAATGGAGCGATCCCACCCGGGACGCTGCCAGTCATAGTTCCTGCACTGCAGTGAGTGCCCTGGTTTCCATAACTGCTCGTTCTGATCTTGTCTTTCTACTCTGGACCCTACTGACCCTTATCCTCCTGCTCCCCTGACTCTGACATTTTCCCTAGGTTTCTGACCTCTGGCACATTCTCGGACCTCAGCTCTGCTTTCTCCTTGTGTACCTGATGGGACTTCCTGACTTTCGGCTCATTCCTTGACCTCGGCTCCGCTTTCTTCTGGTGTACCTGACGTGACTTCCTAGTTTCTGACCTCTGGCTCGTTCCCTGACCTCTGCTCCGCTTTCTCCCTGTGTACCTTACTTTACTTCCTGGCTTTTGACCTCTGGCTTGTTTGTCTACCCCTTTTACTAGTTGCACCTAGTGGTTGATCATGACAACTTCAAAGTGCTTTTTTCCATTATAGCATTGTTGGATTCATGTTATATTATTGATATACTTTTTGGGCATATTCTTTGATATACAGGATTTTTCTCTCTATCAAGTGTTAGAAAAATAAAAATAAAAAAAAATATACATATATATATATATATATATATATATATATATATATATATATATATATATAAAAGTAGCAATCAGGGATACTAAGTAGGCTGTCCTGTTTTCTCTATGACAATTGGACATTAGAGAATAGGTGCTAGTCCTTACATGGACACAAGTAGTGGATTTTTGTATGGTTGTACTTTAACCCCTTCAGCCCCCAGCCTGTTTTCACCTTAAAGACCCGGCCATTTTTTGCAATTTTGACCAGTGTCACTTTGACAGGTTATAACTCTGGAACACTTCAACGGATCCTGGCGATTCTGATACTGTTTTTTCGTGACATATTGTACTTCATGTCAGTGGTAAATTTAGGCCGATATGTTTTGCGTTTATTTGTGAAAATTTTGGAAATTTGGCAAAAATTTTGAAAATTTCGCAATTTTCAAAATTAGAAATTTTATGCCCATAAATCTGAGAGATATGTCACACAAAATAGTTACTAAATAACAATTCCCACTTGTCTGCTTTACACCAGCATAATTTTTGAAAAAAAAAATTCCGTTAGGAAGTTAGAAGGATTCAAAGTTCATCAGCAATTTCTCATTTTCCAACAAAATTTACAAAAAAACATTTTTTAGGTACCACATCACATTTGGAGTGATTTGAGAAACCTAGGCAAAAGAAAATACCCAAAAGTGACCCCATTCTAAAATCTGCACCCCTCACTCTGCTC
This sequence comes from Anomaloglossus baeobatrachus, assembly GCF_048569485.1. Lineage (NCBI taxonomy): Eukaryota > Metazoa > Chordata > Amphibia > Anura > Aromobatidae > Anomaloglossus > Anomaloglossus baeobatrachus. The sequence goes on from NC_134354.1 coordinate 494,972,225, forward strand.
AAAACCACATCCAAGAAGTTAATTAACCCTTTTGGGGCTTCACAGCAACCAAAGCAATGTAGAAGAAAAAAATGAAAATTTTACTTTTTTAACACAAAAATGTTACTTTAGCCATAAAAATTAGTATCTTCACAAGGGTATCAGGAAAAATGCATCATAAAATGTATCGTGCATTTTCTCCTGAGTACGCAGATACCTCATATGTGGTGGAAATCAAATGTTTGGGCACACGGCAGGATTCGGAAGGCAAGGATTGCCATTTGAATTTTTGAGTGCAAAATTAGCTGCACTCATTAGCGGACGCCAGGTCAGGTTTGAAGACTCCCTGAGGTGCCTAAACAATGGAGCTCCCATATAAGTGACCCCATTTTGGAAACGAAAGCCCTCAAATATTTTTTCTAGATGTTTGATGTGCACTTTGAACCCCTGGGGGCTTAACAGAAGTTTATAACGTTGGTCTGTGAAAAGAAAATTTTTTTTTTTTACCACAAAACTGTTGCTTCAACCAAGTAGCTTTTTTTATCACAAGGGTATCAGGAAAAAATGCACCATAAAATATATTGTGCATTTTCTCCTGAGTACGCAGATACCTCATATGTGGTGGAAATCAAATGTTTGGGCACACAGCAGGACTCGGAAGGCAAGGAGCGCCATTTCATAGCAAAATTGGTTGGAATTATTAGCGGACGCCATGTTGCGTTTGGAGACCCCCCTGAAGTGCCTAAACAATGGAGCTCCCCCACAATTGACCCCATTTTGGAAACTAGACCCCTCCGGGAATTTATCTAGCTGTTTAGTGAGCACTTTGAACCCCTGGAGGCTTCACAAACGTTTGTAATGTTCAGCCATGAAAATATTTTATTCTTTTTTTTTACCACAAAATTGTTTTTTCAAACAGGTAGCTTTTTTTTCACAAGGGTATCAGGAAAAAATGCACCATAAAATGTATTGTGCAATTTCTGAGTACACAGGTACCTCATATGTGGTGGAAATCAATTGTTTGGGCGTACGGTGGGGCTCAGAAGAGAAGGAGCGCCATTTCACAGTAAAATTGATTGGAATTATTAGCAGACACCATGTTGCATTTGGAGACCCCCTGAGGTGCCTAAACAATGGAGATCCCCCACATGTGATCCCATTTTGGAAAGTAGACCCCCCCCCCATACAAAAAAATTAGTTTGGCGAAATAAAAAATACAGACATCAGTAAAAAAAAAAATGAATAAAAAAAAAAAATATGAGCGCCTGCCACTAAGACCAGTGCCAAACGTGAGAGCAATGCACGAGTCTCGCATTGCATCATCCACTCCAGTCTGGAAGCGAGCAACTGCACTGGATAATGCGATGTGAGAGGGCGGGGCGGCAGATGAGAAAGGGCGCATCGGATGGAAGATGGGAAAGGGCGCAGCGGATGGAGGAGCGGCAGAGGATGGGAAAGGGCGCAGCGGATGGATGATGGGAAATGGCGCAGCAGATGGAGGAGCGGCGGAGGATGGGGGGGAGGGAGGTGAGATGGGATACCTACCTTACAAGATGGATCTAGGCAGCAGGATCACAGCAGACAGAAGAAGGAGGCAACAGATTGAGGAGTGTGAGAGGGGGCAGTAGATGAAGAGGATGGGAGAGAGCAGGCAGCAGATCAGGGAGGGGGGCAGAGTCTGATGGGAGAGAGAGATGGCACATGGAGGAAGGGGTGTCCCGGGGGGAGGGGCCCCCAGAACATAGAGGGGGGAGGGTGGCTTGCAGCACATGTGGGGGGAGGGTGGCTTGCAGCACATGTGGGGGGAGGGTGGCTTGCAGCACATGGAAGGGGAGGAGGTGTAGTGGCGATGGAGAAGGGGCAGCCGATGAAGGAGGCGGCGGCTGAAAAAGGTGGGTGCGACAGCGGCGGGGACAGTGGCGAGTGTGGCAGCGGGGACAGTGGCGAGCGTGGCGGCGGGGACAGTGGCGAACGTGATGGCGGGGACAGTGGCGGGCGGGGTGATCGGGGACAGCATTGGATCTGGAGCAGTGGTGGGGCAATCGGAGACAGCAGCAGGGTTGGCAGTGGCGATCGGAGCCGCGGCGGGGCTGGCGGTGGTTGGCAGGGAGATCGGCGACAGCGGCGGGGCTGGCGCTGGCGGGCGGGGCGATCGGAGACAGCGGCGGGGCTGGCAGTGGCGGGCGGGGCGATCGGAGACAGCAGCGCGGCTGGCGGTGGCGATCGGAGCCGCGGCGGGGCTGGCGGTGGCGGGCGGGGCGATCGTAGACAGCGGCAGGGCTGGGGCTAGCGAGCGGGGCGATCGGAAACAGCGGCGGGGCTGGCGAGGCGATCGGAGACACAGCGGTGGGTCTGACGGTGGCGGGCGGGGTGATCGGAGACAGCGGCGGGGCTGGAGGCGCGATCGGAGACAGCGGTGGGGCTGGCGGTGGCGGGCGGGGCGATAGGAGACAGCGGCGGGGCTGGCAGGGCGATTGGGGACAGGGGCGGGCGGCGGGGGCAGCAACTTACCGATAGCAACCCGCAGAGACCGCTCTCCTCAGCTTTCAGGGACGGACACAGGTCACCGGCACCAGATCCACGGTGATTGGAGAGATCGGTCACAAGACCGGTCTCTCCAATCAGAGCTGGGGGCGGGTGAAGCACCGATCACCCAGCTCTAGCCAATGGCCAGTGCTACAGCAGCACTGATCAGTGCTGGATTTCAATGTTCCAAACATTTTCAATGGCTGGAACATTACAGTGACTGTAATTGGCTGAGCGGCATTTGTCAGCCAATCACAGCCTCTGTAGGTTCGGGGAGGAGGCATCACCCCTCCTGAGGTCAGGCAGAGGTCCCCTCCTTCCCGAATCTACTGTTTAATTAAACAAATTTCACTCCCCGGGGCTCCGGGACCCCGATTTCGCCATGACATTCTAGGTACGTCATGGGCCGTTTAGCACCATGTCACCATGACGTACCCAGTACGTCAAGGGTCGTTAAGGGGTTAAAATGTTTTCAATTGTGTACTATTAATTTTTTTTCATGTCAATAATGTATTTTTATTATCTTATTTGGTGATCCTGGCTTATTTTGCACAACTTGTTTTATTTTTTCTCATTACATAAATCCATACTTGTCAAATGTGGATTTTTTTTTAATTTTAATCAAATTCAATTCCACTTGAAAATACATTTGCTAAAATCTAGTGAATAGTTTTGATGATTATAACGTACAGAATCTTCATTACGTTTGCATATTTTGTGTCACATTTATTGCATCACTATCACTGTTCCTTTTTGAGCTTACAACCTAAATTCCATATCAGTATGTCTTTATAGTGTGGGAGGAATTTGAGTAACTGAATCATAGGAACATACAAGTTCTGTGCAGATGTTTTGCTTGGTGGGATCTGAACCCAGGTTTCCAATGCTGAAAAGTAACAGTTCCAATGACTGAGCCACCATGCTGCTCTAATAAGACTAATGAAATCAGTAAAACTTAGGGAAATTTTCAAGGCACTCATTTACCTCGTGCAGGTTGCTGGAAAGGGGCTAACAAGATATTTACTTGTTAAAGGGGTTCTCCATGAATAGAAAAAAAAAATAACTAAATGAAATGTCATTGCAAATGAATTCCTAATTACATTTAATTAGTAAATTACAATCATTTTGTCTTGATATGTAATCACTATAGAATTAAATGGCCATCACCTTGTTACAATGAGAGAAAACAGTCCTAGAATGTTTAGGGCACATTATTATTATTAATTTATTTTTATAGCACCGTTGCTTCGATGGTGCTTTACAATATAAATTACAAAGTCAAACAATGACAGAAAGGAGAGAGCCCTGCCGTTGTGGGTCTACAGTCTACAGGGTAATAGGGAAAAGAGACAGTAGGGTTGGGGTTGCAGCAGCTCCGATGGTGAAATTTCATTGCAGGCTTTAAGCATTCTTGAAGGGATGGGTTTTCAAGTTCTGCCTGAAAGCTCCAAATGTGGTGGTCAATCGGACTTGCTGGAGCACAGAATTTCAGAGGATGGAGGACACATGGGAGAAGACTTGTGGGCAATTGGGTGAGGGCCATGCAAGATTGTATGTGGGAAGATATCGGGAGATTAGTTCAGAGATATACAGAGGACACAGATTTCGGACTGCTTTGTAGGTCAATGTTAATACTTTGAACTGGATATGTTGGGAAATTGGGATCCAGGTAAGGTATCTATAGAGGGCAGAAGTGGAGGAGTAGTGAGAAGAGAGGGGGATTAGTCAGGCAGCAACATTAAGGACTGATTGGAGAAGGACAAGACTGTTAGCAGAAAGGTCATGAAGGAGGGTACTGAAAAAGTCAAGGCGGAAGATGATGAGGGCATGCACTAATATTCTAGTACATTCAAGGATGAAAAAACAATAAATTATTGAAATATTTTTGAGTTGGACAGGAGATAGTAAGAGTTTGAATGTGCAGTTTGAAGGAAAAGGCAGCATAGAGAGATACTTTGAGGCAGTGGCTTGTGGTGCAGGGAAGAGTGGGATGTTAGTGATAGAGAGATTGGGTAGGTAAGAGGGAGGAAAAATGTTACGTTCAGTTTTGTCCATATTTAAGAAAAGAGGAGAAGATTTGGCTGATAGACCCTCTAGAATTCTGGACAGCAGAGAGGTGAAGTCTGGGCCAGTGAGTTAGATCTGATTGTCATCAGCTTATAGACGGTACTGGAAGCAATGGGACTTTATGAGTTACCCCAGGACAAAAGTGTATATGAAGATGAGTATGGGTCTAACAGAACCCATTAAATTCAATGGGAGGCAAAAGTGATATGTTGTAAAATAGTGTAGGAGGGTCTGTAAAAGAAAGAAAATAAAAAAGGGTTAAAGCAGTACATACCTACTGAGTCCCCGCAGCTACAATGCTACTTCTGGGGCCAATAATTATCCCTAATTCATATTCACTGCTTTCCCCTTCCACAATAGCAGTTTTCTTCCAGGGAATGCAGGTCTATGAACTGAGAGTTCATTGAAGTCACCTGAGGTCAGGTTACCTGCGGTTACAGGTCACAGGTGAAGGGTTGTGGGAAACTCCAGCTGTGACCGCAAATACCCTTAGTGACGTTACTGATCATCGCAGGTCAATCTCTGCCTAAAGCATTTGGTCATGTTCCATGATTGCACGCTGGGCCTGGAGTAATGTAGCAGAGCTGGATTCACTGTGGGACCTTGTGTGGATTGACCTCTTAAGGACCTGGGTGTTTTGGGGGGTTAATACCCGGTTAATACGGTTGGAGGATGCAGCCTGTAGCCATATGCTTTATCTGCGCTGGTATCAATAGATGGAGGACCCTATGCCAATTGTTTTATTTTATACCCCGATAGACTCGCACACAGCATCTGTGATTCCAACCAATCACAGACGCTGTCTGGGAGCGGGGTCTGAAAGCAGCGAATCTGAAATAGGGGTGAGCGGGGAAAGCAGTGAATATGCATTGGGCATAATTATTGTTCCTGGAAGTAGTGTTGCAGCGTTCGGTGATTTGGTAACTATGTACTGCTTTAATCTTTTTGCTTCCTTTCTTTACAATGGCCAATCACAGCTATTCCAATACTTGACATGGCTGTGATGGGCAGGAAGAGGATGTTTTTTGTCATCTGAGCATTTACCAATCTTTGGTAAGATCACCGTCTTTTGTTGTAATTGATCGGATGTCCAATCTCGATCCGATCAAAGATCGTAGGATTTTAACATTTTCCAATCTTTGCCGATCAGGATTGCTTAACTTTAGCTCTGACATAAAGAAGATTTGAGGTTAGTAATTAGTCCTATTTAGCTGAGGTTAAAGGGAACCTGTCATGTCCCCTATGCACCCAGAACCACAAGCAGCTCTGAGTGCCTATTTCTAATCCCTGCCTAAACGTCCCGGCATATACTAGCAGACATATAGTGATTGAAAATGTATTTCTAAAGATCCTTTATGAGATGCAAATGATCACAGGGAGCAGTCGCAAGGGTGTTATTTCCCCCAACTGGTCTTCCCTTTTAGCATGTTAGCATGCCCCTGTGCATGCTAACATGCTATTCAGTGCCCAGCATCATTGGCATAGATTCACATATTTGTCTAATGTCACCTTCACCGATGCTGTGGCCATCCACCAACCATCCACTACTCCATCCATCTGGACCATCCAGGGTTGCTTGACACTCATCAGTAAACAAGACCATTTGAAAATTAGTCTTCATGTATGTCTGGGCCCACTGCAACCGTTCCTGCTTGTGAGCACTAGTTAGGGGTGGCCGAATAGTATGTTTCTGCACCACAGCAAGCCTTTGAAGGATCCTACACCTTGAGGTTCGAGAGACTCCAGAGGCACCAGTAGCTTCAAATATCTGTTTTCTGGTTTGTATTGGCTTTTTAGAAGCTGCTCTCTTAATCCAATGAACTTGCCTGGCAGAAACCTTCCTCATTCTGCCTTTATCAGCACGAACACGTATGTGCTCTGAATCAGCCACAAATCTCTTCACAGTACGATGATCACACTTAAGTTTTTGTGAAATATCTAATGTTTTCATCGCTTGCCCAAAGCATTGCACTATTTGATGCTTTTCGGCAGCAGAGAGATCCTTTTTCTTTCCCACGTTACTTGAAAACTGTGGCCTTCTTAATATTGTGGAGCATCCAGTTTTCCTTTGATTGGGCTCACCTGGCAAACTAATTATCACAGGTATCTGAGATTGAGTTCAGTGATGCAAAGAACACAATACCATCCATGAGTTTCATTGAAAAAAAAAAAAATGAATCGCAATGACTTAAATCCAACTTGCATAATAATTTGGAACATGGTGTATTGATGTCAAACTTGCATATCATTTTTTTACTACTTTTTCATACTACTACTTAGTAAGGATTTTTTTCTTTCTTTACATTGCCGTAATCATTATATTTATCTATGAAAGCCTTTATTTTTGTCAGACTGGGCTAGTTTCAATTGGCACCATTTGGTATAGATGTAACATTTTAACCCCTTGATGCGGGCAGTAATATTATGTATTAGCGGTCATAGTGTTAATCCCCGCTGGCTGCCAATCTGCACACATTTCAGCTGATTTGAAAAGCTGACATGTGTCCCTGGCAGGCAAGAGTAGATCCACGATCTACCTGTTCCTGTTAATCCCCTTAAATAGCGCTGTCAGAATGTGACAGTGCCATTTAAATCACGGTCACAGTAAAATTTTACTCACCCGCCGCCACCGGAAGTCATGTGGGATGATCACGTGGAGCCAATTGTTGCCATGGTAGCACAGGGTCATGTTATGACTCCTGTAGCTCACATGACTTAGGTCCTGTAACAAGCAGCCGAATACTGCAGGTTACAAGAGATGAGCATTTCTCCCAATCTGAGCAGTGCTGCTCTGATCGGAGAAAAGAATGAGCAATCAGACAGCTGATCCTTATAGCCCCCTAGGAGAACTAGTAAAATGAAAAAAATAAATAAATGTTTTTGAAAAAATAAAAAACCTAAAAGTTCAAACCCTTTTGCCCCAAAATAAAAGGGTTAAAATAAAATACACACAGCTGGTATCATCGCCTTCAGAAATGCCCGATCTATCAAAATATAACATTAATTAATCTGATTGGTACACGGTGTACCAACAAAAAGTTTCCAACATTTTTTGGTTGCAGAATTTTGCGCACAATGCAATAACAGGCAATCAAAACTTAGCATCTACGCAGTTATGGTAACGTTAAAAATATCAGCTTGTGATGCAAAAAATAAGCCATCACGTAGCCATAAATCCCAAAAAATGAGAACGCTATGGGTCACGGAGTATGGTGCAAAACATGCGCAATGTTTTTGGACAAATTTCTGATTTTTTTTAGCCCCTTAGATAACAGTAAACTTATACATGTTTGGTGTCTACAAGCTCACACTGACCTGAGGCATCACACTTACACATCTGTTTTACCATATAGTGAACACAGTGAATAAAATATCTCAAAAACCATTGGGCAATCGCACTTTTTTGCAATTTTCCTGCATTTGGAATTTTTTTGCCTTTTTCCAGTACACTATATGGTTAAAATGATGGCTTCATTTAAAAGTTCAACTCATTTCGCAAAAAACAAGTTTTCACATGGCAACAAAAAAATAAAAAAGTTATAGCTCTTGGAAGAAGGAGCGCAAAAAAAAAATGGAAAACGGAAAATCGGCTGGGGTGAAGGGGTACCTGTCATGTGAAAAAAAACCTTTTAGCCTGCAGACATGGGGTTAATATGCAGGTTAATAGTGTGCTTACATTGCCCAGTGCCAGCATATCGAATCCTGTTATTGGGAGGAAATATTTTTTTTCTCCTGGCAATGTTCTGGTTTCAGCCATTGGTGCGGTGCCGGAGAGGGTTCAGTCACTGCTTTGAGTATTGACAGCAGCTGACATATGCTCAGTATTAGACCCACCTGTCAGTCAGTGCAAGGGGCATGGTTACAGCTGCTGCTCTCAGTACACCAAGTGGTGACAGGATCCCGCATCAGTGCCGCTATGATGACTGAAACCAGAATGCTCTGGAAAAGATTAAAGTCTAGTTTGGCCCCACACACACATCAGACCCTGGTCCAGACACATGTACAATTTATGTCAGTTTGTCCTTTTTTATGGCATATTGATACATGTTGTTGACAGTTGGTTAACTGTTTAATAGTGATGAGCGAGTGTATTCGTTACTGTTCTCTATTCGCAGAATAGTACAATACTTTGGATATTCATTATACTGCAATGAATAGTGTATTCGACTCGCTATATGCGGATGTCCTGCACAGCCTTTTTGGCAGCTGATTTGCAACCAGTATTTGGGCTTCTTAACCAATCACAGTAATGCCGCAGCCACTTTCATCACTTTCCCATCCATTTCAGCCTTTTCCTCAGGACACCAGACCTCTTTGTTTGGTCCAGCAGAAAGTTACTCACATTTCCCATTGACTTGCATTGTACTCGCTATTCGGAACGAATACGCGAGTATTACAAAGTACTTCTTACGAGTATAGCGATTACAAATATTATGGTACTCGCTCATCTCTACTGTTTAATGTTCTGCTAGTTATTTTCACTTGCCCATTATGCACAGCTGCTGAATCTCGAGGGTACTTAAAAGCATTGTCCCAGTATATGTTTTCATGAGGTTTTTCTAGTGCTGTGGTTCCGCACCTATGCATTAATGGCCATCAATTCTATTATACTGTTGATATTTTGGCACTTCACGCTTTATGGTTATAAAAATATATACATTTATCTTTTTCCTTTTTTACACTAGGAACTAATACATTATATACTCTATAGTTAGCACATATCTAATATTACCATCCTTCCGACAACTTTTTAATGTTATTGTTGTGAATAAAGGACCATGTAATTTTTAGTATCCTTTGGATATCTGTACATGTATTTTTGGTGTGTGGTGACGCCCAATTCTTTTCAACCAATTTTGAAACATATTTTTAATTAATAAAGTACCATTATTAATATTTGACATTTTTTCAGGTTTTCTTGTGTTGGTTGTTTTAGTGTATTGCAAGAGCCTTATATTAGGAACGGTAAGATGGTAAAATAACTAAATTTTCAAGGTATAATATGTTTGTGTAATTTAGAATATTGGTTTGTTCTCATATGATTCTTCTATTTCAAACGTTTCTTTCCACAGACATAGTGAAGGAAAAAGATGAGTACAGAGTCCTTTTTATAGCTGCCAATGAAGTTTATATGTTACTGCTATGAGTTATATGGTGATTTTCACTTGAATTGTACCAAAATATAACTTTACTAACGCCAAGTCTTGTATTTCTTATAGTCACTTCTTCAAGAAGAAGAAGATTCTTACTTCCAAGTAGTGAATATGAAAATACCTGAAAATTAGACATTTCTGAAAGATAACAAAAATCTATGGTTAAAAAGATCCAATACGAAAAACAGTCAAACAAGAACACCTAAAACTCCCTGTTGATTGTCTGCAATGATGACTGCTCAGAAAATATTCGGAATTTTACAATATGCTTTATCAAGTCTTTATTACTGGTACTACAAATTATCATGGACGTAATTAAAATGAACTCTTCATGTGAAAACATTTGTCAAGACCTGGAATGTTCTAATTTTAATTTGATGTATAGTACAAAAAATAAAAACAAATCTGATATATGAGTAATAACAGTTTTTGTTAATAATGTGTAAAAATGTAATGTCTTACAGCACAACTGGCACATTTGGTATGGTTAGTGCAAAGCTTGCAGAGCTGCGTTTACGGCACAGGGGGGCTCTTTTTGTGGTTAATTTTGTGGTTCATAGTACACACTCTCTGGCCCTGCACTAGGTATATTACACTCTTTATGTTTGGCTACAATTATTCTTTTAAAGAGAGCCTGTCACCACTTTTTTGGCGTATAAGCTAACATGCTGTATATAAGAGCCCAGGCCGCTGTGAGAACATAAAAAATACTTTATAATACTTACCTAATGGTCGTGCGGTGGGATTTATGGGTGTCTCCTTTCTCCGGTGGCAGCGCCTCCTCTTTCGGCCATCTTCGTCCTCTTTCTGACTCTTGTGTGCATGATGCGTCCTACGTCATACACACTCGCCGGTCCTGCGCAGGTGCACTACAATACTTTAATCTGCCCTGCTCAGTGCAGATCAAAGTGCGCCTGCTCAGGACCTGAATGCCGGCGAGTGTGGATGAAGTCGGACGTGTCATGCACCGTGGCTAGAGAAGAAGGAGGATGAAGATGGCCGAAAGAGGCGGCGCCGGAACCGGACAATGGAGACGTTCATAAGGCCCACCTCATGACCGTTAGGTAAGTATTATAAAGTGTCTTTTATGTTCTCACAGCGGCCTGGGCTTTTATATACAGCATGTTAGAATGCTATATACAAGAGCCCAATTGTGGTGGCCACAGCTTATACGCCAAAAAAGTGTTGACAGGCTCCCTTTAAAATTCCTCAATGTCCAATCTATCTGCCTGTGTTTATGAATGTTTTTCTCTCCATCTATATACATTTGAGGGGAATATGTTTTAAGAATTGCAATTTAAAAGCCTAAGATGTACAGTAAATATGTGGGCAATGTAATCAAATTGCATACAAGTATGCACAAAGTCTTTTATTATCTCATAGCTTGCTCCTTTCGTACAGGTTCTGGGAAGTCATTTCCCTATACTTTGTATTTTTATATTTAATAGTATAAAAGAGAAGTCATTGTTACTATGAGTAACATCAAAAATCTCTATGTAGTCACAATATAAATAATTGTGCAAATCTCAAAATCCCCTCTAAAGTGCAGGTGTCCACACTATGATGAGGATAAAGTGACAAAAAGTATCATTAAAAAATATATAGTTTATTTTTAAATATCAAAAAAATTAAAAAATGTGATTTGCACAAGAGTATAAAAAGGCAGGTATTTCCTATATAGGGATTAATAGGTACAATAAAGTTTATTTTAGACTGTCCAGGAGGGGGTGAATTTTGTGACACTAAGAGATATAATTGTGTGGCCAAATACAAACTTTGAGGTAAAATAAGTATATTGAATATGTTGGTAAACTGCTACGTAGCTCAAAAAATAACAAGAAATGAGGTAGTATGTAAGATATAGATGCGGGGCTAAGTGGCTCACACAGAGGTAATAACATACAATGCTTTAATATGTAAACTAACAATGAAGTAGACTGTGTATATCAAGTATGCCAGTGACCAACAGTGAGGTAGAGTGTGTATATCAAGTAGGTGAGTGACCAACAATGAGGTAGATTGTGTATTTCAAGTATGCTAGGGAAGAGCTAGGTGGCCCACGAGGTTAGATAGCAAAGATGAGGTAGAATGTACATATATAAAGTGCTAATGCAGAGCTGAATAGCCCGCACAGAGGTGAGCACATATTATGCTATAATATACAGTATAAGCACTACAATTCATAGCTAGGTTGACAGCCAGTTACTCCTGTATTCCTATGACCCTGACGCATGTTTTGTCTATGTGACTTCCTCAGGGGACACAGAAAAGGAAGTGTGAGTGAGGGTATTTGTATTGGTGGGTAGGGGTGACATGTTAGCAATAATAGCGCTAATTGCGCCCTGTCACATCCGAATCTTCCAGTGCATGGATCACGTAATGCTACCCCACTTCATGTGACATATGTTTTCTGGTCTGTGGAACACAAGCAGGAGCCACTGTCATGGTAACAAATTGCGGCACGTGCCAGCATCCTTGTGTGCTGGAGGTACACTTTAGAGGAGATTTTGAGATTTGCATTCTTAAAATGAGGTAGGATTACACACATACCTATCCCAAATGACAGCTAAAGATAAACCATTTTCTTAAGCTCTTGCCGACATTGGATGTACTGGGTGCGTACTGCCTCATGTCGGTATACTCACTGCTGCCTGCCACGGGCAGGCAGGCAGTGAGTTTCGCACATGTCAGCTGATTTGAACAGCTGACATGTGCAACTATCAGGCATGAGTGGATCCACTTGTGCCTATTACTGGGGTCAGTATTGGGCCCGCTTCTTTTCAACATATTTATAAATGACCTTGTTGGGGGCATGCGGAGTAGAATTTCAATATTTGCAGATGATACTAAACTCTGCAGGGTAATCAATACAGAGGAGGATAATTTTATATTACAGGGAGATTTATGTAAATTGGAGGATTGGGCTGAGAAGTGGCAATTGAAGTTTAATGTAGATAAATGTAAGGTCATGCACTTGGGTAGAGGAAATAACATTTATGATTATGTACTTAATTGTAGAACACTGGGTAAAACAGACACAGAAAAAGACTTGGGTGTATGGGTGGATGGTAAACTTCACTTTAGTGGACAGTGTCAGGCAGCTGCTGCCAGGGCTAATAAAATAATGGGATGTATTAAAAGAGGTATAAGTGTTCATGAAAAAAATATAGTTCTACCTCTGTACAAGTCACTAGTGCGACCGCACTTAGAATACTGTGTACAATTCTGGTCACCGATATATAAGAAGGACATAGCTGAACTGGAGAGGGTGCAAAGAAGAGCGACCAAGATTATTAGAGGAATGGGGGGGCTGCAATACGAAGACAGGTTATTAAACTTGGGGTTATTTAGTCTGGAAAAACGAAGGCTTAGGGGAGATCTAATCACAATGTATAAATATATGAGGGGACAGTACAGAGACCTTTCCAAAGATCTATTTACACCTAGGCCTGCGACTGGAACACGGGGGCATCCGCTACGTCTTGAGGAAAGAAGGTTTAATCATAATCACAGACGAGGATTCTTTACTGTACGAGCAGTGAGACTATGGAACTTTCTGCCACATGATGTTGTAATGAGTGATTCACTACTAACATTTAAGCAGAGCCTGGATGCCTTTCTTGAAAAATTTAATATAACCAGTTATGTATATTAGATTTTATGACAGGGTATTGATCCAGGGAACTAGTCTGATTGCCGGATGTGGAGTCAGGAAGGAAATGTTTTCCCCATTGGAACTTGTTTGCCACATTGGGGTTTTTTGCCTTTCTCTGGATCAACATGTTAGGCTACGGGTTGATCTAGATGGACTTAGAGTCTCCCTTCAACCTTAAAAACTATGATACTATGATACTATGATACTATTAACCCCTTGCTCCGTGCTGTGAAAATGTGATAGCGCGGTGTACATCCCAGCCATTTGGTTTAGTAGTTTATAAAATGCCTACCCAAGACAAGTCATTCATATATTTTCTAATAAAGTAGCCATAGCTGGTGTCTTTTGTCTCATTACTTCCCTTTCTTTTGCAAATTAATTTAATGATACCTTTATATATTAACCTTTTTAGATTTCACATCACTTAGAAATATTTTGTTCTGATACTCTATATCTGATCACATCATAGGCACTTTAGATACAAAACTGAGCAATGCCAGCCAGAAAAATAGCTTGATCTTCAGACAAACGTAGCTTAACCCCTTAACAACTGTGGGCAGTAATATTACGTCCTAGCGGTCATAGTGTTACTGCCCGCGGTCTGCCGGGAGCAGCATGCCACGATCGGTACACTTCTCAACTGATTTTCACAGCTAAGATGTGTGCCTGCTAGGCATGAGCAGAATCGTAATCTGCTTGTGGCGTTTAACTCCTTGAATGACGCTATCAATATATGACAGCACCATTAAAACGGCATCGGCGGTAAATATTTACTTACCGCCCGATACCAGAAGTCACGTGACGTGATCACGTGACTTCCGGTGATTGTCATGGTAGCACAGGGTCATGTGATGACTCCTGTACTGCACATGAATTACTTTCGGTTTCACTCGGTCTGGAGCCGTCTGAAGCAGAAAAATTGCATATCTGCTGTTTACAGCTGTATAGCTGTGATCAGCAGATATGGCTCGATCGAATTGCTGATCCATATAGTCCCCTAGGGGGACTAATAAAATTAAAAAAAGTAAAAAAAAAAGTTTTCAAAAATTAAAAAAAAAACCCTAAAAGTTCAAATCACCCCCCTTTCGCCCCATTGAAAATTAAAGGGTTAAAAAAATAAAAAAATATACACACATCGCCGCGTTCAGAAACGCCCGATCTATCAAAATATAAAATCAATTAATCTGATCGATAATGGGTAGCGGCAAAAAATTCCAAACGCCAAAATTACATTTTTTGGTCGCCACAAATTTTGTGCAAAATGCAATAACAGGCGAGCAAAACGTAGCATCTGCGCAAAAATTATACCGTTAAAAATGTCAGCTCAAGATGCAAAAAATAAGCTGTCACTGAGCCATAGATCCCGAAAAATGAGAAAGCTACGGGTCATCGAATATGGCGTAAAATGTGCGTCACGTTTTTCGGATAAACTTCCAATTTTTTGTAATAATAATAATAATAATTTTATTCATTTATATAGTGCTATTAATTCCACAGTGCTTTACATACATTGGCAACACTGTCCCCATTGGGGCTCACAATCTAGAGTCCCTATCTGTATGTCTTTGGAACCCCTTATATAAAAGTAAACCTATACATATTTGGTGTCTACGAACTCACACTTACCTGAGGCATCACACCCACATCTACCATATACTGTAGTGAACACAGTGAATAAAATATCTCAAAAACAATAGTGCTATCGCACTTTTTTTCCAAATTTTCTGCATGGAATTTTTTTGTCGTTTTCCAGTACACAATATGGTAAAATGTAAGGTTTCATTTAAAAGTACAGCTCGTTCTGCAAAAAATGAGCCCTCACATGACTATATTGACTGAAAAATAAAAAAGTTACGTCTCTCGGAAGAAGAATGGCGAAAAAAAACGGAAAGCGAAAAATCAGCCGGTCGTGAAGGGGTTAAGTACTATTTAGATGAGCTGATTTCAGTCCATTAATGAGTGCCTATCAGCTCTATAGAAGTCAGTCGACTCTCATGTGCAAAAGCCATCAAATACTGACTCAAACAGAACAATTACCCATACAATTGTTCTCCCCCTCCATAAAGCATCATGTTATTTGCAGCACATTTCCCTCTTTTTTTCATGAGGTGATATCCTGGCAAAAACAGTCTAATCGCCTGACTCAAAAATGTTTTGTTACTTTGCTGACCAATCATGTATATATGGGCCAATAATTGGAAATGAGCATTCTTAAGAACGTTCTTTGAGTGATTGTTGGTGCACTTAAAAAACCCTTTACTGATAAATGAGTAATATAGTATAAGACATTTTCATAAGCTATTTTAATTGTACTAATTTATTTCACTCCCGGGCGATTTTCTATTTTTCTTTTTTTTTTTTGCTCCCCTTCTTCCGCAAGCCCTATTTTATTTTTCCATCAATTTTGCCATATGATGGCTTGTTTTTTGCAGGACAAGTTGTACTTTTGAAAAAAATCATTAGTTTTACCATACAGTGTACTGGAAAATGGGAAACAAAAATTCCAAGTGCGGTGAAATTGCAAAAAAGGGTGTTCAGTATATGGTAAAACTGATGTCTGACATCGATACAAATTTGTAGATACCAAACATGTATACTTTTACTTTTATCTAAGGGTTTAAAAAATTCAGAAGTTTGTCCAAAACAGGATTGCGCTTTTTGTGTGATTTCTTGAATCCCGTAGCGTTCTCATTTTTGTTTAGATCTGGGGCTCCGTGATGGCTTATTTTTGCATCTTGAACTAACATTTTTAATTCTACCATTTTTGTGCAGATGCTATGTTTTGATTGCCTGGTAATACAATTTTTAATACATGGCGTAATGAGAAAAAAATTCCAAATGCCAAAAATATTTTTTTTTCTCCTCTTGCAGAGTGGAGCTATGTTGTGAGCTATTTATGTCCATGTGGATGTCTACTCATTTGTTTATCAGAGTTGGCATTGGAGCTTTCTCAGTGTCATTCTTGTATAAATGTATATACCTTAGGTCAGACCACTGTCAAGACTAAAGGCCCCGTTACACACAACGACATCGCTATGAGATGTCGTTGGGATCATGGAATTCGTAACGCACATCCTGCTTTGTTAGCAACATTGTTGCGTGTGAAACGTACGAACAACTGCTAATGATCAAAATTACTCACCTAATCGTTGTTCGTTGACACGCCGTTCTAATCCCAAATATCATTGCTGGTGATGGATGCAGGTTGTTCGTCGTTCCTGAGGCAGCACACATCGCTACGTGTGACACTGCAGGAACGACGAACAACACCTTACCTGCGTTCTCCAGCAACGAGGTGGGCATCACTTTTTTTTGGCTACTCTCCGCCCCTCCTTTTCTATTGGACGGCTGCTGTGTGACGTCGCTGTGATGCCGCACGAACCGCCCCTTAGAAAGGAGGTGGTTCACCGACCACAGCGATGTCGCTAGGCAGATAAGTATGTATGACGGGCTAACGATATTGTGCACCATGAGCAGCGATGTGCCCGTGATGCACACACGACGGGGGCGGGTACGTTCGGCAGCGACATCGCTAGCAATGTCGCTGTGTGTAAAGTGTTTATACTGTTTATGCTTGATTTTATCATGTTTTCAATCAATTCAATAAAGGTGTGATTTTTATTTGTGGATGCCAGATTAAAATCTTTTTTGCCTTATTCATGGATCCAGGAACTGGCCTGTAGTTCCGAGCACCGCAGCTGCATTATACTGAGCAATTGGTTGGAGCTGTCTGAACTTCACTTGTTGAAAACAGAGAGAAGAGACCAACCAAGGCATCCAAAACAATTGTCCTGTTTGAGTATCCCAGCATGCACTGGGGAATCTATTGGAAAAAAAGTAAAAATAAAATAAAGCAAGTTATATTTCGTAGAGAGGGAGCAGTAGTGACTTTTTAATTAAAGTATATTTTGGACCAACTCTTAAATTCCAGAAGACTCACAGACACAATTCAATCGCTGTCTCCAATAAGAAACTTCAGCTTATGAGAAGTTACAGAAGATTTGACATCACATTAAAATATGGTTACTCATGATTGCAAATGTACTTGTCACAAATTATTTTGCAAAGAAAGTAGCAACAAGTTCCAACAAAGGTTATAATGTGGGTGAGACATTGGGTATATCAAAAGACATAGTAATACAAAGCACAATCATATTGTTAGTTCATAATACATAATCAACACAAAGGAAAAGATTCGTAGTCAAACAACACACATGTAAAAACATAGCAATATAAAAAAATTGCCATAGCACTTAGTTAATAATACAATAGTGGAACAAATAGTTATACGAGGGGCTGCTGATAAGTCTTGGCTTTGTGATTTTTTTGTTTCTATGGCAATGAATGTTACATCACATGAAAGCCGTATGTGTCTAATTTATGTTTTCAAAATTTTGTTTGTTGCTTATGGCAATGTGGCGCCCTGGTCACAGATAACACACAAACACCCCACCCCCATTAGACAGGGACATCAGCCAAACACAAAACCCTTGCTGCCTCCCTCCAGTGTCTGATGTCCACACCAGGTGGGGCGGAGCTAAGCAGTTGGCTCCACCCACCGAGGAGTTCACAGTCCTGGAGGCGGGAAAAGTGACAGAACAGTTTTGGAGTTTGAAGTGAGAGGAACAAACACTTGGGTGTCTGGGTTTGTGGCCCAGGCACTGACAGCAAGGTTGGCAGATGGTGGTGGCCGTCTGCAGGAGTAATGGAGCAACGCGGAACCGTAGGACCGGGGACGGGCGACGGCCCGCCGGTACCGACCGGGCAGCGAAGTGAAGCCAGCACACACAGGCAGGGCCATCGGACCCCGACCAGGCTTGGATCCGCCGACAATAGTCAGATCCGAATGTGACTGGAACCCCAGGGGTTTCACAACAGCAAAAGTCCCGATTGAAGGCAACCGCCCACACCGTGAGGGTATACAGCTACCGCCTAAGGCTAGAGACCCAAGGGCCAGCGCCTGAGGGCAAACGGGCTCCTCCGGTACCCATACACCTGGGAGTGGACTACCATTGGGGATCCATAGTAGTCAAGCGAGAACATCAAGGTGCAGGGAAAGACAGCCGCCATTACCTGTCCGGGGAGAGACACAGCAGCCGGCTGCGGGACCCGTCCATCCAGCCGTTTGGTTTACCGAGGACTTTGTGCATTTCTTACTGAGTGAGTACACCCGTGCCATCCGGCACCGCGCTGCGCTGTCCCTGCGACCCTGCACCTCACCAACCCTGCCTCCCCGTCACATCATCGGGCCCCGGGACCACCGACCCCTACCCACAGAGGGGGAAAACAACATCCCAGCTGCTCCCTACCATCGCCCCCGGGATCCCCGTCACCAGCAGTGGTGGTGCCCATCTTCACCACGACCCGTTGGTGGCGTCACGGACTAAATTCCCCAAACCAACCACCCCTTTCACTCACGAGCGAGGAGCGCCGCTCGAGTCCCCGGATCCAGCCCACTGCTCGACCAACCGAGCAGCCGCAGCAGCGCCGAACCCGAGCGTTAGCGAGCGCAGCGCAGTGGCGTCCTCCCCGCCCGCGACAGCAACAGTGTTATGCCTCCGCTCACACTGCATAAGTGACCACACCAAAACTGGCAGAGCTAGGTTTCCAGCTGGTTGACCACCCACCTTATTCACCAGATCTAGCTCCCTCAGACTATCAACTGTTTCCAAACCTGAAGAAACACCTCAAGGGTACCAAACACAACCAAACACACCTTTTTTGATGCCATGGCTGCTACAGATGCCTGGTTTGAGGCACAACCGAAATCCTTCTTTTAGCTAGGCTTACAGAACTTGGAATACAGATGGAAGAAGTGTGTTGAAATAAGGCGAGTGTATGTGGAATAAATGTAAAGTTTTAGCATATTATCTCGTTTCTTTCTGGGTAAAGCAAAAGACTTATCAGCAGCCCCTCATAGCATTCAAATTGCGTTATCAATGCATCAATTATGTAATATCTGTGCATTACTCATATCATACTATATAAACAATTCATAATAACCACAAAGGAATTATAATAAACAATATTACGAAACGTGAATGATAGAAAAGAAAATACACAATCAAACATACTGTATGATTTTATGCATGCATACTCACTCAGATTTACAGTACACTCACACTAGCATCTCAAAAATCAGTCCCATTCTCATCCTTAAAAGTTTGATGATTGTCATGCATATTTCATTCTGTATGTCATGCGAGTGCAATGCGAGTGTATGATTTTTTTTTTGTCTAGCATCCGTATTGCAACCGTATGCCACCTGTGTGCAATCATTATTTTTCTCAGCATCTATTAGTCAACAATCATCTACAGGACGATTTATAGTTATTATATGCTACAGAATGGCAATGGATCAGTATAAATTGAACATCACACGGATGGTCTGTGTGACATCATTTTTTTTCCTCCTAGCCGTTGATTTGCATTAGGCCAGAATCACACTTGCTAATGCCTCACGTGTAACTCGCGCGAGTCTCTCATGGTAGAACCCGGCCTGGCCACAGACTCCCCTGACAGGAGCGGGTCAGTTGCATGTATCTCTATGCAGCTCAGACGCTCCTGTATGCATAGTGTGCGGCCATGGCGGGTTCTACCATGAGAGACTCGCGCGAGTTACACGCGAAGCACTAGCAAATGTGATTCTGACCTTACATGACCATACGCAACAAGCTGCAAATTTTTACTCTGGCCAAATGTAGGTGAGAACAAGTAACATATCTGCACTGCCTCATTGAATAACATTGGTCCAAGCTAATTTTTTCTCATAACGTATTTGTCCATTTTATATACTTAGTGTTTTACACACATGCCTACACTCAGAGCCTGTTTATTTAGACACAGGGGCACAAAATTATACTCACATACACATAGCAATGAATATATACAATGACAATTTAAATGACTATTTAAACAAAAGTTTGGATACAATTTCAAATGAAAAAAAGGGAATGCAATCATTGGAAATTCTCTTATAGCCATATTTTATTTACAACAGAGCATAAAGCACATATCAGAAGTTGAAAATGAGGCATATTGCCTTTTCATTTGAAAAAAAAATAACCCATTTAGAAATTGATGATAGCAAAATATCTAAAAAATGTTGGGGAAGTCATATAGACTAAAGAGAAGAGGGACCATCCAGCTTGTCATTGTCATGGCTCGATTTGGGGATTCAATCTGGTGACTTCTTGCTTCATGGTCAGTTCTTCTGTCTGCTCATCCTTTTCTTCTTGGTCTTAATCCTGATGGTTACTATTACATTTTTCTTTCCTTTTTGGGCTTTATCCTCTTCAATTGTTTTCCATAGACCTGTTTTGGTTTGCCCTATCACACTCTGAGTGGGGATATACACCGGCAAGCAAAAGGGTAGCAATGTGTGTAACTTTTGACTTTCAGACTCCATATCTCACGATCTACTACAGCTTAAAATGTGTAACTACCTTCATATCATAGACAATCATTTTGGCTATAACATACATAAATTTGACTCATATCACTCCATTGTTTCTGTTTTGCCCATAAAATTCTAAATTTTAAATTGTATTATTTTGTTAATATTTAGTAAATCCACCTTTGGCTTTCAACACTCCCAAAATCCTTCCTGGCATGCTCTCAATCAGATTCAAACATGTCTGAACTGAAATTTGATCCCAGGTCTCTTCTACACATTCTCAATGTTTGTGCATATTGCTCTATTCACTTGGGTATGTATACAGCTTTATTTAACTCTACCCACAAGTGTTCGATTGGGTTGAGGTCAGGGGACTGTGGGAGCCAATACAGCACCTCCACTTCATTGTCATTGAACCATTTATTTGCCAATCTTGTCATATATTTTGGGTCCTTGTCCTCCTGGAACACAATGTCCTCCTTTTCATAACCATATCACTAAAGTGTACGAAGTAAATCATCTTGTAGGATACTCATAAATAATAATAATAATAATTTTATTTCTATAGTGCCAGACATATTCCGCTGCACTTTCCAATTCAAAGGGGACATATAATTTGCACATATAGCACATATTGCACAGCATTGAGACCCCCCATTGATCATGGTCAAGTATCCAATGACTTTATCTGTGAAACAACCTCATATCATCAGGCTTCCTTCACCAAACTTGATAGGTCCTTCAATTGCTCGATCCATTAGACCATTTTTATCTTGCTTCTTCCAGACACATTTGCACTCATCAATGCCTAGTCTATCCACTTTAGTCTCATCACTCCAAATCATTCGTTTCCAATCTTCTACTTTCAACTTTTCATACTTTTTTGCATACTGACGATATTGAAGTCGATGCTTCTTCAGCCGTTTACGGGATACCATTCCAGACTTGTGTAATGTGAACCGCATGGTGTTTGTCACACCAGAACTGATAGACCTTGTAATGAACCTACTTGTTGACTCTAAAATTTTGGTTGGACATTCACCTCTTAGCTTTTGAAGGGATGGATGGACTTCATTTTATATCCTTCCAACTATCATGGCACTCACATGATGCAGTTTGGCAATATTTTTGACTGAAAGACTGCTATAAATGAGCTGCATGATGCAGTTTCTCTTTTCATGAAATATATTCTTCATGGCTGCTCCTCGATTCCGACCAGTGACGTTTTGCTTGGGAATCAATCTAATAACACACTGAGCTATTATAGAATGTGAGGACAGGTTGTAATATGTAGTACAGGAAAAAAAAGATTTTTCCATGACAAGAATCTGCATAAAAATTATGAGCTAAATAGTTGCAAGTTAAATTTATACATGAGATAGCCAAGATGATTGTCTATAAAATGAAGGTAGTCTCACGTTCGAAACTGCAGTGTATGGTGAGATGATATAGTGAAATGGAGACTAAAAGTCAAAAGTTCAAAGTTCAAAGCAGTATTACCCTTTTTCCTGCCAGTGTGTATATATTCTTCCTTCACTGCATCTCCATGCTCTCTAGAGTTCTATATGAACCTGTTACTGGGATTTCCAAGTCTTTATCGTTGTTTGTTTGTTTTCCTTTCCAGCCCCTTGTCCTTGCACCTTATTTAGGCTATTTGTTTGGATTGTTTTGGTAATCATTTTTGCTTTTTTTCATTACTCATCTTACTGTTTATATCTATGCCTGGTGCGAATTCATAACATAATATGCAAGCAACATGATACCATATTTTTCGGACTATAAGACGCACTTTTTTCCCCCCAAATGTAGGGGGAAAGTGGGGGGTGTATCTTATAGTCTGAATGTAGGGCTGCGGGGAATGAGGGTGCTGCAGTGGAGCGGGTCATCGGCGGCACAAGCAGACTGTAGCAGTGCCTGCCGTGACCACATGGACCCGCTCATTTAATATGCACACCCATCATCCCACCCATCATCTCTCAGCTCTGAAGCCGGCGCTGACAGGTGATGGGCGGGGAATGCGCGCATATTAAACAGCCTGCCCGCATCATCACCCCTGGCAACTACAGCCTGGAGTGATCATGTGTGGCTGCATTCACTGCCCCCCGCACATCATCATAAGCGCGGGGTGCAGTGAATCAGTATACTAACCGGCCACATCCCTGGAACATCACCTCGTCCTCCTGTCTGTGCCGGCGGCAGCTATGTGTGGAGACTAGCGGTGCGCACAGCGATGACGTCATCGCTGTGCGCACGTGTCCACATGCAGCCGCCGCCGGCACAGACAGGAGGACATCGCGATGCTGCAGGGATTGTGGCCGGCTCCACACAGGTAAGCGGCACTACTGCTGACACAGACGGAGGAGGAGCGATGCTGCAGGGAGTGAGGTAAGGTGAGTATGAACGTTTATTTTTTTTATGTGCCACAGGATGCGGGCTGTATACCAGGATGGGGGTATATAGCAGGATGGGGGTATATCGTAGGATGGAGGTGTATAGCAGGATGAGGGCATATAGCAGGATGGGGGTATATTATGAGCAGGATGGGGGAATATTATGAGCAGGATGGGGGTATATTATGAGCAGGATGGGGGTATATGAGCAGGATGGGGGGTATATGAGCAGAATTGGGGTATATGAGCAGGATAGGGGTATATTATGAGCAGGATGGGGGTATATTATGAGCAGGATGAGGTTATATTATGAGCAGGATGGGGGTATATGAGCAGGATGGGGGTATATGAGCAGGATGTGGGAATATAGCAGGATGTGGGTATATGAGCAGGATGGGGGGTATATGAGCAGAATTGGGGTATATGAGCAGGATAGGGGTATATTATGAGCAGGATGGGGGTATTATATGAGCAGGATGAGGTTATATTATGAGCAGGATGGGGGTATATGAGCAGGATGGGGGAATATAGCAGGATGGGGGTATATAGCAGGATGGGAGTATATAGCAGGATGGGAGTATATGAGCAGGATGGGGGTATATGAGCAGGGTGGGGGAATATGAGCAGGGTGGGGGTATATGAGAAGGATGGAGGTATATAGCAGGATGGGGGTATATAGCAGGATGGGGCCATATGCCAGGATGGGTTATATAGCAGGATGAGGTCATATGCCAGGATGGGGTATATAGCAGAATGTGGCCATATGCCAGTATATAGCAGGATGCGGCCATATGCCAGGATGATGGTATATAGCAGGATGTGGGCTATACCAGGATGAGGGACATATACTGTATATACAAGACAGGAGGATCATTACCAGGATGGGGTACCTTATTAGAGTATTTGGGGACATTACCCCCATAACAGTGTCAGCAGCAGATCCTCGCCCCATAACAGTGTGTCATGACCACATTTTTTGCTTAAAATGTTATTTCCTATTTTCGTCCTCTAAAACCAGGGTGCGTCTTATGGTCCGGCGCGTCTTATAGTCCGAAAAATACGGTATATGAAACATCTCTCCTATACCTTCAGCATGGAACATCATCTACAAATAGACCAAAACCATGCCAGTTTATGCATTTTTTTATATAATATTACATATCCTAACTTCTTGCATATAAGCAGATTTGTAAGAAGATGCTTGTATTACATTTTGCCTTAAAAAAAATCTTAACATATGGCTATATTACATCACAACAATCTATTTTTAATACAAATCTATTTTGTATGAATCCTGGCACCTTTTTGGATAAGTGGAACCCATCATGTAAGCACCACAGAAGCACAGCATTGTGAATAAAAATGCCAACTTTCAACTGTTTATTCTGGAAATGTTCTGTTGGCACTGAAAACATATTCTGGCAAGCTCTGGTTATGTGAAGAGATTATGCAGGCTTTTTATTTTCCGCCAATTCCAGAAGTACTATTGAAAGCTGAGGCTAGAGAACATCTTGTTAGGGCTTCAGTAAGTAAAGAGTAAAAATATCTGTGCATCTTCAATCATGAAATATTAAGTTCATTTGCATTTGCAGATTAAAGTTTTTTTCTTTCTAAATAAATCTAGATTTTACTTTCCTACAGGTTTTAGCATAAGGTACAATGGTGGTAATTTTGCGGATGGATACGTATATCCTTCTGTTACCATAAGAAGCAGAATGCAGTACATATGAACATAGCATTATTCACCAGAATGGTAATAAGAAACGTGAGCGAATCAAATTAGTTGAATTTTTGGAAATTCACCGGACCTGGTAAATTTGAACAATTTGCATTTGGAATTGTGCAAATTGACAAAAATGACAACTGCTATTTTAGACATTGAAGAAGATGGCATTAACAAGAGAATTTTCACCTGGTCTTGGGTTCCAAGGGGCAGGCATCCCAATTTCGGATTCCATGGAGCAGGCATCCCAATGTTGGGTTCCATGGAGCAGGCATCCCAACGTTGGGTTCCATGGAGCAGACATCCCAATCTCTCATTCCACGGAGCAGGCATCCCAATGTTGGGTTCCATGGAGCAGGCATCCCAATCTTGGGTTCCATGGAGCAGGCATCCCAATCTCTCATTCCATGGAGCAGGCATCCCAATCTTGGATTCCATTGAGCAGGCATCACAATCTTGGGTTCCATGGGGCAGGCATCCCAATTTCGGATTCCATGGAGCAGTCATCCCAATCTTGGGTTCCATGGAGCAGGCATCCCAATCTTGGGTTCCATGAAGCAGGCATCCCAATCTTGGGTTCCATGGAGCAGGCATCCTAAACTTGGATTCCATGGAGCAGGCATCCCAATCTTGGACTTCATGGAGCAGGCATCCCAATCTTGGACTTCATGGAGCAGGCATCCCAATCTTGGGTTCCATGGGGCAAGCATCCCAATCTTGGGTTCCATGGAGCAGGCATCCCAATCTTGGGTTCCATGGAGCAGGCATCCCAATCTTGGGTTCCATGGAGCAGGCATCCCAATCTTGGGTTCCATTGGGCAAGCATCCCAATCTTGGGTTCCATGGAGCAGGCATCCCAATTTTGGGTTCCATGGAGCAGGCATCCCAATCTTGGGTTCCATGGAGCAGGCATCCCAATCTTGGATTCCATGGAGCAGTCATCCCAATCTTGGGTTCCATGGAGCAGGCATCCCAATCTTGGGTTCCATGGAGCAGGCATCGCAATCTTGGATTCCATGGAGCAGGCATCCCAATCTTGGATTACATGGAGCAGGCATCCCAATCTTGGGTTCCATGGAGCAGGCATCCCAATCTTGGGTTCCATGGGGCAGGTTTCCCAATCTCGGGTTCCATGGGGCAGGCTTCCCAATGATGCCTTTCATCTATCACATCAGGTAATCACAGCCATCACAGGGAATGCAAATCAGCAATCATTTTGGGGTGAAGCTGTTTAGTGAGAGAATGTCACGGACTTAGCAATAGAAATAGAGAGAAAGAAAACAAAAACACTCTGAATATTCTGTACAGATAATATGTGTGACAAAGAAACAGTGAAGAACGGTTACCATCAATTTTCCCAAAGCTAAACAATGTATGTGGAGTTCACGTTGACATTACTAAGGCTATGTTTGCATTATAAAGAATATTTCAGGGGGCTTTTGC
Organism: Anomaloglossus baeobatrachus; assembly: GCF_048569485.1. Classification (NCBI taxonomy): domain Eukaryota; kingdom Metazoa; phylum Chordata; class Amphibia; order Anura; family Aromobatidae; genus Anomaloglossus; species Anomaloglossus baeobatrachus. The sequence goes on from NC_134354.1 coordinate 494,998,557, forward strand.
TATGGAATCTGAAAGCAGAATAATGCAGTACCAGGGACTCTGAATCCAGTGATGTGTCACTTACTGGACTGCTGAGTGCAGTTTGGCTAGAATCATTGTTTTCTCTGTTTAGATGTAGGCAAGTTAAGACTACTGAGCTGTGTAAAATCCCACTCACGCCACTGACTGGCAGCCTGCAGTGTATACTGCATTGTGAAAAAACTGAAAATCAGTGGTGGAGGCAAGTCTGAACAGATTAGCTGGTCTGGCAGACAGATGAAGCCAAGTCTTGTAATAATAATCTCCTGCAGCTAAAACACTGATTGTATTGAAATTACAATGCTGCCTAATAAGTGACCCATCCGTGGAATCAGGGAATTATGCTGCTCTCGGATTAAATAGCAAAAATCTACTCACAGATTTCCTTTAAAGAGCTTGAAAGGGGTTTAATACAATCCTAGATGGGATTTAGATGACTTTTCAGGGAAATTAGAGTATAACTAATTACCAAAAATACATTTGCGACAAATCAATATATATATTTTTTTTTAAAAAAAATAGGGCTTTTGAATTCAAAACCAAGAATTACATGTTCATTGCTCACAATATATTTCTGAATGTATGTTTATAAATTGCTAAATGTTCATACATAAACATTTTAGTTTCTATCTGTATTACTGTAAATACAAAAATATCCATTAGCTCAGTGTAGTGAACATACAGTAACTTCTACAAAGTCATTGACGCTACACCTTTTTCATTTATTTTCTTCAAAATGATTTTCAGCATTTTTAAAGGTGGCAATCTGATCACTTCAGCACATGTAATCTATTTCCATTTAAAATATATTTTTTCCTATTATTTTCAATCTAACTTTGTATTAATTTAGTCTTTTTCTTTCTTCTAATTTTGGCAAAAGCCTCTTCCGACTAGAGTTGAGCGCGGTTTGTGGTTCTCCAGTTCGCGGTTCGAGTGATTTTGGGGGCTGTTCTAGATAGAACTAGAACACGAGCTTTTTGCTAAAAGTTCGTTAGCTCGAGTTACGTTCGAGAACGGTTCTATCAGCAAAAAGCCAAGCTAATTACTAGTAAGTAATGTAATAGTGTAAGTCACTCTGTGATTCACACTATTATCAAATTTAAGCGTATAATGTGCGGGGGCTGCGCGTTTAGATCATTGCTGCTGGGATAATGGTGATCGCAATTTTTTTCTTTTTTTTATTTTCTTCCTTCCCTAAGCACGTGTGTAGTGGGACGGGCCAGCATGTCAGCCAATCCCAGACACACACACAGCTAAGTGGACTTTTTGCCAGACAAGCAAGGGCATGTGTCATAGGCTGTCCATGCAACATGTCCTTGCATTATAAAAACGGAAATTTTCCCTCAGGATGCCATTATCTGCCTTCTGCGTCTGGGTGACAGTCACCGCTCACGCAGCTCCTGTCGCCGATCCTGCTGTGCATGCTATACACACAGTACTCTACTGATTAGGGACAAAAGTTTATTTCAGCCCTTGTCAGGGCTAATTACATCTGGCTCAGAGCCATAGGTAACAGTCAGGTCCGTGGAAACGCTGTATACAGCTTCAGATAACAGCATCTGTGTACCTAAGCTCAGGGAATTCCTTGCTGCATTTCACCATTAGGAGGATAGAAAGTGAGGATTCCTTTCCTCTACACTGACCCACAACCCGGCCACTGTACCCTCCTGCACATTTTTGCAAAGCCATTTTAATTTAAAAGAGTGCTGCCAGTTAGTGCTATCCAAAGAGTGGCTGCTGTCCTCCATTATTGTGCCACTTGTGCCAAGCAAGTCCCACCACCTCTGCATTCTCCCCTTCTGCACATTTTTGCAAAGCCATTTTAATTGAGAAGAGTGTTGCCAGTTAGTGGCATCCAAAAGTGGCTGTTGGACTCCATTAGTGTACCACTGGTGCGAAGCAATTTCCAGTACCTCAGCATTGCACCCTCCTGCTCATTTTAACTAAGCTATTATAATAGCAAACACTGAGGAAACTTAGTGGCATCCAAAAAGTGGCTGTTGGACTCCATTAGTGTCCCACTGGTGCCGAGCAATTTCCAGCACCTCTGCATTGCACCTTCCTGCTCATTTTTACTAAGCTATTATAATAGCAAACACTGAGGAAACTTAGTGGCATTTAAAAAGTGGCTGTTGGACTTCATTAGTGTCCCACTGGTGCCAAGCAATTTCCAGCACCTCTGCATTGCACCTTCCTGCTCATTTTTACTAAGCTATTATAATAGCAAACACTGAGGAAACTTAGTGGCATTTAAAAAGTGGCTGTTGGACTTCATTAGTGTCCCACTGGTGCCAAGCAATTTCCAGCACCTCTGCATTGCACCATCCTGATCATTGTTACTAAGCTATTATAATAGCAAACACTGCTGCCAGTTTAAGGGCCATAGTTGCATTGTCAGGGATAGTCAGTGTTGTTTCTTCAGCTGTCAATAAAGCTAGACCACCTCTGCAATCTACACCACCTCTCAATTTTTACTACCACATTTTAAGTGGACAATCTTGTTGCTATCAAAATGAGTGGCAAAATGACAGATGCTGGTGGAGAGGGGAACAGGCGTGTTGGAAAAGTAAAAAACGTTTTTGTCCGTGGGAAAGGTGGCAAAGCTACATTAACATCTGCTGAAGATAGGCCATCATCCAGCAAAAGAAAGATGTCTACTACTTTCCGTGGACAATCCGATGTGTTCCCTTTTTTATGTCAAGGTTTAACTAGCTCTAGGCCCTGGGGATTGCAATAGCCTATTTATACAACCAATAATCCCCAATATTGTGAAAAATCTTATTTTTATTCAAGTAGAAAAGTTAATTATACATCACACCATTTGTGCATCATTACATAGATCAATTGCCTTACGCCAAACAGATGGCAACCCCTGATCTTGAATATCAAGACCAGGGTTTACAATGAAATAATAAAGACAAATTGATACAATTTAAAAACATATATCCAGTGATTGGTTCACACAAGGACACAGATTGTAAGATCCAGACTTAACTTGGTAACTCCCCAAATGACTATGTTGGCACTTCAGTGCTGACACTGCGGTCACAATCATGGATGTTCATCCAGGGGTATCCACACGGGGTATTGGAAATAGGTCCTTTAATCAATATCGTGAACCACCAGACATTTCCTATCATTAAGACGTCTCCACCTCGACGCGTTTCCCCACACGGACATGTGGTTCATCAGGAGGCTGGAAGGTAAGTATAGTCTTATCAGCTTCTCATAGAGCATATAAGGCCAACAGACATAACAATACAGCAGGTGCACAAAAATCCATCAAAACGGTAACAGAATACACAGATGACTCACTTGTCAGATAGTAAGATAGGGGATATGCAGGTCCATGGCGCCACACGAACAGATCAGCAGCACTTCAGTCAATACTGTTTAGATATCATGCTCCCGTCCTCCAGGCGTCATGGAGCTGCATATTCCCTGCCGCCCTAAATAGCCCATGCTTAATGAGACAGCTGGGGAGAAATCCCGTCCTCCCCCATTCGGCGTCATCATAATAACCACTGCGCATGCGCCGTCAAATACGATCAATGCGCATGCCCCATCTACGTAATGTGAAGGGAAACCCTTGACAGTGCTAAGCAACGCCCTCCTTGTCGTGAGCTCACATAGTCACATGAACAAGGGTGGGCGTGTATACAGAGATAGGAAATGTAACCGCACTGTGAGATCTGGGATGTCCGCAGCTTGTAGACTAAGACAAAGCATCTATAATGCAATGCGGCCGTGCTCAGAAACACAGGTAATCCACAGCCTTTAAAATAATACAGGGACTTTCAGGAGGCATATATAAACACCGATATTAAAGATAGGAGATCCCGGCTGCATAGATGCTTGTGCGATCATACCAGAATCCAGAAGTTGTTTCAGCGTTCATAGTAACATAAGGGCTATACATAAACCCAGCAGCATTAAAGGATCCCATACACCCAAAGGTAAATAAGAACCTACTAAATACAGCATAAGTACAGAGCTGCTATAAATGCCTATATGCAGAAGTGGTCATCCCAGATACATCACAAATACACCACCCCCATATATAGCATGAATACAAAGCGAATATGCATATAGGGTTCACATGTATACACATACAGATATACAATTTTTTTCATATATATACAAAGGATCCCCTGTACACTAGAAACACCCGCACCATAAATCAATGGTCACTAGACCTGATACGGATCCTTCACATACAGTTAGCAGGTACAGCACTAGCAAAATCATCATATTTCAAAACCAGACGTCATTTTAGGATCTCTCCATTAATTCATTGACCCAGAAAATTCATCTCCGTAATTTGCTCCAACAAGTGAGTATGATATTTCAAATAACTCCCTATAATAACGGTAGTCCCCCAATCAAGGGGATTTATTCTCCCTAAACACGAAAATTTCTAACACTATGTGGACCTATCTAGTACTAAGTGGGAAGAAAACAATTAAAGGAGAGCTGCTCATTGAGCCCCCCCGGGGCTAGTGATCCCATCCTAAATATCCAAGATGATTCTCTCTGTAACAGAACCCTGTCAAAGTCACCACCTCTCGGACTGCGTCTGACAAGCTCCAATGCTGAAAAACGTATGAGATTAGGGTCACCTTGGTGTACCCCATTCATATGTCGGGCTATGGGGGTGTCGCGCTTATTTCGAATATCCGACAGGTGCTCCCCCACACGTCTCCGCAACTCACGTATGGTTTTACCCACGTAGTCACGGGGACACGTGCATGTAGCCCTGTATATCACCCCCATTGACTTACAGTTAAAAAAGTCCCGCAAGAAAAATTTATTCCCATTAGCTGAACTTCTCACCATTTTACACTGATCCATTGAATCGCAAAAACTGCAGCTACCGCACCGAAACATACCCACCACTTGTCTGTCCAGCCATGTACCATCTGGACGTGGTCCCTGGTACATGCTGTGCACAAGTTTATCCCCTATAGACCGACCCCTCCTGTATGTAATACAGGGGGCCTTCGAGATAAACTTGGCCAGACCCGGATCCGCCCTTAGGATATTCCAGTGTTTTTTAATTATACCAAAGACACGTTCAGACTGAAAGTTCCCTTTTTTATGGACACGAAAAACTGTAAGAAAGGTAGATGATGCACAAAAAAAGCACATGCTTGAATGGATCTCAAGTGCTCCAACAAGTGCCCTCTCCTCCACCTCAACCACCGCATCCAAAAAAAAAACAGTCCTCTGAGTTGTCATCCCAATTACACTTGCTTTCTCCCAGCTCTTTAGTCTCCATCCGCCCTGCAGAGTATGGTGGAACAGAGATGGCTGAGTCTGCCGAGCTGTTCAGTCATACTATAGACTTGGAATCAGAGGTATGCTCCCAAGCTACAGTGAGTACAAACTGTAACATCTGTTGTTAGAGACAATGAGGAACATACTGATGACGATGAGACGCAGATACCAGATTGGGATGACAACTTAAATATTCGGTCAGGGCAGGAAGAGGCTAGGTCTGAGGGTGAGGGGAGTGCAAACACAACGCTTGATGAGGAAGTTCTAGATCCCACCTACTGTCAACCCACAGTCAGGCACTCGAGGAGGTCAACAGAGGTGGTGGAGGAGGATGCAACTGATGACGAAGTTACCTTGCACCTTCCTGGAGAGAGGAGGAGTACTGGTATCATGTCTACAACTGCATCCTCAGCCACCACTCTGCCTCTGAGCACTAGTCGGGGTGGCTCAGCAGGTCGCATGTCCTCTAAGCCTTGCCTAGCCTGGTCCTTTTTTGACCTTGCAAAGGATCGCCTAAATCATGTGATCTGTAAAATTTGTCGGGAATCTGTTAGTAGAGGCAAAAACCTCAGCAGTTTGACAACTTCTTCCATGAATCGTCACATGAATAAATACAGTATCATATGTCCCAGTGGGAAGCTCACCGTGCTGCAATGCGGCCTAGCGGAGCGGACCATCCACCGCCTTCCAGTGCATCCGCGCGCTCTTCATCTTCTAGGACTGTGGGGACAGCTGTCACACCTGGTTTCCCACGCACAACTTCCACCCCTGTAACCGCAACAGGCAGTAGGTTACAGGTTACCTACCAAGTAGGTAGGTCATCAGTTGGTTTGGAAGGGGAAACAAGTGCGTGTGTACAGCTCTCTCAGACATCGATAGCACCAATGTTGGATGAAGGCAACATCATGTCTACGCCTGCACTTTCCTCACAAACCTGCATTTTTCCATGGACACCCTACTCAACACTGTCTACACACAGCAGCCAGATCTCTGTCCCTCAGATGTGGACAAATAAAAGGCCATTTCCTGCGACCCATGACAAAGCTAAGAGGTTGACTTTATCCCTCTGTAAGCTCTTGGCTACCGAAATGCTACCTTTCCGCCTGGTGGACACACAGGCTTTTCGAGACCTTATGTCTGTCGCTGTGCCCCAGTACCATATGCCTAGTCGCCACTACTTCTCTAAGAAAGGAGTGCCTGCGCTACACCAGCATATCGCACACAACATCACCGCTTCCTTGAGAAACTCTGTGTGTGAACGGGTGCATTTCACAACCGATACTTGGACCAGCAAGCATGGACAGGGACGTTACATGTCGCTTACTGGGCACTGGGTAACTATGGTGATAGATGGTGAAGGGTCTGCTGCACAAGTCTTGCCGTCCCCATGACTTGTGTGTCAATCCTCTGTCTGTCCAAGTTCCTCCACTGCTTCTGCCTCCTCAACCTCGTCTGGGTCCTCCACCTCCGCCCCAAGCCTGCCTGGTCAGGCCACCAGCCTTATAACTGCGCAGAAGGAATTACGCACCCCTCATTACTATGCTGGCAGCAGAGAGCAACGGCATCAGGTGGTCTTCATCTTGAAATGTCTTGGAAATAAGAGTCACACAGCGGCTGAGTTGTGGGCAGCTCTGGAGACTGAGTTTGGTAAATGGTCTTCTCTACTCAACCTGCAGCCTGATAAGGCCGTGTGCGACAATGCTGCAAACCTGGGTGCGGCCCTTCACCTGGGCAAGGTGACACACGTGCCTTGTATGGCTCACGTGTTGAACCTTGTTGTCCAGCAATTTTTAACACACTATCCCGGCCTAGATGGCCTTCTGCACCTGGCACGAAAACTGTCTGCTCACTTCCGCCGTTTAACCGCCGCAGCTGAGCGACTTGCATCACTCCAAAAGTCTTTCGGCCTGCCGGTTCATCGCCTGAAATGCGATGTGCCGACATGCCAGAATTCGACTCTCCACATGTTACAGCGACTGTGGCAGCACCGCCGAGCACTGGTGCAATACATCATGACGTATAGCCTTGGCCAACGAGATCCAGAGGTTGGGCAGATCACCCTCATGGAGTGGTCTCAGATCAAGGACCTATGCACCCTTCTGCACAGTTTCGACATGGCGACAAATATGTTTAGCACTGACAATGCCATTATCAGCATGACAATTCCAGTCATTTTCATGCTGGTGCACACGCTAAACACTATTCGGAGTCAGGGAGTGGTTCAACAGGAAGGGAAGGAAGTACATGAGGATTCATATTTGCAAGGGAAAACAACATCACCAAAATCCAGATGTTCATCATCACCAAGGTGGCAGGCATGGGATGGTGGGGGAGAGGGATTAACAAGGGCACATGGTAGCAGGCAAAATGTTGAGGAAGGTGCAGGAGAACATGAAGAAATGGAGGACGAACTGTCCATGGACATGGAAGACTCAGCAGATGAGGGAGACCTTGGTCACATTTCAGTCGAAAGAGGTTGGGGGGAGATGTCAGAGGAAGAAAGAACGGTTAGTACCTCTATGCCACAAACACAGCAAGGACTTGATCCGCATGGATGCGCAAGACACATGCGTGCCTTCTTGCTGCACTATCTGCAACATGACCCTCGGCTTGTCAAAATTAGAAGAGATGAGGACTACTGGGTTGCCACACTATTAGATCCCCGGTACAAGTCCAAATTTTGTGAAATAATTCCAGCCATAGAAAGGGACGCATGTATGCAGGAGTATCAGCAGAAGCTGTTACTCAATCTTAGCTCAGCTTTTCCACCAAACACCAGTGGTGCACGGAGTGAATCTCCCAGTTGTAACTTGACAAACATGGGACGGTCTCATCATCAACAGTCTAACCGTACCAGCAGCACTGTATCTGGTGCTGGTAACAGCAATTTTATTAAATCGTTTCATGAATTTTTTTAGACCTTCCTTTGCAAGGCCAACAGAGACAAGAAGTCTGACACATAGTCAATGGCTGGAGAGGATGATACAGGAGTATCTCCAAATGAACATCGATGCCAAGACTTTGCAAATGGAGCCTTGCTCATTTTGGGCTTCAAATCTTGAAAAATTGCCAGAGCTCTCCACTTACACCTTGGAGATCTTGTCGTGTCCAGCTGCCAGCGTTGTTTTAGAACGTGTCTTCAGTGCTGCTGGGTGTGTGCTGACAGATAAGCGCACACGTCTGTCCAGTGACAATGTGGACAGACTAACGTTCTTTAAAATGAACAAGTCATGGACCTGCAAGGAATTTACTACCCCTGTGTCATCCTGGGGAGAGTAAATGCTTGTGTATTTTGAATGTGCTTGATGCAAATCTACCCGTGACGTGTACAACTGGGGCAAAAGTGCTGCCACTGAAGGGGTGTCTGTTGGAAAAAAGGGAGACTCCGCTTGGAGTAACTCTTGCTTGCAGTGTTTCTAAAAATGATCCAAGATGAACAATTCATGGTTCAGCAAAGACTTTGCTACCTACCCCGGTGTCATCCTGGGGACGGTTAAGGATGGCGTATTTTTGAATGTGCTTGATGCAAATCTACCTGTGAAGTGTACAACTGGAGCACAAGTGCTGCCACTGAAGGGGTGTTTGTGTGGCCCAATTTTTGGAAAAGGGAGACTCCGCTTGGAGTCACCTTGCGGTGTTTTACATGATTTTAGAAGGGCATGCCATGCCTATATCTATGTCTCGTCCTCTTTTTCCTCGTAACGCTGTTTAGTTTTAGCATGAGAATTTTTTCTTGTCACTTTCCTATGTGTTTGTGTTGTGTTGTGAGTTGTTTGTCACCTTTTGGACACCTTTGAGGGTGTTTTCTAGGTGTTTTTATGTGTTTGTGATTGCCTCCCATTGTTTCCTATGGGGCTCGAGTGGTTCGCCGAACCGGTTCGCTGAACCAAACTCGAACGCGACCTCCGTTCGGTGAACCAAGCTCGAGCCGAACCGCGACCGGTTCACTCATCTCTACTTCCGACATAATTTACTATTGCAATAGTTTAATATATACTACTCCAAAAAGATAGGGATATTTGGCTTTCAGGTGAAATTTCAGGATGCACATGTCCAACTGTTCAATGTTTCAGTACTTTTTGTACTACTTGCTGTTTTCTAACAAGCAGCTTAGGCCTCTATCACACATCAGCTTTTTTCTATCACTCACAATCCGTTTTGTGACTGATGCGATGGATTCTGTAAAAAGATGGATCCATCGTTCCAGCCTTAAAGTGGTTTTTACCCGTTCTGGGCATGCTCAGTTACAAGAAACGGAGTCCGTCACTAGAATCCATCATTTGACGGATTGCAACTGATCCTGCGCACATAAGCTTCCATTCTAAAAAAGACGGACGGTAACGGATCCGTCGCTGTCCGGGTTTTCAACGTTCACAAAAAACATTGCTTCTGTCGGCCGCACAGAGAATTTTCGACGAATCCATTGTACGACGGATAAAACATGAGGTCGTCCGTCGCTAATACAAGTCAATGAGAAGCGCTTGATCCGTTTTTCTCACATTTTGACGGATTGCGACTGATGCAGAACAACTGATGTTTGAAAGGGGCCTTAACAGCAAAATTCATAAAAGGTGTTTGATTCATGAATCGCCCAATAAATTTCGGGGTTTAATTAGAATTGGTATTTGAACAGTCTTCTCATCATTCTATTCACATTTTGACATAATAAAACCAAAACAACACCTAACAATTGATCAAAAGTACTTTGCCATTGAGAGTCTTCAAGCAGGATGTTCTCAGATGGAAGTGGCACCTGAGCTTAGAGTGTCATAGAGTGTCACAGCAGGTTGCAACAGAAATACAGACATATTGTAAGAAATAAAGGCCTAGAAATGAAGTGAACAATGCCCTTCACAACCGGATGATGAATGCCACACAACTCCAGACACATTTAAATTGGTGAGAGGCACGCAAGTGTCACATTAACCCATTCAAAACCATTTACATTAGCATAGTCTGTGTGCTAGATGACCTGCAAGGGTACCTGACCACACATCAGGCACAAGCGTTGTCATCTTGCATGGGCTAGTGAGCATCTACGCTGGATGAGGGAGAAGTGGGCCTCAATGATGTTCACTGGTGAAAATCAATTCATGCTGAGGACAAACATTACCTGTCAACAATGGAGACAATGAGGAGAGCGCTGGACATCGGTCACTGTTGTCACTAGACAAGCCTTTGGTGCTGGTGGTGTTACAGTGTGGGCAGGTCTGTCTAGCCAGTACAGCACTGCACTAGAGTTTGTGAATAGTACAGTGACAAGCTCCTACTACTTAAATAACATCATTAACCCAGTCAGTGTGCCTCTGAATCAACAACACAGGCCTAATTTCATCTTCATGGATGACAATGCTCCAGCTCATTGATGTACCATCATTAGAGAACAGCTGCTGGAGACTGGGGTACCTCAGATGGAGTGAAATTCACTATTTCCAGACCTAAATCCCATAGAAAGTGTACAGGATCAGCTGAGTTGCCGTGTATATGCTTGTATAGGATAATACCTTGTCACTGCTATAAGTTCTGAAGGAGGGGGCTGCGACCCCTGAAAGGCATTGACCTGTACCAAGCCAATGCAATAAAGACATGGAATAATTTATTTCGGACTTGATTTGGTGATAAGAGCGGCGTGACATGAATTTTCCTTCAAATATCCACTCTAGCCACAAGAAAGAAGCAGAGCTGCAGTGAATTGTCTGGAGAGGTAAGTCACTTTTTTCTTTAAAGTGAATGAGTTGGTGATGGGTGAGAGAATACAGTCTTATAAATTTAGGGAAGGGAGTGAAAATGAGGATATATCATACATTATGAATTGGGGTAACATGTGATTATAATAAATTTGGGGATGGATATATAATTATACTAAAATGGGGGTGTATTTAATTATAATGAATCGGAAAGAAATATAATTATAATGAATTTCGAGGAAAAGTAATTATAATGAATTAAGGGGAGCATGCAACTGTAATAAAGTTGTGGGAGGAGATAAAATTATTATGAATTAGTGGGAGGGGCATATAATGATGAATTGGGAGGGTATGTAATAATAATGAATTGGGGAAGCATGTATATATAATAAATTGGGAACAAGGCATGTATTACAATGAATTTAGAGAAAATGTAATTAGAATGAATTTGGAGAGGATGTAATTATAATGGACTGGGGGAGCATGTAATGTAATGAATGGTGGAGATGTCATCTAATTATTATGAATTGGGGGAGGATATGTAATCAAACTAAATTGGGGGCATGTAATTATAATAAATTGGGGGAGCAGGGGAAGCACAATGGTGGAGAGTTGAGGACACAGGAGAGTGACTGGTAATGAATTGGGGAAAAGAGTGCAGTGACTAATTAACTTAAATTTTTATTGGAACAGGGAAATTGTGGCTAATCAGAGTTAACAATGGGCGCATTGTATTTTTAATGGTAAGCACAATGGCTAACCATTCCCTTCATGCCATGTTCATTTTTCGTTTTTGCATTTTCATTTTTTTTCTCCCTTGTTTTCAGGAGCCATAACTTTTTTTTATTTTTCTGTCAATATAGCCGTATGATGGCTTGTTTCTTTTGCAGGACAAATTGTACTTTTGAAAAATGCCATTCCTTTGTATTGGAAGATGGTAAAAAAAGTCCAATTATGCAATTCCACAATTGTTTTTTATCTATTTTTTACCATGTTTACTATATGGTAAAACTAACCAACAGTTTGATTATCCATGTCAGTGCGAGTACGTAGCTACCAATCATGTACATTTATTTTTATTTTTTAAGTGGTGAAAAAAAACCCTGAAATTTGTGAAAAAACAGTGTCGCTTTTGTCACCATTTTACGAGGCCCATAACAATTTTATTTTTTGGGACCTGTGGCTGTGATGGCTTATTTTTTGCCCCCTGGGCTGACATTTTTACTGATACCATTTTGGGGGTAGATATGATTTTCAATAATTTCTTATTACATTTTCTTGCAATGTTGTGACAACTCAATAAACGGAATTTTGGCTTTTCTTATTTCGTTATGCTGTTTACCGATCAGATAAATTTATCTTATATTTTAATAGATCGGACATTTTTGAATGCAGCAACATCAAATATGTGTATTTTTTTTATAAATTATTTTATTTTCAATAGGGCAAATGGGTTATGATTTAAACGTTTGTTGTTTTTTTATTTACTAGTCCCCTTAAGGAACTTGAAGTTGTGATCGTCCGATCACTTGTGTTATACAGAGGGGTGCATCATCTCTTAGTAGCAGAAATTATATTCTCCTATGAATGCTGGCATGCTGTTGTTGAGCAAGTAAGAACATCATGACGGACACATGGGTCAGGGGTTGAGATGAGCGATGTTCGAGGTTCGCCAATTTCATGTTCGAGTGATTTTGGGGGAGTGTTCGAGTCGTTCGACGAACTCGAGCCTTTTGCTAAAAGCTCGACAGTTCGAGTAACATTTGAGAACGGTTCTAGCACCAAAAGCGTGGCTTTTCACAGTAAGTATGTGCGCACCTTTCGTATCTGCATGTGTCCTGCATCCCCAGCACAATCTCTCTCTCTTTCCTACTCACCAATCACGGGCGTCTCGCTGCACGGCTGTCACAAATCTCCAGTGGCATTACCTTTTTTGAAAATGGCTGCCGCTACATTATTCAATTAGTTATTCCATGCTTTCCCCGCCAACCGGCGCCCATGATTGGTTCCAGTCAGAGACGCCGCCACGATCAGTGACAGCTGTCTCACTGCAACCAATTACAGCCGCCAGCAGGCGGCTCTATATCGTGCAGTAAAATAAATTAAAAAAAAAAATGCGGTTCCCCCCATTTTTGATACCAGCCAGGATAAAGCCACATGGCTAGAGGCTGGCATTGTCAGGATGGAGAGCACCAAATTATGGGGAGCCCACCCAGCACCCAGCAGCCGCCCCGAATTGCCGCATCCGTTAGAAGCGGTGGTCCTGTGACTCTACCCAGCTCATCCCGAATTGCCCTGGTGCGGTGGCAATCGGGGTAATAAGGAGTTAATCATGACAAGCTTCTCCCCGAGACACCTTCCATGATTAAACTGTAAGTGAAAGTAAAAAACACACAGCAAAAAATCCTTTATTTGGAATAAAAGACAAAAAACACCTAATTTACCTTTTTATTAAAATCCCGAAACAACAATCCAGGTCCAAAGTAATCCACGCGACACTGTCAGCTCTGCTACATGAAGATGACAGGGAGTGATCTGTGTCCTCTCCACGCAGCAGCTGAAGTGAGCCGCGCTGTCACCAGACTTCACTCTGCAATGTAGACGTCAAGATTACCAAATCTGCCTATGTTTCCCAATAGAGCTATTGGCTCAATAGATAGAGCACCCGTCTAAGAAGCATTACGTCACGAGTTCAAATCCCGGCCGTCCCGGTAAAAAATTTAAATTATAATTATTATTTATTTATAATTATAATTTAATTTAATTATGCACTGAGGGGAGGAGCCGGACATCAGCTGTGAGCCACAGGGCACACCTCTAAAATCGGAGCAGTTCACGGAATGAGGATGCATTGCTCTCTCTCTCTCTCTCTCTCTTTCTCTCTCTTTCTCTCTCTCTCTTTCACTCTCTTCCTCTCTCTCTCTTTTTCTCAGTCTCTCTTTTTCTCTTTATCCCTCTCTCTCTCCCGCGCTCTCTCTTTCTCTCTCTCATTCTCTCTTTCTTTCACTCTCTCTCTATTTCTCTCTCTTTCTCACTCTCTCTCTCTGCTTTTCTGTCTCTCTCTTTTTCTCTCTCTCTTTTTCTCTATCTCTCTTTGTCTCAGTCTATCTTTTTCTCTCTCTCTTTCTGTCTCTCTCTTTCTCTCTCTCTCTCCTCTCTCTCTCTTTTTCTCTTTTTCTCTCTTTCTCTCTCTCTCTCTTTTTCTCTCTTTTTCTCTCTCTTTTATTCTCATTCTCTCTTTTTCTCTTTTTCCCTCTCTCTCTTCTCTCTCTTCTCTCCCTCTCTCTCTTTTTTTCTCTTTTTCTCTCGCTCTCTTTTTCCCTCTCTCTCTCTCCTCTCTCTTCTCTCTCTTCTCTGTCTTCTCTCTCTCTTTTTCTCTTTTTTTCTCTCTCTCTATTTCTCTTTCTCTCTCTTTCTCCCTCTCTCTTTCTCTTTCTCTCTCTCTTTTTCTCAGTCTCTCTTTTTCCCTCTTTCTCTCTCTCTTCTCTCCTCTCTCTCCTCTCTCTCTTCTCTCTCTCACTTCTATTTTCTCTCTCTTTTCTCTATTTTCTCTATCTTCTCTCTCTCTCTTCTTTCTCTCTCTCTCTCTCTCAGACCTGGCGATGATCACCTGATGCGGACACCTTATGGAATCAACTGACACTTTAAGTCGAGCGGTGAGGCTGGCTTTTTACTGCCCGGCCGGCTAAACTATCAGCTGATGCTGTCGGACAGGAGTCTGCATAGAAGTGTGTAGTTTTTTGGGGATTTTTTGCACTGATGCATCAACTGATTGTATAAAAGCCGTTTATACAATCAGCTGTTGTGTCATGTGATTCAGGCCCTTGAACCTGACACATCATCTGATCACTTTGCCTTCCAGCAAAGTGATCAGATGATATTGGACCCGGATTGGACGGCGCAGGACCCTTTACTGAGGATTACTGTGGAGGGGGGTTCTTTATTTCAATAAAGATGGAGTCACTAATTGTGTTGTGTTTTATTTCTAATAAAAATATTTTTGTGTGCTGTGTTTTTTTTTTATCTGTACTAGAAATTCATGATGGCCATGTCTAATATTGGCATGACACTATGAATTTCAGGCTTAGGGCCAGTTGATAATATACAGCTAGCCCTAACCCCATTATTACCCAGCGAGCCACCCATCACCAAGACAGCTGGAAGAGTTGGATACAGCACCAGAAGATGTCGCTTCTATGAAAGCGCCATTTTCTGGGGCGGCTGTGGACTGCAATTCTCAGCAGGAGTGCCCAGAAAGCTTGGGCACCCTGAGCTGCGGATTCCAATCCCCAGCTGCCTAGTTGTACCTGGCTGGACACAAAAATTGTGCGAAGCCCACGTCATTTTTTTTTTAATTATTTAATGAAATTCATGAATTAATTAAAAAAAAAAGGGCTTGCCTATATTTTTGGTTCCCAGTGGGTACAAATAGGCAGCTGTGGGTTGGGAGCAGCCCGTAGCTGCCTGCTGTACCTGGCTAGCATACAAAAACATGGCAAAGCCCACGTAATTTTTTGGGGGGGCAGAAAAATCCTGCATACAGTCCTGGATGGAGTGTGCTGAGCCTTGTAGTTCTGCAGCTGCTGTCTGCTGTCTTTCTGTATGGAGGACAGCAGACAGCAGCTGCTGAATTACATGGCTCAGCATGCTCCATTCACTAGTGTATGCAGGAGAGCAGACAGCAGCTGCAGAATGACAAGTACAGATGAGCGAACCAGCCGTGGTTCGGCTCAAGTTCGGTTCGTCGAACGGAGGTCTCGTTCGAGTTCAGTTCGACGAACGTTCGACGAACCGAACTCGAACCAATAGGATATAATGGGAGGCAATCACAAACACATAAAAACGCATTATAAATGTACACATACAGTTATTAAACATTGCCATAACACTTACCGGTCCCTCGCGATCCCTCCTGCACTCTGTCTCCTGCCGCTATTCCATCCGATGATTGCTGAATCCTCCCGGTGACCAGCACTGCCAGCAGTGATGCAGGACCTATCGTGACATCAAAATAGCCATTTGACCAGTCAAGTGGCTATTATCTCATTGGCTACAGACTGGTCACATGGCTTTGACGTCATGTCCTGTCCTAGGTCCTGTCATTGCACTCTCCGGTACACGGTGCACATTTGTGTATCGACGTGTAACAGCGACATGCTCTAGCACACGGTCGACTCCCCGTTCTGTTAGGGACCGGCTGACACAGCCGGTCATTAACGGAGATCACCGTTGCCATAGCAACGCAGTTAGCGGTGACGTCACCGCTAACCGCGGCTTCGGGAATCACATGACGAAGCACCGTTGCTATGGTAACGCGTCTGTCAGCGTTACCGCTGTTACCGCTAACAGCCAGCAGCACTGATCTCTCACGGAGTGAAGGCTGCACGGGAAGCAGCGTCTTCCCCCATGCAGCAGTGATGGAGCAGATCTGCATTTGTTGAACGAGAAAGACAGAAGACCATGGATCGTGGAGGGCTGACAGGGGGTAATAAAGACGGAGTCTCTAATGTGTCTGTGTATTTATTTCTATTAAAGTATTTTTTCTCTGTGTGGTGTCTTTTTATTTAACCCTTTAAACGTCAAACGTGCCTGACATTAAGAATCTCTGGCTTAATACTAGCTATTAAAACAAAGCTAGTATTAACTCATTATTACCCAACAAGCCACCCGGCTTCAGGGCTGTTGGAAGAGTTGTATACAGCGCCAGATGATGGCGCTTCTATGAAAGCGCCATTTTCTGGGGCGGCTGCAGACTGCAATTCGCAGCAGAGGCGCCCAGAAACCTCGGGCTAACCTGTGCTACGGATTCCAATCCCCAGCTGCCTAGTTGTACCTGGCTGGACACAAAAATGGGGCGAAGCCCACGTCATTTGTTTTTTAATTATTTCATGAAATAAGTGAAATAATTAAAAAAAACGGGCTTCCCTATATTTTTGGTTCCCAGCCGGGTACAAATAGGCAACTAGGGGTTGGAGGCAGCCCGTGGCTACCTGCTGTACCTGGCTAGCATACAAAATTATGGCGAAGCCCACGTCATTTTTTTGGTGCGCAAAAAACTTCTGCATACAGTCTTGGATGGAGAATGCTGAGCCTTGTAGTTCTGCAGCTGCTGTCTGCTCTTCTCCATACAGATAGACAGCAGCTGCAGAACTACAAGGCTCAGCATACTCCATCCAGGACTGTATGCAGAAGTTTCTTGCCCCCTGAAAAAATTACAGCAGGCAGGTATGGCTGCCCCAACCCCCAGTTGCCTATTTGTACCCGGCTGGGAACCAAAAATAAAGGGAAGCCCTTTTTTTATTATTTCATGAATTTAATGAAATAATTAGAAAACAAATGACGTAGGCTTCGCCCCATTTTTGTGTCCAGCCAGGTACAACTAGGCAGTTGGGGATTGGAATCCGCAGCACAGGTTGGCCTGAGCTTTCTGGGCCCCACTGCTGCGAATTGCAGTCTGCAGCCGCCTCAGAAAATGGCACTTTCATAGAAGCGCCATCTTCTGGCGCTGTATCCAACTCTTCCAGCACCTGCCTGCTATACCTGGCTAGCATACAAAAATATGGCGAGGCTCACGTCCTTTTTTTGTAGTTTTTTGGCAAAAAAAATAAAAAATGCTTCCCTGGATTTTACATTGCCAGTGAAGGTAACACCAATCAGTGGGGGTTAGCAGCCAGTAGCTGCTTGGATTACCCTTAGCTAGCAATACAAAAAATGCAGCGGGAGCCCATATATATTTTTTTTAATTATTTATTTAAATAACTAAAAACAAAATGGGCTTCCCTGTATTTTGATTGCTGGACATCATAGTGCTGTAAAAATAAATCTTTAAAAAAAATGACGTAGCGCTCCGCGGTATTTTTGATTCTCAGCGCAGATAAAGCACACAGCTATGGGTTGCCACCCCCATCTGCCTGCCGTTACCTTGGTTGGCAATCAAAATACAGGGAAGCCCATTAATTTTTTCTATTTAAAAAATAGTTAAAAAAAAATGTCGTTGGGTCCCCCCATTTTTGATAGCCAGCTAGGGTAAAGCAGATGGCTGTAGCCTGAAAACCACAGCTGGCAGCTTTACCGTAGTTGGGGATCCAATGTGGAGGTCCCCCAGGCTCTTTTTTTATAATTATTTTATAAATATTAATAATTACACAAAAAAGTAGGGTCCCCCCCAAATTGGATCACCAGCCAAGGTAAAGCGGACAGCTGTGGTCTGGTATTCTCAGGGTGGGAAGGTCCATAGTTATTGGGCCTTCACAGCCTAAAAATAGCAGGCCGCAGGCACCCCAGACATGGCGCATCCCCTAGATGCGTCAATCCTGGCGCCTGACCCCAGCTCATCCCATGCCCTGGTGCAGTGGCAAATGGGGTAATAAATCGGGTTCATACTAGCTGTAAAGTCACCTGAGATCAAGCCCAGCAGTTTGTGATGTCATGGCGTCTATTAGATACCCAACATCATAAACTGTCAGTACCAACAAAAAAAAAATCGACAAAAGAAATTTGTTTGAAAAAACAGTCCCCAAAACATTTCCTCTTTTACCAATTTATTGTAAGAAAAAAAATAAAGGGGTACCACGACGTCTCTGGACCCTCTAGAATATGGGGGGGAGACACTCAGGGAACGTATCCCCCATTTTCTAGGAGTGCAGACCCTTCATGTGAGGAGTGTGGGTGCAATGAATCTGCACTCACTCTCCCCGGGTCCACAGCAGCAGAGTCCATGTTGTAATGGTTGCTACCAAAGCTGCAATGCCCTGCTTATGAGGTAAGAACTATTCTACATTTCCAAATATTGGTATTTGCTGATATTATTGCTATTCCACCTACTATATATTGGGGATAGGATCTTGGAGATGGAATACCCCTTTAAGTCTAGTTATCCAGCTGAATGAATACTTAACAACAGAGCTCGCTATTTAGATGTGTTTTCTTGTGGCGTATAACAGACTCTCATGTTTGGTAGTCGTTCAGCAGGGAAACTATAAAAGCAAATCCCTCCATTTGGAAATGTAGTATATAGCTCTCCTGATCAATTATGTTCCTTACCTCATGAGCAGGGCATTGCAGTAATAATAATAATTTATATAGCATTATTAATTCCATAGTGCTGTATGTCTTTGGAGTGTGGGAGGAAACCAACGCAAACACGGGGAGAACATACAAACTCCCGGCAGATGGTGTCCTTGGTGAGAATTGAACCCAGGACCTCAGTGCTGCAAGACTGCAGTGCTAACCACTAAGCCACCATGCCGCCCATTTAGCTTATAGATGCATAACCACCACTCACTGTGTCTGAACACAGGAAGCTGAGCTGACAGCCGCTCTGTGCATGCGGCAGCGTCTATTGTGAAGGAGAGGGCCATGGGGGGATCAACGCTGCACAGGTACTGTGGGACACCGGGGAACACCGGTGGGGTTATAGGGGGTGACCTGGCAGGGCCTGGGGAGGAGTTTTCTGTCGCATGTGTCATGGCACATGCGACAGAAATCAGAGGAGTAGGGTGAATGCGGCCGGCGCGCTGCTGTGCGTGCGGCCACCTTGGATTTCTGGGAGGGCATCAGGGGGGCACTTTGGCGACACCGGGGGACCGGGGAGGAGATTTATCATGTTTGTTCATGCCAGATGGGAGATAAATAATTTTTTACCGGCGCTGTCATTTACTGTAACGTGATCATCGGTGTACGGTGTATACCTGTGATCACATGAGCGGGGACCGGAAAAACCGTCCTGAATCATGATCTCCAGGGTCTCAGCTAGCCCTGAAACCCCGGAGATTTTCTGACGCTGGGGGGCATTATTCACTTATTTCTGCCTGCTGTTTATAAACGGCAGGTCAGAATAAGGCTACATTAACACGACCGATCCATTTTTGCGGTCTGCAAAAAACAGTCCGGTTTTTTTTACGGGTGCATCCGTGTGGCATCCGTTTCCGTTCCGTAGACGGTCCGTATGTCATCTGTTTGTCATCGGTGTGCCTTCCGTTTTTTTTGTGTACTGCAAAAAAACTGAAGGAGGGAAAATACATAAATTTTCCCAGGATCCATAGCTTCATCCTACATGAGGCGGTCACATGTTCACTCCAGTGCCATTTTCTACTGCTTTTCACAGCGTCGAGCGCTCTGGTGATTTTCTTGTGCTTGTGCACTTCATATCAGTTTTTTCTGTCATTATAATGGCAGAAAGACACATAATGTCCCACTCTCCTGCATTTTGTAATTTTGCACCCTTTGGTGCCTTTCATGTGGCACTAAGGGGTGCTTAGCTTTGTATTTAAACAAAAAAATGAAAAAAAAATGACGTAGGGTTCCCCCTATTTTTGTAGCCAGCTAGGGTAAAGCAGACGGCTGCAGCCTGCAGACCACAGCTGGCAGCCTCACCTTGGCTGGTAATCCAAAACTGAGGGCACCCCAGGCTGTTATTTTAAATTAAATAAATAATTAAAAAAAAAAAAAGACGTAGGGGTCCCCTCAAAATTGGATCACCAGCCAAGGTAAAGCAGACAGCTGGGGTCTAATATTCTCAGACTAGGGAGGTCCATGGTTAGTGGACTCTCCCCAGCCTAAAAATAGCAGGCCGCAGCCGCCCCAGTAGTGGCGCATCCATTAGATGCGCCAATCCTGGTGCTTCGCCTCAGCTCATCCCGTGCCCTGGTGCGGTGGCAAACGGGGTAATATATGGGGTAAATACCAGATGTGTAATGTCACCTGACATCAAGCCCTGGGGTTGGTGAGGTCAGGCGTCTATCAGATACCCGACATCACCAACCCAGTCAGTAATAAAAAAAATAGACGACAAACACATTTTTATTTGAAAAAACACTCCCCAATACATTCCCTCTTTAACCAATTTATTAGAAAGAAAAACAAATCCAGGTCTAGTGTAATCCAAGGGGTTGCCATGACGATCCACACTGTCCCAGTCAATGAAGAGCAGGATGTTCCCCATTGGCTGGGAGAGCAATGCAGTGACCTGAGCTAACATCAATGGGTCAGCCCAGGTCACTGCAGGGGATGACAAGTGCTGCTGTCAGCGAGGTACATTACCTGCGCTGATCTCCGGCACTGCTGACAGCACCTGTCACTGAGTTCAATGACCGCCGCCTTCACAGCCAAGTATCGTGAGCGGCCCGTGACGTCACCGCTGGTCAGTCTTGGGTTGGAGCGAGAGAAGGTGATGTGACAAGCGGCGGCCATGGAGGACAGTGACAGCGCTGAGGTCGGGACTTCATCACAGCAGGTAAGCCGAGCGTGACCATGTGTGCAGAGTGCAGGTGGGCGGAGCCATGTGTGCTGGCAGCGGAGTGCGAAGTGGGTGGCGCTGAGGACGTCAGTGTCGTGGACTGCTTGGCTGGGGACAGGTGAGTGTGAGTGTGTGTGTGTGTGTGTGTGTACATGCCGCGTGCAGGAGGAGGCGGAGTGAGCTGAGCGGGGAAGTGTGGGCTTCCTGCACGTAACTAGGATAAACATCGGGTTACTAACCAAAGCGCTTTGCTTGGATACCCGATATTTATCTTGGTTACCAGCTTCTGGCAGGCTGCCAGCGATGGCTCCTGCACACTGTAGCTGTAAAAAGCCCTGCTTTTTGCTGCTAGAACCGTTCTCGAACGTATCTAGAACTATCGAGCTTTAGCAAAAAGCTCGAGTTCTAGTTCGATCTAGAACAGCCCCAAAAATCACTCGAACCGCGAACTGGAGAACCGCGAACCGCGCTCAACTCTAATGACAAGGCTCCGCATGCTCCATTCACTAGTGTATGCAGGAGAGCAGACAACAGCTGAAGAAATACAAGGCTCAGCATACTCCATCTAGGACTGTATGCAGGAATTTTTGCCCCCCAAAAAATTGACGTGGACTTCGCCATATTTTTTTATGCTAGCCAGGTGCAGCAGGCAGGTACGGCTGCCCCCAACCCCCAACTGCCTATTTGTACCCGGCTGGGAACTAAAAATATAGGGAAGCCCTTTTTTTAATTATTTCATGAATTTCATGAATTAATTAAAAAAAAATTGACATAGGCTTCGTCCCATTTTTGTGTCCAGCCAGGTACAACTAGGCCGCTGGGGATTGGAATCCGCTGCACAGGTTGGCCCGAGGTTTCTGGGCCCCTCTGCTGCGAATTGCAGTCCGCAGCCACCTCAGAAAATGGCGCTTTCATAGAAGCGCCATCATCTGGCGCTGTATCCAACTCTTCCAACAGCCCTGAAGCCGGGTGGCTTGCTGGGTAATAATGAGTTAATACTAGTTTTGTTTTACTACCTAGTATTAAACCAGAGATTCTTAATTTCAGGCAAGTTTGACCCGGCCATTAAGAATCTCCAATAAATGGTTAAAATAAAGACACCACACAGAGAAAAAATACTTTAATAGAAATAAATACACAGACACATTAGAGACTCCATGTTTATTACTCCCTGTCAACCCTCCAAGATCCTGCTCTTTTGTCTTCTTTCTCCTTCAACCCATGCAGCCCTGCTACATCAGACAGCACTTCAAGGGAGGAAGACGCTGCTGCTTCCCGTGCAGTCTATTCACTCAGTGAGTGAGCAGCAGCATGCTGTAAGCGGTAACATCACGACTGACAGACGGATTACCATAGCAACGGTGCTCCGATCACGGGATTCCCGGTGCCACTATTCACTGGCTGTAGCATCTAGTCCCTGCAGCTGTGCTGACTCTGTAAAGAGCGCCGACATGCATGGACGGGGAAGCCGATCATGTGCCAGAGCATTTCGCTGGTAAAAGGACATGCTCAAACAAGCACCGCTTACTGGAGAGATGCACTGACAGAACCTAGCAAAGACATCTAGCCATGTGACTAGTCTGTAGCCAATGAGTTAATAGACACGTGACTGGTCACATGCTATTTTGACATCAAGATAGGTCCTATCATCAGTGCTGGTTATCGGGAGGACGCAGCGATTATCGGAAGGAAAGGCGGCGGTAGACAGAGTGCAGGACACGCCACGGGGACCTGTAAGTGTTATGGCAATGTTTATTAACTGTATGTGTACATGTATAATGTGTTTTTATGTGTTTGCCTCCCATTGTTTATAATGGGGTTTGAGTGGTTCGTCAAACGGGGCCTCCGTTCGTCGAACCGAACCGAACTCGAGCCTTCAGAGGTTCGCTCATCTCTAGTCAGGGGCTATCATCTGACAATTGGTTGTCATGACAACCCATATGTGATGACATCACGGGCATGCTTATGAAAGAGCAGGGAATGATGCGCTGGCACATTTTGACTCTTGAGACTGACATCAAGATTTAACTACTTAGCATCCGTGGGAGGATCTCTGATCCACCTGCAGCGGGTAGATGCCCGTGATGGCTGATTAAATCAGTTATCTTGTGCAGGGAAAGGTACAGGTTCAGCGTGCCAGCCCGCATCAAAGCAAGGGACATGACATATGATGCAAATGTATGTCATATGTTGTGAAGGGGATATTTCCTGATGGTGTGGTGCGCATTTGTTCATCAGATTAGTGTGGTGATTTTTATGACTCAAGTAGATATGAAGGTTTGACAAGATGTAGAAGAAACAAAAAATGGTTTTAATCATATGAGATGTCAAGACTAGTAAGTTACTGGATGTAAATATTTATTTTGTATCTACACTGTATAAGGGTCTATTCACATGGACTGACGAGCAGCAATAAATTATCACTGATCGGTAAATCTTTACCAATCATTAATGATTTAATACCTGGTTACACATGCTAACTGCAGAAAACGGTGTGCATTGAGTGATCTATATTAGATTGCACAGTGTGCATAGGCTGGCATGGTTCTCGGCAGTGCCAGTCCTGTGTTTACACAAGATAATGCACTGATGAGAACGATAATCTTTTGTGATGCCTAAAAGATCTTTACACTCAATGAACAAGTGTTTTTCTTGTTCATTGGGTATCCGGCAGACTGTTTACACTATAATATCATACATTAAGAATGCTCATTCACAATTATTTTTCAGTAATAAATAAAGCTTACAGAGAGATGATGAGAGTAATACTATTGTTTGTAAAAGGGACTCCCTTATAATGTATAGTGCTGTCCCTTAGTATACACGGTCTTCTCTTGTTCTGAAACTCACTGAATCTTATAAAATAGTGTATTTTTGACATGTATAGTGCAATCCTATAGTATTTAGCACCATCTCTTGTTTTGTGTTGCACTGTCCCTCATTACATAGGGTCCCCTCTTGTTATGTATAGTTTTGTCCCTTATTAAAATGTGTCCCCTCTTGTAATAGATATATCTAACTTATTGCATATTGACCTTTTTTATTATGCATAGAACTGTTCCATATTAGATAACATCTGCTCATATTATCTAAAACACTGTCACTTATTACCTACAGTAGCACTCCCTCTTGTTATGTGTAGTGCTGTCCTTTATTACATATGACAAGCAAAAAAGAGAGAAAATAAGCTCACCAATAGTAGAAATGATACCGATCCAGTTCCAAGGTTCACGAAACTGTGAAGCCGGCGACCTCCATTGAAATTACAAAAAAAAAACAGAAGACAAAAGTTGCCAGCACCAATAAAAATTGCAAAATTTATTTAAACTTGGTAAAATCCAAAGGGAAAAAATTTGAACAACAAAACTAGATGTAAAAACATTTTTACAAAAAACTCTAAAATAGTTGAATAATCATCTCTAACATATTTCAGACATTGTATGTCCTAAAAGGAAATACAGTCATATGAAAAAGTTTGGGCACCCCCTATTAATGTTAACCTTTTTTCTTTATAACAGTTTGGGTTTTTGCAACAGCTATTTCAGTTTAATATATCTAATAACTAATGGACGGAGTAATATTTCTGGATTGAAATGAGGTTTATTGTACTAACAGAAAATGTGCAATCCGCATTTAAACAAAATTTGACCGGTGCAAAAATATGGGCACCCTTATCAATTTCTTGATTTGAACACTCCTAACTACTTTTTACTGACTTACTAAAGCACTAAATTGGTTTTGTAACCTCATTAAGCTTTGAACTTCATAGACAGGTGTATCCAATCATGAGAAAAGGTATTTAAGGTGGCCACTTGCAAGTTGTTCTCCTATTTGAATCTCCTATGAAGTGGCATAATAGGCTCCTCAAAACAACTCTCAAATGATCTGAAAACAAAGATTATTCAACATAGTTGTTCAGGGGAAGGATACAAAAAGTTGTCTCAGAGATTTAAACTGTCAGTTTCCACTGTGAGGAACATAGTAAGGAAATGGAAGAACACAGGTACAGTTCTTGTTAAGCCCAGAAGTGGCAGGCCAAGAAAAATATCAGAAAGGCAGAGAAGAAGAATGGTGAGAACAGTCAAGGACAATCCACAATAAGGAATAACGTTTGGAACACCATTCTACGTCTGAACTGGGTGCAAAAACCTAAAAAAACATCACTATGGGGAGATAAGGTATGCACACCAGTGACTATGTAAGGGGAATACATGAAATAGCAGAAACTGCTGTGTGAATACTGACTTGAAAAATCCAATAGCTATATGTAAGAGTGAAAATGTGAAAAATGGAATCTGCATTACTGCCATGAACATATGAATCAAGAGAAATTTAGCTACTGAATTGATCAATGCAATAGAGCCCCAACACTACGCCAAAGTATTTCTCTACGTTGGGGTCCCTAGCTTGTGTGTGTCCTCTCATGCAGTTAAAAAACTTACCGTGTATGGGAAGCTAGTAGTGTTGAGGCTCTATTGCATTGATCAATTCAGTAGCTAAATTTCTCTTCAGTAATGCAGATTCCATTTTTCACATTTTCACTCTTACATATAGCTATTGGATTTTTCAAGTCAGTATTCACACAGCAGTTTCTGCTATTTCATGTATTCCCCTTACATAGTCACTGGTGTGCATACCTTATCTCCCCATAGTGATGTTTTTTTAGGTTTTTGCACCCAGTTCAGACGTAGAATGGTGTTCCAAACGTTATTCCTTATTGTTAGTAGTTTTTCGTTTGTGAACCCTCCCCAACCACACCTATTGCCAATCCATATCATACGCATAAATAGCCTGGGTCTCAGCTTCCCATACACGGTAAGTTTTTTAACTGCATGAGAGGACACACACAAGCTAGGGACCCCAACGTAGAGAAATACTTTGGCGTAGTGTTGGGGCTCTATTGCATTGATCAATTCAGTAGCTAAATTTCTCTTGATTCCTATGTTCATGGCAGTAATGCAGATTCCATTTTTCACATTTTCACTCTTACATATAGCTATTGGATTTTTCAAGTCAGTATTCACACAGCAGTTTCTGCTATTTCATGTATTCCCCTTACATAGTCACTGGTGTGCATACCTTATCTCCCCATAAGGACAATCCAGAGACCACCTCCAAAGACCTGCAGCTTCATCTTGCTGCAGATGGTGTCCATGTGCATCGGTCAACAATACAGCTCACGTTGCACAAGGAGAAGCTGTATGGGAGAGTGATGCGAAAGAAGCCGTTTCTGCAAGCATGCCACAAACAGAGTCACCTGAGGTATGCAAAAGCACATTTGGACAAGCCAGTTACATTTTGGAAGAAGATCCTGTAGACTGATGAAACAAAGATTGAGTTGTTTGGTCATACAAAAAGGCGTTATGCATGGAGGCAAAAAAACACGGCATTCTAAGAAAAGCACTTGCTACCCACAGTAAAATTTGCTGGAGGTTCCATCATGCTTTGGGGCTGTGTGGCCAATGTCGGCACCGGGAATCTTGTTAAGTTGAGGGTCGCATGGATTCAACTCAGTATCAGCAGATTCTTGACAATAATGTGCAAGAATCAGTGACGAAGTTGAAGTTACGCAGGGTATGGATATTTCAGCAAGACAATGATCCAAAACACCGCTCCAAATCTACTCAGGCATTCACGCAGATGAACAATTACAATGTTCTGGAATGGCCATCCCAGTCCCCAGACCTGAATATCATTCAACATCTGTGGGATGATTTGAAGCGTGCTGCCCATGCTCGGCGACCATCAAACTTAACTGAACTGGAATTGTTTTGTAAGCAGGAACAGTCAAATATACCTTCATCCAGAATCCAGGAACTCATTAAAAGCTACAGGAAGCGACTAGAGGCGGTTATTTTTGCAAAAGGAGGATCTACAAAATGTTAATGTCACTTTTATGTTGAGGTGCCCATACTTTTGCACCGGTCATATTTTGTTTAAATGCGGATTGCACATTTTTCGTTAGTACAATAAACCTCATTTCAATCCAGAAATATTGCTCAGTCCATAAGTTATTAGATATATGAAACTGAAATAGCTGTTGCAAAAGCTCAAATTGTTATAAAGAAAAAAGGTTAATATTAATAGGGGTGCCCAAACATTTTCATATGACTGTATGTCAGCAGATTTTTACTACTTCATCTGAGAGCAACATGTTTTAGACAAAGAGATTCTAAAACTAATCATGTTTAACTTTGTTTACTGAGTGCAGCTGTTCTGACATTATAAAAGAATTGAGTTAAGGAGAACTGGGAGCGGCCCTGCCCACAAAAAGCTCTCAATAGAGATTGTGCATTGACTGTGAGGTGTCAATCACAGAAGGGACACCTTTGAGATTTAGCATAGATTTTAAACATGCTATTACCTTGTTTAATAAACATCTGACAATATTGAACCAGGATCAAACCCTGTGATAAATTTTATCAGGAGTAGTTAAATGTGTAGCCAGGAGAGTAATGAATTTGAGCAATCGTCTGTCTCCTAGTCTATACACAGAGAACATCACTCTGTGGTACATGGTTAGAGCTCAAAGGAAATTTTAAGTGCAGGGGAAACACATGTGGATTATGCAATACATCCATATGACTGACACATTTGCTTGTAATATTAACAAGACATACAAATTAGATCATTCATAAATTGTGGCACCACTCACATAGTATATATGGCAACATGTGCTAAATTGTGTAATAAGTATTATATAGGATGCACCACTCGCACTCTGAGAAAGCGATTGGCAGAACATACTGTATATTCCATATTTCCGCAGCCTCACCAAATCACATAACCCACACTTCATGTGGTCTAGCTAAACATTTTCTAGAGGTGCATAAGAAGACTTGTCATCTCTGTGTCTTAAAGACATTAAATAGACAAAAAGACCCACGAGGAGTGGAGACTGGGCTAGAAATCTGTCCACCAGAGAGTCATACTGAATATTACAATTAAATGCCTGTATTCCTATGGGCTTGATTATCAACATGATTTAATGTATTTTTATTAAGTCTGGTATGAGTAATTTTGTGTTGGCTTATACATTCATTGTTTGCTTATATATTTATTGTACAATGTTCTGTGCAACATGTTTTTTTCCTAATTTGGCTTTATTTTTCATATGTATTGTAATTTTGGTTGCTTTTACCTGTGCATTTCTGCTATTTAAACACATCATTCCCTAGCTTGCTGTATTAGTTGCATGCCACATGTTTCAACTATGAATGGTCATTTTTTTCTCTATAATTAAGAACATACAATATCTGAAACGCGTAAGAGATGATTATTCAACTCTGTTACAGTTTTTTAGACCAATGTTTTTACTTTACTAGTTTTGTTGTTTAATTTTTCCCTTTTGGAATTTACCATGTTTAAATAAATTTTGCAATTTTTATTGATGCTGGAAACTTTCATTTTTCCATTATTACATAGCATCCCATCTTTTGTATAACACTTCCCTTTATTTCACACCATTCTCTTTTGTTATGTAACTTATGAAATAAAGTTCCCTTATGTAGCTATCACTTATTACATAGCATTCCTTCTTGTGTATAGCGCTGTGCTTTATTACATAACATCCCTTATGTTATGTATAGCATTGTCACTTAATATATAGCATCATTTCTTGTTTTGTAGAGTGCCGTCCCTTCTTAGTATCCTCTATTGTTATGTATAGCACGATACCTAAGGAAAAAAAATTGGTGCAGCACCAGAATCATATACTCCTAGAATGGTAGAGCTGGAATGGACCTCAAGGACCATCAGGTCCAACTCCCTGTGAGTGCATGTTTGCCTAAATAATCCCAGCTATATGTTTATCCAGCTTCTGCTTGAAGATTTCCATTGATTGAGAGTTCACTACCTTCCGTTGTAGCCTGTTGCACTCCCTGATTGCCCTCACTGTCAGAAAGTTTTTCCTAATGTCTAATCTGAATCTCCTTCCTTTTAGTTTCGTCCCATTGCTGCTTGAACTTCCTGTGCTAATGAGAATAGGGTAGTTCCCTCTGCACTGTGACTACTTTTCAAAGATATTGGTAGACCACTATTAAGTCTCCTCTCAGGCATTTCTTTTGCAAATTAAACATTTTTAGTTCCTTTAGCTGGTCTTCATAGGACATGGGTTGCAGACCTTCTACCATGTTGGTTGCTCTTCTCTGGATTTGCTCTAATATATCAATGTCTTTCTTGAATTGGGGTGCCCAGAACTGTACACAGTAGTCCATTTGAGGTCTGACCAGAGCAAAGTATAGGAAAATAATGACCTCTCTTGATACAGATGAATTGCTTGTCTTTATATATCCCACAATTTTGTTGACCTTTTTAGCTGAAGCACCACACTGTTGACTCATGTTAAATCTGGGATCTACTATTATGCCTAAATTTTTTTTCTCTAAGCTGTTGCTTTGTTCTATACCTCCTTTACTATATATGTTTTTTACATTTCTTCACCCAGATGTAGGACTGTGCCTTTGTCCCTGTTAAACACCATTCTGTTTGCCTTAGCCCATAGTTTGAGTATGTCTAGATCCTTTTGAATACGCTCTCTTTCCCCTCTAGTGTTGGCAACTCCTCCTATATTAGTATCATCTGTGAATTGTATGAGATCCCCAATAATTCCATTGTTCAGATCTTTTTTAAAGACTTTATCAAGTACTGGGCTCAGAGCAGAACCTTGCGCCACCCCGCTTTTAACTTTTCTCCAATTTGATGAGTAGCCATTTAGTATTACTCATTGTGCTCGATCATTAAGCCAGTTTTGAATCAAATGAACTGATTTTTTGTCCACCATACAATTTATTGTGGATATACAATTTATTGAGCAATTTTGCCTGAGTACAGTGATACCCCTTATGTGGTGGAAATGAACTGTTTGGGCACACGGCAGGGATTGGAAGGGAAAGAGCTCCATTTGACTGCAAAATTGCCTGGAATCGTTAGCGGTCGCCATGTCACTTTTGGAAAACCCATGACGTGCCTAAACAGTGAACCTACCCCATAAGTGACTCCATTTTTTAAACTAGACCCCTAGTTATCTAGACAGCTGGTGAGCACCTTGAACCCCCAGGTGCTTCATGGAATTTTCTAATGTTGAACTGTGAAAATAAAAAAATACTATTTTGTACCCCAAAAAAGTTATTTTAACCCCCAAAGCTTTCATTTTCTCAAGGGTCACCTGACATAATAGACCATACAATTTGTTGTGCAATTATTCCTGAGTATAGTAATATCCCAAAAGTGGTCAAAAATGACTTTGAGGCACAGTGCAAAGTGAACAAGGGAAGGTGTGCCATATTTGAGATCAGATTTAGTTGGAATGGTTTGTGGTTGCCATGTCACATTGGCAAAGCCCTTCAGGTGCATAAACAGTAGATCTTCCACAAGTGACCCCAATTTGGAAAATAGACTCTTAATGGAATGTATCTAGATATTGGTGAGCACCTTGAACCCCCAGGCGATACACATAATTTTATAATGTTGAGCAGTGAAATTGAAAAAAATATATTTTTAACTTCAAAACTGTTGCTTTAATCACAATATTTTAGAGTAACAGGAGATAATGGACAATACAATTTGTTGTGCAATTTCTCCTGAGTATGACAATGCCCAATATTTGGTCAAAAAAATATTTTTTAAGCACAGTACAAAATGAAGAAGTCAAGGAGCTCCATATTGGAGAGCAGATTTAGCTGGAATGATTTCGGGTGCCATGTCGCAGAAGCAGGTCCTCTGAGGCGGCATTACAGCAGAACGCCCCACAAGTGATCCCATTTTAAAAACTACACCCCTTAATGAATTCATTCAGTGGTCCAGTAAGTATATTGACACTACAGGTGTGTCACAAAATGTTATAATATTGGGCAATGAGCAAAAAATAATTACATTTTTATCACTAAAATGTTGTTTTAATCCCAGATTTAAATTTCACAAGGGGAATAAATAAAAAAGACCCAATAAAATGTTGATCAATTTCTCATAAACGTGACAATACCCTACACGTGACTGTATAGTACTGTTTGGCTGCAAAGCGGGACTTGGGAGGGAAGGAGCACCATTTGATTTTTGGAGGACAGATTTTCCCAGAATAGTAAGTAAACTCTATTTGCAGAGCCCTTAAATGCCAGAACAGAAAAAAATCCCCTCAAGTGACCACATTTTGTAAATTACACCCTTCTGTGAATGTCTACGAGTGTAGTGACAATTTAGTCTCTAGAAAAACACCCATGGTTTCAAACGCAGTAAATGTTGCAGAATTGAAAATTGCAAATAAATCCTTGTCTTGCCGAGTACAAGATAGTGCCTGTACATATTGCCCAGCTTGTACTTCTGGATACCTACACACCATTCACTTAAAAGGGCTCATCTCACTACAACAATGCCAAACATGTGGACATTAACTGTGGTTTAGGCATATTGTGGGGCTCACAAAGGAAGGGGGCATTTGTATTTGCAAGCAGAGATTTTGCTGGATTTCATTTTTGAGGGGGAACCCATAGTGTTCTCCCAGAGCCTTGTGCTACCAGTAATGTGGAAGCCACCTATATTTCCGTTAACAGATGATGGACCTGAGTGGTGACTTGTGTTTTTGTGGGTTGAGTTGAAAGCTTGGTGGTGATTGTGATACATAACATTTTAGATCAGTTCACATTTATCTTGTGCTCTATGCTGAACACTTAAATAGGGGTTTCCATTTACATCTCCAAAATACATTGGTCAGGTGAAACGCGTGATGGATCCATTCACTAATGGGCAGCAGAATTACTATGGACTCTGTTTGGCCTCTGTTCAGCAGTGTCTGTCTTTTCAAAAGTGAACAAAACTGTTGATGACTGCACTTGCATGCCTAAAAATGCACCAAGAAAGATGGACACTTCTGGACCACAGGCCAGACGTGAAGGGAAAGTGACTCTCTCTGTCTCATCACAGTGAATTTTTTCTGAATCACGTTTGTCAGAGATTTAGGGTGTGTGACCCCGATCCACACACACTGCATCCTTGCTGCAGTTTTTCTTCATCTGCAGAGATGCAAGTGTTCTCCACAGGAGACTGCTGCTGCTGGTGTCCACGAACAGGGCTTGGGGTCTCTGCAAGGATAAATTGACAGGATGGGAAGCCACACCACATGTCAGTTTATGCTGCGAAGAAAATAATCCCCTCCGCTGTGCTTGTACTATACAATGCAAAGTTTTGGATGCAGTAAAAACATGCTGTGTCCAAAACTATGCTATTCCAGATTATGGGCGTGCACCCTTACACATAATAATGGTGTAAGCGCTCAGAGTAGAGCGCAGGATAAATATGAGCCGTGCAGTACTGCGATCTTTTAGAGGCAGAATGAACAAATCAATAGCAGGTGAAGAATTGGCTTTGTTTATTTATTTTTTAAACCATTCACCATGTAGTATAATACGTATGATTAGACGGCTTTATTCCTCAGGTCAGTACGATTACAGAAATACCAGGTTTATATTGTTTTATACGGTTTGGCTACCATCACACTAAAAATGCTTTTTTTATAAAATTCATTTTTTTGCATCACTAAATCTTGAAGGCTATCTTTTTTTTATTGTTCTGCCGACAGAGTCATGAGAGGGCTCACTTTTTGCAGGATGAGTTGAAGTTTTTATTGGTACCATTTTGGGACAAATAATATTTTTTGATCGCTTTCTATTCCACTTTTTGTGAGGCAGAATCAAGAAGAGACACCAACTCAATTTGTTTTATGCCATTCACCGTGCTGTAAAAGCATTCAACATGCTGTAAAAGTGATTACCCAGTTTTATTCTTCAGGTCTGTACGAATACAGCGATACCACATTTATGTTTTTTTTTTGTTTTGTCACATTTACACCTAATGCAGCAATGCAAAAACTGTTTTTTCTTATAAAATAGTTTTTTTCTATTTTATAAGAAAAAACAGTTTTTGCATTGCTGCATTCTGAGAGCTATAACTTTTTTTTTGTCGCTGAAGGCGCTGTACGGCACCTTTCTTTTGCAAACCAGGATGACATTTTCAGTGGTACCATTTTTATTAATATAAGATTTTTTTATCGCACTTTATTTCAGTTTTTTGTCAGTTGTATTATGAACAGACATAGTTTTGTGATTTTTTTATATTTTTACTTTTTTCTTTTTTTTTCTTTTTTTTCTTAGTCCCTTTATGGGACATCACTTTACAGTACTCTAAGTGCAGTTGCTCGATCACTGGAGAACATCGCAGCTGTCAGAACTGCACAAGGAAATACTGAGTAATTATGCTGCAGGCATGATGACTCAGGTTTTCCATAGTCAGGTGAACTGGAAGTCATCATGACAACTTCGGATCACCATGACAACTATTGAGCCCTTTGCGATTACATTGCTGGAGCACCAATCAAGTAGAGAGGGAGCGCAATCCCAATCCTGTAATTGCTGTGATTTATATCAATTGCGACATTTAGAGGGTTAAACATCTAGTGACTGTGCGTGGACCATCCCTGGCTGTGAGGGCCGAGGCGTGGTGGTCAGGTAAGCGCCTGTGATTGCTAGAACATACTGGTATAACCAAGGTCAAGAAGCACCCAAAGGATAGGATGTATTAGTACATTGATGTACTAGTACATCCAAGGTTGTCAAGGATCAGTGTAGCAAGTTTTCTGGCATGTGTGTTTTCCAGGTTTTGTGAAGTGTAAACCGTCTCTAGAGAGGAGTCCATTATAGAAATGATTAACATCTTCATCCAAAAATCCGAATCCTTGCTGTTTTCACCACCATCGTAGCTAGTTGTTGACTTCTAGTATCCTATTCCATCTCCTGATGCCATGACCATCAATTAAGAGGCTTAATGAGAAAATTACCTGCACATTCAGTTCCTTAACTTTCTTCCCCAGATTTTCAAAGTCTTTACGGATAGTTGGTAGGTCATTTTTTGCAGTGTCATTTGTGCCTACACATATCAGTAGGAGTGGGTAGTCATCCTTGGAACGTAGGTTTGGTATCCTGTCAGTTACATAATTGATTCTTGCTCCTTTAAGGCAGCATACTTTACATCCGGATAAGTCCGGTCTGCAGGCAGCTGCCTCCTTGCCTCTTAGTAGTGAGTCAGCCACAACTACCACTCTTCTTTTCTTCATAGGCACACTATTTTATGACAATCCTGAGTGTTTCTGTGTGGCTTTTGTTTTTTATTTTGTTGGAATAATCTCATCTTGAATTGTGTCTTTTTAATCATTCTACAAGAGGGTTTGATAGCGGTTGATAAGATATGTGGGTGGTGACAGCTTTGTGATCTGCTGGCTCCTTTTGGTCATGTGTATCCATTTTTCTGCTTCGGTAGGTATTTCCTCTCCATTTTTCTTCTGCAGATGTGCTTCAGAAAACCTGTGTGCTCATCACATGACCTATCAAATTATCTTTCCAAAACACGTCACATGATTCATTAGGTCACATGACTCCAACAGCTCATCATTAAAAGCCCATCTGT
This sequence comes from Anomaloglossus baeobatrachus, assembly GCF_048569485.1. Lineage (NCBI taxonomy): Eukaryota > Metazoa > Chordata > Amphibia > Anura > Aromobatidae > Anomaloglossus > Anomaloglossus baeobatrachus. The sequence goes on from NC_134354.1 coordinate 495,033,228, forward strand.
TAACTTTCAGTCAATAGGATACGTATGTAATGGATCTGTCCCTGCATTGAGCTCCATTACTCTGTTCCTAAGTCCTCATTCAGACATCAATATTTTATGGAGGTGTTTTATTTGGGCTTTTCACAGATGGAACATGTACCATTAAAATCTATGGGGCTTTTAACATGTCCATGATTTTTTTGAAAATGAGCATCAAAAAAATTAGAAAAAAACCCCTGGAGACAGGGGAAGATAGAAAGAGACAAACGCGGCACCAATCTGAGTGTAGTGAGTTTTTTATATATAAAGGTGTTGAAATAGTGGAACTCTCACCTGGTTCAGAGGTTAGAAAGCCTGGAATAATCCAAGAGGAGTTGATCCATTTTCCAATAGGATTATGGTGCAGTATGCAGCAATCGCACTGGATACTATAGAGGAGCCCTCAAGCAGGTCCACTTAGTGAAAGAAGTTCCAAAGGCAATTACCAGTCTTGCGGCGCTCCTGCTAGCAATGGTGGAACCTTTTGGATGATTTTTGGTCATATGACTGGACCAATAGTCAAATAAGTAAAGAGATATTTTATTTGTACATTAAAATTCGGCTCGGATGTTTTATCCTTCAGCCTTCTTCAGGTATAATTGTGAGAAAAAAGATGTATACATCTAACTTCATGAAGAGGCATGCTTATATAGAGACTAATCCCTCATTTCAAGGTGGAGACTTCCTGAACAGATAACCACGCCCAACTGCCTCCAGTCACATTACATAGGATTCGCTTCTAATAAAAAACTAAGAATTGCACAGCAACAACAACAACAATATAAAACAATATGAGAATTATTGAATATTATGCAAAAAGATTTGTTTTAAAACTTATTAAAAATTAAATAAAATTCAATCTTCTCAATTTTTTATTTTCTCCTTTCCCCTTATTTTTATATAAAGTTGTTATACTTTTTAAACTACATCATTCAAACCGTTGAGATACAAACTCTGGAAGCAATAAATCCAATAAGCTTACTTACGTTTTAACATTTTACATCGGTTGTTTATATTAGTGGATATTTGTTCTAAAGGTGTAACTTTTAGTTTTAATAATAAGTGTCTTGACAAACTATGTTTAATAAAACCATTTATACAGTTATGCCGGTGGCCATTCATTTGTGACCGCAGGCTTTGCATTGTGCGCCCCACATATTGAAGGCCACATTCACAAGTAATTACATATATAACATAACTGCTGTTACATGTTAGATAATCTTTAACCCCTTCAGCCCCGGGGCACTTTCCGTTTTTGCGTTTTTGTTTTTTGCTCCCCTTCTTCCGTGAACTGTAACTTTTTTATTTTTACGTCAATCTTGCCATATGAGGGCTTGTTTTTTTGTGGGACAAGTTGTACTTTTAAATGAAACCATAAATTTTACCATATGGTGTACTAGAAAACAGCAAAAAAATTCCAAGTGTGGAAAAACTGCAAAAAAAGTGTGATGGCACAATAGTTTTTGGGATGTTTTATTCACCGTGTTCACTATATGGTAAAACTGATAGTGGCTATGATGCCTGAGGTCGATGCGAGTTTGTAGACACCAAACATGTATAGGTTTACTTGTATCTAAGGGGTTAAAAAAAATTCCCAAGCTTGTCCAATAAAAGTGGCGTACGTTTTGAGCCATTTTCCAAAACCCATAGAGTTCTCATTTTTTGGGATCTATGGCTCAGTGACAGCTTATTTTTTGCGACTCGAGCTGACATTTCTAATGGTACCATTTTTATGCAGATGCTACGTTTTGATCGCTTGTTATTGCATTTTGTGTAAAACTTGAGGCGACCAAAAAAACGTAATTTTGGCGTTTGGAATTTTTTTGCTACTACGCCGTTTACCAATCAGATTAATTGATTTTATATTTTGATAGATCGGGCATTTCTGAACGCGGCGATACTAAATATGTGTATATTTATTTATTTTTTTATCCTTTAATTTTCAATGGGGGGAAAGGGGGGTGATTTAAACTTTTAGGTTTTTTATAAAACTTTTTTTACTTTTTTTTTATTTTACTAGTCCCCCTAGGGGCCTAAGTGATCAGCAATCCGATCGCTCTGGTCTATCTGCTGATCACAGCTATTATAGCTGTAAACAGCAGATACGGTCACTTCCTGATTCATTCGGCTCCGGGCCGGGTGAAAACGAAAGTGAAACGTCATAGCTGCAGGCGTCATCACATGACCCTTTGATACCATGGCAACCACCGAAAGTCACGTGATCACTAAGTAAAAATCTTCACCGCGCGTATATACATCTCGCTGTCAGACTTTGGCAGCGAGATGTAAGGAGTTAATGCTACGGGTGGAAAGCAATTCCACTCGTAACATGCAGGCACACATGTTGATAAGGCCTTAATTTAGGTTGATGCAATTCAGTCTTGCATCCCTCTTAAACTGTCTGCAGTCCAAATTATGAGTCACTCGTGGTAGCATGCATAACCACTATCTTTCACCCACACCAGAGACATACTCAGATATGAATAGAAAGTAAGACTCCTTTATTCCGGAAGTTTGTACAGATATATATAACCGGCTTCTTGGCTAGGTGCCAAGAATACGTAACATGTCTCCTATTGGATAAAGTAGAACAGCTTATTCTGTGATATACAATTTACTGTAATGTGCTTGGTTCCTCATTTATATTAAGCAATGTCAGCATGATTCACTCGTCACATGAATAGCCCAGACTGTCTGAGTCTTATGTCCAAATGCAGAACTAGGTGGGGTACACAGTCTGAGTCTTATGCCAAGAGATATGTGTGGTACAGTTCAAACACCATCTTAAATCCTGTTCTTTATGGATATCTCCATGTAACTCTTATATACTCATAATAATTCATAATCTTGTCCATAATAGTCCCCCCTTTGGAGATAGCCAAAAAGTCTTTCCTTACTTTTCCAGGTCTATTGATCTGTCCTAATGCCGATGGTTACCTCACTCACATACGAGATACCCCATCCCTTGTGGATGAATCTTCCCACCCAACAGACTATGCATAGGAAGCCAGATCCTGACCGTATTCTCTAGACTGTCCTCATGGCTATATTCCGCTGGCACACGTTATTCAGGAAGGGGGAACGTGGCAGTAGTCCTCTAATGGGCTAATATTTATCAGGGTTGGTTTCACTCAAAGTCTCATGCTCCTCAGTCCTCAGGCGGTAATGGTGGGACATCAAAGATAAGATGTACAGTCGTCTTCCGGTCCACATGCTTAGATATCATCGTCCTGGCACAAAGTATCGGGTAGAAGAGGGAAGACAGCCATCTCCTGGTCTCAGGCAGGTCCGACATCTCTTTGTAGTGGAATGTATGGATCTTCGTCCGAAAGAAAAAGAGTGAGAGAAGAGAGAGGAAGAGAGAGAGAGAAAGATTGAGAAGAGAGGAAGAGAGAGAAAGATTAAGAAAAGAGAGAGGAAAAGAGGAGAGAGAGAAAAAGAAAAGAGAGGAAAATCTAGATCTGGTTGAATCTGGAGGAGAAAACTCAAAAACGTATATTAGGCAAATGTTTAAACAAACAACAAGCTTAGTTGAAGTATCTGGCGCTACTTCTAAACAGGATTTCATAGGGTCTCAACCTAGTGGTCCCTGCTGGGGTGTGTCTGACACTGAACAATTCAAGGGGAAGACTCTCATGCCCTTGCCTTCTACACTGCCCCATCTTCCCAACCTTCCCTCTATTCTGTGGCTGGTATGGGGTGTGTAGAGTCAGTTCTGTGTCTAAGGCCTGCCATATCTCTTTGGCTGGCAGTGAAAGCAGGTCACTAGCCACTTTCTATGGTCTCCGGGAGCCCACAGCTGTACCCTATCTCAGTCCTCTTCTTCTTCTGAGACTTGCTCTTCTAGGGTCAGGATAATGTTTTCTCCAGACTTTCCATCTTTCCTTTCTTCTTCACATCGGGGTCATTCAAAAAGCACAGATTGACTGACTGTTTCTCTGGTAAGTGGTCTTGGGGCTTCTTTGGATGTTCTGTCAGTGAGGGCACTTCATACTGCTTCCCTTGACTCCTCCAATGTAGGCCTCAACCCTGCTCACCGCGACTCTGTCTGGCAATAGCAAAGCTTCCATCCGTTCTTCTATAGCCTCATGGCGGCGTACAGTTCCATTGGCAGTGATCAAGTCTCTTGTCTTCCATACAGAGTAGATGCTGGCTGCCATCTTGCAGGCTTCAGCGAGAGCACATACATCTGCTTCTTCACAGACAGACATGCGGGTAGCGACTGCTCTATTAGCACAGCGTCTTCTGCTACCAGCACCATACCCATGTGGAACCGTCTTCTTGATGCACATCTTGATCCATCCGCAAAGGAGTTAAGTCAGGGTCCAAAGGTGTATCCGTCACTGTATCGAATCCAGAGTTTCAGCTATGCCAGAGTCGACTACCTCTTCCACCAAGGTGTCAGAGGTGGGACACTCCCCTCTTGGAAGAGGGAGACGTTCAGCAGGATTAAGGACCGCACACCGGGAGATGGTGACTTTGTCAGGGAGCAGTGATGTCATACGGGCACTGATCTTCAACTGGTGCTTTCGGTAGGTGTTCAATCTGGCTGAGTAGTGTTCAAAGGGCTGCTGTCTTCCTCCATGGCAAACATGTAGAATGACTTCTGGGCTGGAGATAACGTGATGATACTCTTCAGGTGACTGTGACTGTAGCTCAGGTGACTGTGACTGTAACTCAGGTGTTACCAGCTGTAGTTGTTTGCATATGGGCTCTCGGAGACCTGATACAAAGGACTATACCTAGGCTTGTAAGAAAGAGCAATGAGTGTAGCTTGGGGTCAGGAGAACACTGAAATTCTAAAAACTAAGATCCCCTAAAACCCCGGGGAAAGAGAAGAGCACAAGAGTGTTTGGAAACTAGCAAGCAGCACCCCCTGACTACATATACACAACTAGGAAAAAGCAGTGGAGCGTATCTACTCTACCTCTCCTGTGCTGACCCTGTAACTGGGAGACCTGCACTCTCCCTCATCCCGATGGTAGACCTGATGGTGGTCAGGGTCGGGCCTCCAGCGTATCCCTCTCTCCTGTCAGGCCCTGCAAACTAAGACACAAAGGATTACTGGGTGCTGCCAACGAAAACCCTAATATATGCCAACTCCTGATGATCAATGTCCCCTTGGGACCACATGAACCTCCACCCTCTCTATCAGGGAACTCTTGTGCAAGATACCAGGCAGGATAACATACAAATAAAAATATCTCAAACTAGGCTAAGCAGCAACTGCCATAGGCAGAAAAATATTCACTGTCCACCAGGACTAATAGTGAGCAGTCTATATGGTCTACTAAACTGTATACTAGATACAGCAAAAACAAACATGCAAAAGTGAAGGGAAAAGTTTCCACAGGACTATCAGTAATAACCTTTGCTAAGGTTCATGAGTGGGAACACAATGGGGAACAACTGCATATATGACCAAAAACGGAGTGTGTGTTTCAGGTCCCTATATCCCCCCTCTGCAGTCCCTGCTATGTCAGCAATAAACAGAGCAGTGGCTTTAGCTGCTGAAACAAAAATGAGGAACTGGGTGTCAGCTGGACTAAAATGGCGTCAAAAGATGAACTATGTAGTGTCTGAGTTAAAACGTCCACTGAAAATAATTACCGATAAGAAACAGCCGCTAAAAGAGGAAGTAGGTGTTGGCCAAAAAATGGCATCTGAAGAGGCCTGGGAGGGAGTGACATGGATTGTGACATCTACATTCAGGAGGTATTCAATCTGTCACTGGGAATATGGATTATATAGGGACCCCTGGGCTGACCCTGTAACTAGGGACCCTGTACTCGCCCTCATCTCGACGGTAGACCTGATGGTGGTCAGGGCCGAGCCTCCAGCGTATCCCTATCTCCTGTCAGCCCCTGCAATAATATCCCCATACCATACCCCACCCAGGGCTGGGTAAAACACTGAGTGACAGAAAAAAATCTACATTCAGAAAAGGAAATAATGGGGTGGGCTTACGCGGACACAGTGCTCCACAAACAGCACACAAGTCCACCCTATTATTCAGCTTATGTTTCTTATTTTCACAGACAGGTAAAATACACATAGTGTAGTTGCTAGATTCAGAATTACTCATCAATTCTCATCTAATCTCCCCCCTCTGGAGAATTCTCAATTTCAACATACGTACATTCACAGGACACTGAAATAGAAACTAACACTTCCCTTTTTTTTTTTTCCTTTCAATTTCAACCCTACGGTGTTATACACCAAAAACTGCGTACATTATACATAAAACATCTTCCAGTGTCACTTGGGTGATAAGGTACATGCACCCTCACTGTAAACCCGCAAACCTGGCTCCATTACTGGCCAGAAAGAATCCCTAGCTTTAATTTGGGTGAAAACATCTTTCAGGGAAAACTATATATGAGATATTATGTCAGGGAGAGAATTCACGATATACATACACCTCCATGAGAACGGTCTATCGTATACTCAATAATTCCGATTAAGGCCAAAGTTTAGGGGTCTTCCCCAATGTATTCAATTCTAGGTAAGAATACATTGACATCCACCAAAACAAGACCAGTGAGTACGCATTCAACGTTCAACTCACTGCTTAGCAGGAAAACCGTACCAGGTAACAGTCAGGGCTCTTTCACCCACTTTTTCCTTAACACTGCACCTGTAGATCAGGTCCAAGGTATCTAACATCAATTATTGATGACACGTCACTCATAGGTGTATATATCTCAGTGTTCCTTCACAAGGACTGCAGCCTCTTGACGCTTCCATGTCACATATTTAGGGCGTTCTTGTCTGGGACGGAATAATGGTGCGATGCCATGTGTGGCCTGACGTCCTCAAATAAGGACAGCACCTGTGGTTTACCTCTACTAGGGACAGTGTTGGTGGTGGGGTGGATCATTGTTAAATCATTGTCATCTTCCTGACCCCCCCCGGTGTCTTCTGTTGCTCCAGCAACAAATAGGCCAGTGGCCTTGGGACTGAAGATGGCTGTAGTTTGCAGGTATAGATGAGGGGATGGCTGGAAAAGGGAACTAGGTGCGGCCCGACCTGAAATGACGTCTGGGCAGGCTAGGGAGGGCGTTTGGTGGGCAGGGGGACAAACTACACAAGTCCAACCCTCTGGGGACGACTTATAAGGAGGGGGCGTTGTTTCCTAATGGGCTTGGCCACTTCCTGAGGTGCCATTTTCTGAGCTGGTGCAATATAGAAATATCTACCATCTCTATCCCATTCCTCTTTCCATGCCAATCTTTTAACGTCCTTTGACGTTCTATACCATGCCTCAGCATCCATAAGGAGATCTTTATCTTTCAAGATCCCTCGCTTATTTAACAAAACATCTTTCCATTCCTGCTCCTCTAATCTCCCTTTCTTGGCAGTGATTCCTGCCACCTTCAAGAGCGACTTCATATTTTTAACATACTTCCTTCCTTCTCGTTCGCTTACTAATTCTTCTGCCGTTAACTTGACAGGTGTGGACTGATTAGACCCCATGTTCAAAGGGTAAACTCCCTAAACTAACACGTCAACCTGGATGTCTGGTCTGCGCCATTATACACCTTCTCTCTCGGACCAGAGACTATCCACATCCACAGAATACACAGAATTTCTACCTCAGTCCACAAACCACAACACAAACGGGTTGTCCTACCAGGAAGAAGTGTCACGTGGGTGATAGAAACTAAATTCACCCTCATTATCTCTTACTTCATGTACTAGTAACCTCTGTTCACACTATATACACCTTCTTCGAACGGTCCGTCCAGAACATCAATAATACTGTTTAAAACCAAAGTCAAGGGATTCTGCCAATGTTCCTCCTACCTAGGATCGCGGAGAACATCAAATTCCACCAGATACAGTCAGGGCTCTTACCATAACTCTGTACTGGCCAAAACCAACCCCCCTATCGTCTCCTCTCTGTGGAAGACGCACCAGGATACAGTCAGGGCTCTTACCATAACTCTGTACCTGGCCTTCAGTCTTATCAATTACTGACTATCGACCAGACTTGTCACACACCAGTGTATGTCGACTATATACATAAACAGTATACATAAACAGTATAAACAGCTGTCGTGGAAACCCCTTTCCTGGGAGAGCTAATTTAGGGTGAGATGCAAAGTGATCTCCAGATCTGCCAATGTTGGTCCACTTAATAGCGATGCATCGGAGACAAACACAAGAACACACAGTCAATGTCCGTGTACCAGGCTTTGTCTGAATCTCAGATGCCCAAACAGTAGTTTATTAAAACCACAAACGATAAGGGGACGGCTTAGTACATGACCAAAAATGGAATGAAAGTTGAAAATAACAAAATCGTAAATTATGGATCCTGCTGAATTCCTTAAAACCAGATCTGTCCAGTTTTCTGGACCTTCAGTAACAAAGAAACTTTAGACAAAGGCCTCTTTAAAGCGACTACACCCAGTGCTATTGCTTTTATGAATAACACTTATAAAGCTAATACAAAAATACAAAATTATTAAACATATATAAATTGCTTAAATGATAATCAAAACTTAATATAAAATATTAACCATAACAATTCCTCCCTTTTTATTATTTACAGACAATTTATCCATCAGCTATATCCCCATGCTATGACAGCATGGAGGGGCCAACCCCGTTCACCGATAGATATCTTGTTTGTAAATTTCATCATATATATTTACTAAGGGAGCACTGAGATATTTTTCACATGTGGTAACTGACGGCCTGTGATACTTGATCTTACATGTCTATGTTCATAGTGTTGTCATAACAAATATAGCAATTCTAGCAGCTAGATACACTAATAGTCCCAACATTCCCATCTGTAGAATGCCCATCAGCCACCCAGTGATACCTGAGAACCAAATTGTCGGAGACATTTGTCTGCAGCTCGGTTATATAAGGAATGTTTGGGTAAAGCACTTATATCTAGAACACCATGAGGAAATATAAAGGTAGCGGTATAAGGCGTGCAGAGGTGTCGATCCCCTCTGCGCCCCGGGGAAGTCATTTATAGGCCTGGTGACCACATACTAGATATAAATCCTTAGGAATTATGCAGTGTATTATGTCAGTGGTTCTCCCAACACAACACATATCAGTCAAACGTCCTTTGCTTCGAAGGTTTGGTACACAAATTTCAGCAGTTTTTGAGACAGACCTCATTCCTTCAGGATGTCTTAGACTCAAAATGTTAGTTAAATTGGTAAAGTTGTTCACAAGTCTACACAGAATGTGTAAACCATAGTTCACTATTGCTCAAAACATCCATGGTCACTTTTCTGGAAACAACTATCATTATAAATAATCACGAGTAATTGAAGTACTCTCACAGTTTTTCCAGTCCTAAGAGTGGGAGCATCACAGGCTTAACTTATAGTCCTCATATAGGGTCAGGAGATCTGCAAGATATGGCGTAGAATTAGAAGATATTGGGCTCGGAGTGCATATCCAACAGTTCTTAGTGCTTTAGAGTCCATATCTTGGAACAGAACTTGGTGATGCTTTATCAGTTTATCACAGTCCTCTTTTAGTGCCTCATTGATAGGACAAGAGGTACAGTTGCCATCAGCATAATCCAAAAGGCAGAGTGGTTATCTTTGTATTTTTGCCTTGGATCTTGACAGAAGTGGCAGTGGTTAGCATCACTTAGAATGGCTCCCTGGATCTAGGCTCCAATGGTCTCCTTATGTGTCTCTTGACCACGACCCAGTCGCCTGGTGCCGGTATGTGTGTGCCGCTTATAAACATGGGGTCTGGGATGGAGGAAAGAACACAGTTATGAGTAACAGTCAGATGTTTGTGCAACTCAGCGACATATTCAGTGAGAAAAGCATACGAGGCCTGCAATTGCTGTGGGAAATATAATTCTGTCTCAGGAATACTACCAAACATTAATTCATATGGGGACAGCTTCTTTATACCTCTTCGGGCAGTTCTCACTGAAAGCAATGCGATGGGCAAGCAATCTACCCAGGACAAGTGTGTTTACTCCATGGACTTTAATTTAAGAGTACCGTTAAAGCGTTCCACCTTCCCACTACTTTGTGGGTCATAGGGAACGTGGAAAGCATGTTCTATTCCCAAAGCAGCCATGATCTGTTTCATTTAATTCTCCATTGAAGTAAGCACCTCTGTTACTTTCTATAGTTTTGGGAAACCCATATCTGCAAACCACCTTACTTATTACTTTCTTTATGGTAATTGTGGTCTTTGTATTATCTTTCATCACGGTCTAAGCTTCAGACATACCAGGACATATTCATAAGTACCCACCTTAGGCAGCAGTATGTAGTCCACCTGCAGTCTCTGAAATGAGTAATCTGGTTTTGGTGCTGAATTTCTGCGGAACTCAGATAGGCCTACCGGGGCTGTGTTTTGCACAAACAAGACATACTTTGCAGCCATATTTGGGAACCCTGGGGCACATCAGTTTTGCAGCACTACCACACACGTCACACCTTTGCACCGGGGAATGTGCCAGGGCAACCATCATGGGGAACAGGCAGCGAGGGAGGCAAATCCGGGTGTTTACCTGCCATACCACTGACTCTGACCGTACAGCGCATTGCATTCTGTTCATTTGAGGGGGCCTGGGTCTGGAAGACCTGAAACAGTTCACGATCAATGGCCACTGGGGCCGGTACGGTGCCAGCCTCCTTTGCTGAAAGGTGGCGCCCCGCACTCTCGGTCACTAAGCTCCCTTAGAGGGCTATGTCTGTTATGGCCAGTATTCCTGTCAGAGGTAGTCTTGCTGCTTCTTTAGCCGGCTTGTCGGCCAGTGCATTCCCTACTGCAAGGGGAGTTTGTTCCCGTGTGTGTGCCGATACTTTGACTATGGCTGCCCTTTGGGGAATGGTGAGTGCTGCGAGTAGCTGCTCTACCGCCTGCGCATACTTTATGGGTTTGCCAACAGAGGTCAGGAAATTACGGCTCCGCCAAAGGACGCCAAAGTCGTGTGCTACCCCAAAAGCGTATTGTGAGTCAGAAAATACATTACTCTTCTTACCTTTTCCCAGACTGCACATTACAGCGAATGCCTTCAGCTCTACCTCTTGCGCAGAGTAGCTCGAGGGGAGTGGTTCTTACTGCCTTACCATTGTGGACTACTGCATACCCGGTGATGAACAGTCCTTGATCATTGTCCAAAGCTCTGGAACCATCTATAAAATACTCAGCAGAGGGGTTAGTGAGTGGTACATCAGTGATATTTGCCAAGTCCTTTGTTTCTGCCTCCACCAATGCCTGACAGTCATGTGTCATATCAAACTGAACTTCTTCATCTGCTAGTTTAAAAAACAGGGGCAAATCTTGTCTCACGGTCTCTCCCACAGGGACATGTCTTGTCTCATGGTCCCTCCCTCAGGGGCAGGTCTTGTCTCACGGTCCCTCCCACTTCACCATCCAAATATTCTCCTCCCTTTTCTACAATCCACTGTTAATCATGCAGCTGGATTTAGACCATTACAGTTTGAGAGCATTATGGGGGAATGTAAAGAGGGAAAAACTTAATATTTGTTCGGCCTTTATACTGAAAGATGGTGGGTCTGAGCCTGTTGGAGTCTTTCAGATACAGCATGAGGATCTTGGAGTGAGGGGCAGCTTAACACTATGTCCTCTGTCTTTCTAATAGAGTCCTGAAATAGCTGCCCAGCTCTTACACAAGCAGGGGTCACTGTAATAACTGAATGTAGTATCCCAGAGTAATACTTTGGAGGGTGCTGTCTGCCACCGTGTTCTTGGGTGAGGACACCGGCTATATGTGCAACCTGCTTGTGGCGGTAAAGGGTTAAAGGTTTTTCCCACGCCTATTTTGCTTATGTGACCACAACTGTCTGGGTTTATTCTCGAGTCAAACAACTAGCTTTGGGAATTGTCAGTCAGGATTCGGAGACTACACAGGGTGCCTTCTTTTAAGGGGGGCGGTCACCTTGGGCCCAATTAGGGTAAATTCTATGCAGGTCCCAATTTTCTGCAACACGTCTGTCCTTAAATTAATAAGTGAATATGAGAAAACTAAAACCTGGGTCACAAAATAGGAACAGTGAATATAGTCCCCGGGGGATGACAATGGGGTTGTGGGAGACATCTGAATTTTCAGTTTCCTATGGTGGTGGGGGTCACGATAGTAGTCGTTGCCTTTTTGGGACATTTGTCCCCTCAAAAAAAAACAAAACAAACACCTTTTTGTCCACAAGCCCAACCTTTTACATTGCTGTAGTCTAAGCCTTTAAAGCCTCTAGGGCTGCGACAACCCCACACCCTGATGAAGGTGACACTAATCACAAAACCACACATTGGTTCTGGACATCACACACCAACAAGATGTCCGTAGCGAGGTACCATCCTCTCACACATTGTGTTATCTTCCTATGCAGCATGGCTGACATACCTTCAGTCTTTTTAGCTGACACATTTACCATTGCTACTGCTTGCACATTTTCTCTTTTTTTTTAGCACCTTACATTTACACCATGTACTTTTCTATGGTCCTTCATACATTGCTGCTGTAATATACTTCACCATCATTCCATTCTGTTCTATAAACTCATTGCCTTACATACACACGCAGCATGTTACTTTTTATAACTCATGCTGCTTTTTGTATCATTATAGGTCAATACGGGTCTATTCACATTGCTGCTTGTGGTCATCATTATAAACATTCCATTATAATCCAACATTATAAATATTCCTTTTACATGTTTTGATTGTTGTGATGCTGCCCTTTCTCGGTTGTACCCACTGCACCATTTTACTTGTTATCAATAAAAATGATTGTGTTATTTCTCCTCTATAATGGTTACATATAGGCTATTTTTTTCTCCTCACTCTTTTGTGTATTCCTGTAGTTTAGTCTCTTATCTCCTTCTTGTGGTTGATTTTCCCTCTACCCCTCCCTTTTCATCTACTTGGCTGCAGGGGGGCCAAATTAACGCTTTCCTTTCTAGTTCAGCTACCCAGGAGATATTTTCCTCAAATACATCCAGTTCATATTGCTCCACTTTGGGAGACTGGTACAGCGCCCTGGACTGTAGGTCTATGGGCATTTATAACACACCGCAGCAATAGTCCATGATTCTTATCATTATGTTCATACCCAAAACTGAGTATGGTTCTATGCTACAATCTGCAACAGATCTTGTCGCTTATTCTGCCTAAAACCAGTGTCTAATCCTCTGTTAAACTCCATTCTCTGGAAAGCTACCAAGATTAGGTTTTCCTATGTGGCCAGATATACCTCCTGAATACCCTGGAGATATGTTCTAAATGTAAGGGTAACTTTACAGGAGATTCAGGATCTAGGTAGCAAGGGCAATATGCCTGGGCATGGGGAAACACAGGACACGCAATATTAGCTCCAGAGGGACTGTGTTGGCCACAGTGTCTGCAGGTCTATCCCAATGATCCTGCATATGGCAGGGGTGCTGAAGGGGGGAGGCAGCTCAGGTTTTACATCAGTTATAGAGACTGCAGGGTTCCCTGGGCCTTTATACTATCACAGATTACATATACACCACCATGAATGGTTTAATCTGATTTATGGTCACTCAGTGAGAGACACTTGGATACTTAACCACATTCTAACCTGTTTGTTTTTATCTTTCAAACAGTCTTCACATTTGCAGAAAAACGTCTCCCAAATCAAAAAAATTCCAATAATATTTTGCATCAATCCATTGCTTCATTCCCTTTTCGTCTTTCTTCTATATCCTTTGTAGGGACATGGGTGGTACCTCTGAGGCTGATTACTTCCTATAGCTGCCAGTCCTCTGACTGCAACTTCAATGCCCGCAGTTAACCGTAGAACTGAAATGGGCCATAGAGTCTTAACCGCAGAAGACTCTACTCTTCTCTCAGCACCAATTTGCTCGCAAGAGAAGGATTTCTACTCCCAGAACCACTGTTCTCGCAAGAGAAGAATTTCTAGGAAGCATCAGATTACCAGCCCTTTGTACCCGTACAATTCTGAGACAGAACCAAACAAATAACAATTCATAAACTCTACTACCAACAGTTATTGGGATTACTTCTACTTCTCAATATAATATATCATGGGAGACTAAGCTAATTTCCTACAAAATCTCCATCTACCTCTGACTCAAACAGATTACATCAAACACAAAAGAGACAGTGTATCCAGACCAGAGCATATCAAATTTCAACTACTCAAACAAGATCCCTTTCTTGTCCTGTAGAGGGCGCAGCTCCAAAAATAAAATATACAGTAAGTTTTCCCTCTCTGGCTATATGTTTCTTTGTCTGGATAAACTGGATGATTACAAACTACAACTCCTATTAAGCCAATTCCCATCTTAAATGCAAATGCAAGAGAACATAAACACCAGCACAATGGTTTATCAGATTTTTACAATACATCCGTCACTCAAAGATCAATCAGTCCCACATTAAAGGATCCTCATAGCTTAAAATATAATTCCAGACATAACAGTCATATAGAAAACACAGGACAACATATAATCTTTCAACTGCTGAGATGTTATACTCTTCATTCAATTTCCTTCAACAATCATTCGCACATTTAAAAACACATTGATATATATATAACAGATCACAGATGGCACATCTCTATTATTTCAATCATACACACAAAATCCAAACACTGGCAGAGGTTTGATAACAATGGTCTTGTTGGACCACTACGTACCCGTCTCGGACCTCCAGAAAGCACTGAAACATTTGTAACACAATGGGTTACTCACCGCGGATTTTGTTCAGTGGTTCCTGGGAAGGTCTTTGTAGTCGGGTCACAGAGAGGTCCAGTAAACCATCCCGGGTTTCTGCACCATGTTCTGTCGTGGAAACCCCTTTCCTGGGAGAGCTAATTTAGGGTGAGATGCAAAGTGATCTCCAGATCTGCCAATGTTGGTCCAATTAATAGCGATGCATCGGAGACAAACACAAGAACACACAGTCAATGTCTGTGTACCAGGCTTTGTCTGAATCTCAGATGCCCAAACAGTAGTTTATTAAAACCACAAACGATAAGGGGACGGCTTAGTACATGACCAAAAATGGAATGAAAGTTGAAAATAACAAAATCGTAAATTATGGATCCTGCCGAATTCCTTAAAACCAGATCTGTCCAGTTTTCTGGACCTTCAGTAACAAAGAAACTTTAGACAAAGGCCTCTTTAAAGCGACTACACCCAGTGCTATTGCTTTTATGAATAACACTTATAAAGCTAATACAAAAATACAAAATTATTAAACATATATAAATTGCTTAAATGATAATCAAAACTTAATATAAAATATTAACCATAACACAGCATACTTTTCTAAGTTTCTCATTCACTCAAAGAAGAAACAGCTTCAATATATCAAAGTACATTCCCGTGACACAACTTCCTCTTTTTGCGTAAGCCAGCAAGTACGAACAAAGCACATAGAACTTCCTCTTTTTCAGGCAGCCAGCAAGTACTCCGCTTGCTGCAAATAAACAGACATTTCAACAGGTAAACACAAGTAAACACAATGACATAACAATAAGGACACTATATACACCATCCAGGTGGCTGATCTCACCTGCAGATATAATCAAATATATCCATATATCCAGCGTATATAACAACTTCCTCATTTTCCCCTGCAGTTAAGTCAGAGAAAAATAACATAGAACTTCTGCTTTTCTCCAACGAGCAGACAAAACCTCAAACCACATTACATTTCATGTGATTTAGAATTACATTACAGACAGCTTAAGGTGAACCTGACCACCTTGGTGTGAGATCTCTTAGGACGGCTTATCTCATGCGAGATGGCGGTCATTAGGTGTCTAGACTGGGACAGCCCAACTCCCCCCTTCGAAATGCAAGTACACGCAGAAGGTTTGCAAGGTGAGATCATACAAATGTTCTCACCTGCAGCTGGAGTGCGCATCTCCACCTCTCGCGTAGTTGCCTTTCGACTGAAGGTGTCAGCACGGCCGTCCGCCATCCAGAGCTCCGTCCTAATGTTTGTTGGGCGCCAAATGATAAGGCCTTAATTTAGGTTGATGCCATTCAGTCTTGCATCCCTCTTAAACTGTCTGCAGTCCAAATTATGAGTCACTCGTGGTAGCATGCATAACCACTATCTTTCACCCACACCAGAGACATACTCAGATATGAATAGAAAGTAAGACTCCTTTATTCTGGAAGTTTGTACAGATATATATAACCGGTTTCTTGGCTAGGTGCCAAGAATACATAACACGTCTCCTATTGGATAAAGTAGAACAGCTTATTATGTGATATACAATTTACTGCAATGTGCTTGGTTCCTCATTTATATTAAGCAATGTCAGCATGATTCACTCGTCACATGAATAGCCCAGACTGTCTGAGTCTTATGTCCAAATGCAGAACTAGGTGGGGTACACAGTCTGAGTCTTATGCCAAGAGATATGTGTGGTACAGTTCAAACACCATCTTAAATCCTGTTCTTTATGGATATCTCCATGTAACTCTTATATACTCATAATAATTCATAATCTTGTCCATAACAGTGTCAGCTGTTGAAAACAGCTGATATGTGCGCCGATTGCCGCCTGCCCGCGGCAGGGGGCGGGGCTTAACGGGACATGCGCCATGACGGATAGATACGTCCATCTTCGTGAAGGGGTTAATATCAATGGTTTCACCAGTAGTGTTGGATGTAATGGTCTTTACTCCATTATTAATAATATTGCAACAGCAACATTTTTTTACATGACACTTCTATACACCTTTATTTTTATTTTTTTGTAATGAAATTTTATTTGTTTTAACTTGATTTTTCAGTTTACTGGGTGCTATAAGATTTTTAATGGTTATTCCCCTTCTAAAGGTAATTCCTGGATTTTGAGGTAGTATTTTATTTAAAAGCGGATCACATTTAAGAAGGTACCAATATTTGTTAAGAATATTTCATATTATTTTATTGTTTCTGTTGTATGTGTATATTTATTTATTTTTTTACCCTTTAATTTTCTATGTGGGAAAAGGGGGGTGATTTGAACTTTTAGGGTTTTTTCTATTTTTTAAAACTTTTTTTTACTTTTTTTTTTGTATTACTAGTCCCCCTAGGGGGCTAAGCGATCAGAAATCCGATCGCTCTGATCTATCTGCTGATCACAGCTATTTCAGCTGTAAACAGCAGATACGGTCACTTCCTTATTAATTCGGCTCCGGGCCGGGTGAAAACGAAAGTGAAACATCATAGCTGCAGGCGTCATCACATGACCCTTTGCTACCATGGCAACCACCGAAAGTCACGTGATCACTCACTTGACTTCCGGTGGGGGTAGCGGTAAGTGAAATATTTCATATTATTTTATTGTTAGTGTTGTATGTCGTTAAAAAATTATATTTCCAAAGGTTTCTATTTTTTTTGCTATTATCATTACTATTCATGGTCTCATTTCTAACCTGATTCACCTCTTTCCGCTCCAACTCTGATCTTTTAAAATTTGCTAAGCAAAACTCTTGGGATTTTTCTTTATTTTTTTCAAATGCATCCTCAACTAACTTTTGTGGATATTTTTTATCATTAAAACGGGTTTTCAGGATACTGGATTGGTTTATATAAACTTCTTTATCCCTACAGTTTTTTCTGAGCCTTAAAAACTGGCTATACGGAATGTTTATTTTCCAGCTGGGGTGATTAGCACTCCTGAAGTCCAAATAGCCGTTAGTATCCACCCTTTTGAAATGTGTTTTAGTTTTTATTATTGTCCCTGTATGGCTAATTTCTAGCGCAATTCGCGGTTTGTGGTTCTCCAGTTCGCGGTTCGAGTGATTTTGGGGGCTTTCTAGATCGAACTAGAACTCGAGCATTTTGCTAAAGCTCAATAGTTCTAGTTACGTTCGAGAACGGTTCTAGCAGCAAAAAGCCAAGCTAATTACTAGCTGGCTTTCCGCTTTAATAGTGTAAGTGACTCTGTGACTCACACTATTATGAAATTTCAGCGTATAGTGTGCGGGAACAGCACATTCAGATCACTGCTGCTGTGATAATGGCGATCGCCAATTTTTTTTTTTCCTTGTCTTCCTTCCCTAAGCGCGCGCGTGTAGTGGGGTGGGCCAGCATGTCAGCCAATCCCAGGCACACACACAGCTAAGTGGACTTTTAGCCAGAGAAGCAACGGCATGTGTGACAGGATGTCCATGTCACATGTCCCTGCATTATAGAAACGGGTATCTGCCCGTCCGGACGCCATTATCTCTTCTGCGTCTGGGTGTCAGTCACCGCTGGCGTAGCTCCTGTCTCCGATACTGCTGTGTACGCTCTACACACAGCGCTATACAGAATAGGGATAGAGGTTTCTATTAGCCCTTGTAAGGGCTAATAACAGCAGGCTCAGAGCCATAGGTGACAGTCAGGTCCGTGGAAACAGATTTTAACAGCTACAGAAGATAACAGCACCTGTGTAGCTAAGGTCAGGGACTTCCTCGCTGCATTTCCCCATTAGGAGGGATAGAAAGTGAGGCTTCCTTTCCTGTACACTGACCCACAACCCTGCCACTATACCCTCCTGCCCTTTGCACACTCAAGCTCATTGTTACTAAGCCATTATACTAGCAAACACTGAGTAAACCTAGTGGCATCCTAAAAGTGGCTGTTGGACTTTCATTATTGTCCCACTGGTGCAAAGCTATTTGCAGCACCACTGCATTGCACACTCAAACTCATTGTTACTAAGCCATTATACTAGCAAACACTGAGTAAACTTAGTGGCATCCTAAAAGTGGCTGTTGGACTTCCATTAGTGTCCCACTAGTGCAAAGCTATTTGCAGCACCTCTGCATTGCACACTCAAACTCATTGTTACTAAGCCATTATACTATATAGGTCAAGTAAAGAGAAAACCGGTTTAAATGCCGCGCTAAAATCCACTGATGCTGTAGATGAAAAAGATTTCCTTTATTTCATAATTCTATGCGTTTCAGAGACATCTCCGTCTCCTTCCTCAGGAAAAGAAATCATATTACAAAAAAGGGGCAACAGAGCCTATATAAAGGAAGACCAGTAGCCACATGTGCATTTGAAAAGTGAACAGCCCATATGCCACAACCAAAACACCTCAACAGTCATCGTCTGACCAACAACAATGAGGTGACAAGTCATAGGGGCGGCCCTCTGCAAGCCTGTTGGGAGTGGCCTGGCCAAATTGTCAGGCCACCTGATGCCCTGTGGTCTATATGGGCTCCCCACATCAGGGGCAGGGCCAAAGAGTTCATTACCCGACCTAGCCTCTGATGCAGTAAGTGCCTGAGCATGCTCAGTAGCATGAAATAGTTTCTGAAAAAAAGACTATCCGCTTCAGCATGCTGTTTAGGCACAACACAGGACTTAGACCTGGCTTGGAGTGCAAGTACCTGTGCAAAGAGGCTTTTCTCAGTTAGTGTGAAGTCCCACAGGTGTTGTGTTGGTGCATTACCTTCAGGGACTCCACACTCCACATGGAGGAAGAGTCTGGTCACACTTAGGTTGCTTCTTTATATGTATTTTTGTGACGCCACTCTCGGTATTGCGGTCAGTGGGGACCACCACTGCAGTGTAAGAGGACACCTGGGGCTAATGTTGGGTGCAGTTAGTTTTAGTGGCCTCCAGAGAGTGAGTCAAGCACCAGGGCCCTGTGTAAGTGTGTTGAGCCGCAGGTCGCAGAATGACTCAGGCACAGTCCAAACGAGCATGCGCTGTAGCCCAAAATTAAGACTTTGCCTCAGGAATGACACAGTCCGGCAGAGCATACTCAGTTGGCGAAACACTGGAGTTAGGCTGCGGCTGGGGTAAATCGGCACACAGGAAGGAGCAACTGCGGAAACACTTTGTTCAATTGTGAGGGGAGTCATTTTGGAGTTTTGTGAGGAGTACCGTAACGCCAGTGAGCAGCATCCTGTGCCACAGACCAACATTCTTCCGGTGCTGTCTATACTGTTAACCATGATAGGAGCGTAAAGTCTGTATTTATGGCAACTGGACATCACATTACCCGGGTACGGTAGGCTGTGCCCAGACAGTAATGCGTGCACGCAACACGTTGTTTTATTATGAAAACACATATCTGTTCTGGGTAGGACGACTATATAGACAATCATACTTGCTGCCTCTGCACTGTCAAATTGTCACGTACAGTTTAAATCCTAGAGGGACAGCGACACATGTTTGCATTGAATGTTGCTTTTCAATATTTACATGACTGTGTTGCAGAGCTGTGTGGTTTGCATTCACACTGTTATCATCTGCCTTATCTGTGAGGCTTCAGCTAACAAGGGTATTCAGGGTGGGTGATGTGTTTTGTCTATGTTTAGGTAGATAACTGGGAAGCTCTTGTGATGCGCCACTAGTTAGTTGTCTTCGCACACACACACACACACACACACACACACGCACAAACACACTTACTGCTGCTACGCAGAGGGCTTAGCAAGCAGTAGGCCACGGATTAGATTGTTCTATTATTTCAATTTAATGCATGGTTCTTATTGTTTGTTTTGGGAAAGTGAAAGACTTAAAATGAAGCATAAGTCGCAAAGGTAATTTCACTGTGCTACAATGCGGCCTAGCGGGGCTGTGCAACCACCGCCTTCCCCATCAAGTGCATCTGCGTGCTCTTCATCTTCTGTGACTGTGGGGACAGCAGTCACACATGCTTTTTCACGATGAACTTCCACCCCTTTACCCGTAAGCGGGAGTGTGATTGCCAGGTCGTCACTTGTTTTGGAAGTGGAAACAGATGGTATTGTTGAGCTGTCAGACATCGAGAGAACCACCATTGGATGCAGGCTACATTATATCCACACCTGCACCTTCGTGAAAGATTGGCTGGACTACCTGCAGTTAAATATTGCGTTCCACAAATGGAAAGGAGTGTAGAACGCACATGTGTTGTACCTTGCTTGGCAGCAAAGGAACACTAACTTAGTATTCCAGACAATTTTAGGATGGCAGAAAAAGTGTGAGCTCTTTAGGCAAATTAAATAGAGTGGCAAAAGTGGGCAGGTGGGTACAGTGGCCATGTTCTGCATGTACCAGGACAGTAAAGGAAGCCTCACTTTCTATCCCTCCTAATGGTCAAATGCAGCAAGGAATTCCATGAGTTTGCTATAAAAATAGCATTGCAAAATGTGCAGGAGGGTGTCATGCAGAGGTGTTAGAAATAGCTTGGCACCATTGGGGGCACAAATGGAGTACAACAGACACTTTTTGGATGCCACTAACTGGCAGCATTTTTTGCTATTATTATAGCTTATTAAAAACAGAGCAGAAGTGTGCAAGGCAGTGGTGCTGCAAATAGCTTTGCACCAGTGGGACACTAATGGAAGTCCAACAGCTACTTTTAGGATGCCACTAAGTTTACTCAGTGTTTGCTAATATAATGGCTTAGTAAAATGAGATTGAGTGTGCAATGCAGAGGTGCTGCAAATAGATTTGCACTAGTGGGACACTAATGGAAGTCCAACAGCCACTTTTAGGATGCCACTAAGTTTACTCAGTGTTTGCTAGTATAATGGCTTAGTAAAATGAGTTTGAGTGTGCAATGCAGAGGTTCTGCAAATAGATTTGCACTAGTGGGACACTAATGGAAGTCCAACAGCCACTTTTAGGATGCCACTAAGTTTACTCAGTGTTTGCTAGTATAATGGCTTAGCAAAATGAGTTTGAGTGTGCAATGCAGAGGTGCTGCAAATAGATTTGCACTAGTGGGACACTAATGGAAGTCCAACAGCCACTTTTAGGATGCCATTAAGTTTACTCAGTGTTTGCTAGTATAATGGCTTAGTAAAATGAGTTTGTGTGTGCAATGCAGAGGTGCTGCAAATAGATTTGCACTAGTGGGACACTAATGGAAGTCCAACAGCCACTTTTAGTATGCCACTAAGTTTACTCAGTGTTTGCTAGTATAATGGCTTAGTACAATGAGTTTTAGTGTGCAATGCAAAGGTTCTGCAAATAGATTTGCTCTAGTGGGACACTAATGGAAGTCCAACAGCCACTTTTAGGATGCCATTAAGTTTACTCAGTGTTTGCTAGTATAATGGCTTAGTAAAATGAGTTTGTGTGTGCAATGCAGAGGTGCTGCAAATAGATTTGCACTAGTGGGACACTAATGGAAGTCCAACAGCCACTTTTAGTATGCCACTAAGTTTACTCAGTGTTTGCTAGTATAATGGCTTAGTACAATGAGTTTGAGTGCGCAATTCAAAGGTTCTGCCAATAGATTTGCACTAGTGGGACACTAATGGAAGTCCAACAGCCACTTTTAGGATGCCATTAAGTTTACTCAGTGTTTGCTAGTATAGTGGCTTAGTAACAATGAGTTTGAGTGTGCAATGCAGAGGTTCTGCAAATAGATTTGCACTAGTGGGACACTATTGGAAGTCCAACAGCCACTTTTAGGATGCCACTAAGTTTACTCAGTGTTTACTAGTATAATGGCTTAGTAACAATGAAATTGAGTGTGCAAAGCGCAGGAGGGTACAGTGGCAGGGTTGTGGGTCTGGGTAGAGGAAAGGAAGCCTCACTTTCTATCCCTCCTAATAGGGAAATGCAGCGAGGAAATCCCTGACCTTAGCTACACAGATGCTGTTATCTTGTGTAGCTGTTAAAGTCTGATTTCACGGACCTGACTGTCACCTATGGCTCTGAGCCTGCTGGTATTAGCCCTTACAAGGGCTAATAGAAACTTCTATCCATATTCTGTATAGCGCTGTGTGTAGAGCGTACACAGCAGTATCGGAGACAGGAGCTACGCCAGCGGTGACTGACACCCAGACGCAGAAGGCAGATAATGGCGTCCAGATGGGCAGATGCCCGAATTTATAATGCAAGGACATGTGACTTGGACATCCTATCACACATGCCGTTGCTTCTCTGGCTAAAAGTCCACTTAGCTGTGTGTGTATCTGGGATTGGCTGACATGCTGGCCCGCCCCACTACACGCGCGCGCTTGGGGAAGGAAGACAAGTGAAAAAAAAAAAAAAACTGGCGATCGCCATTATCCCAGCAGCAGTGATCTGAATGCGCTGTTCCCGCACACTACACGCTGAAATTTCATAATAGTGTGAGTCACAGAGTGACTTACAGTATTACAGCGGAAAGCCAGATAGCAATTAGCTTGGCTTTTTGCTGCTAGAACCGTTCTCGAACGTAACTAGAACTATCAAGCTTTAGCAAAAAGCTCGAGTTCTTGTTCGATCTAGAACAGCCCCCAAAATTACTCGAACCGCGAACTGGAGAACCACAAACCGCGAACCGCGCTCAAATCTAGTCATAACGTATTTCAGCTGGGCTCTGCGGTGCTGCCACAGACGCTGTAACATGTGCAGATTCAAATTCCTGCGTGTTGGAACATAGCATTTCTGACGTTTAACCGCCAGACCTTAAGACTTCAGGAGCGATGAAAGTTGTTGAGCTACTGGGTGCGAACGATGGTAGTGAGCACATAGTGAGCGTGCCCGCGGTACAAGGCCATGTAGGCCAGGATGTTGTTTTAAAAATTGCTGGAGAATCAGATTAAACACGTGAGCCATACAAGTCACGTGTGTCCCATTGGCCTGACGAAGGCATGCTGCCATGTTTGCATCATTGCCGCACACGGCTGTTAAGTCACCACCGTAGTCCGCTACGTCAATTTGTACTCCTGTCGCAAGGTGACAACGTGTTCCTTTCGTGCATAGTGCTGGTGATGGGAGAGGAGTCGACGCCAGCTGCGCAGGTGGACGCAGGTTATGCTCACCCACTGGGCTGCGTTACCTTGACATATGCAGAACCAATGGCTGAATACAGGTGGTGGGTATCTCACAGATGAAGTACCATCATTCAGCTACAAACAATGGGAAGACACCACACCGTTTTTTAGGCCCCTCCTGTCTGAAGACCACTGCCAGACATAGCTATGAACCTCTGGTTACTGTTACCCCCAGTTTAGTTTTATGAGTTTGTGTGCTTGTTACCTGACTACTTTTCCTGCTTGCTGTTTATGTACCTCGTTGGCCGATTTGCATTTCACCTCTGCTTGTTTTCCGATTAAGTCCTGTCCCTCCCATTCTGTTCCTCTTCCTCAATTAATGTTTTGACCCTGCATGACTACTATTCTCTGGAACTGCAGCCTTCCACAGGTATTGATCACCTTGGGCCCTGTGTAATTCAAAATCACTGTATAGGGGTTAAAGGGTTTCAGGGTTCTGGTGGTCCAGCTTGGTGAGTGGGTTCCCTCTAGCCTAATCTTTACAGCCCGTCTGAGTGTGTCGATCCAGGCAGGCATTACACCGTGCCCTCGACAGAAGGACATGTAGGCCGGGATAGTGTTTTAAAAATTGCTGGAGATTCGGATTCAACACGTGAGCCATACAAGGCACGTGTGTCAAATTGCCCTGAAGAAGGGCCGCAGACTGTTTAGCATCATTGTCGCACCCGGCATTCCCTGGCTGCTGGTTGAGTGGAGACAACCATTGATGAAACTCGGTCTCACTCTACAGAGCTAACCGTCCACAACTCCTCAGCGGTGTCTCAGATTTCCCCTACATTTCAAAGTAAACATTTGACCGCCTGATGGCCTTGAGCTCTGCTGCCAGCATAGTAAGGAGGTGTGTGGGATTCCTTGGGCGCAGTTACAAGGAAGGGTGGCCTGACCACACAGGGTTTGGGCTGAGGTACAGGAACAACATGAGGTTGATGAGGCAGAAGCAGTGGAGGAACTTGTACATACAGAGGAAGGATTGAAACACACAACTCATGGGGACGGAAAGACTTGTACAGCAGACACTTCTCCATCTACCACCATAGTTACCCAGTGCCCAGTCAGCGACATGTAACGCCCCTGTCCATGCTTACTGGGCCAAGTATCTGTGGTGAAATGCATCCTGTCACACAGAGTTTTTCAAAGAAGCGGTGATATTTGGTGCAACATGCTGGTGTAGTGCGGGCACGCCTTTGTTGGAGAAGGAGTGGCGCCTGGGCATCGGCTCTTGGGGCACTGCGATGGGCATAAGGTCTCAAAAATCCTCGGTTAAAAAGGATGGAAAGGCAGCATTTTAGTAGTCAACAGTTTGCAGATGCTGAAAGTCAACCTCTAAGCCATGTCATGCCCTTCTAAAAGCATGTAAAACACAGCAAGGGGACTCCAACTACAGTCTCCCTTGTTTCCAAAAATTGGTTCACACACACCCCACTTGACTGGCATCAGTTGACCCCCATTTTCAATTTTACAAAGATGCTTTGCATGAAGCACTATCCAAAAAATGCGTGCCTTTCGCCTCCCCTGGCTGACCCAGGGGAACAAAAGATCTCTGAGAGCCATGACTTATTCATCTTGGTTCTTTTTTCAAAAGCGAGGGGACTCCAACCACAGTCTCCCTCGTTTCCGCTAATTGGGCCACACACACCCCACTTGACTGGCATCAGTTGACCCCATTTTCAAGAAGAAAAAGATGCTTTGCATGAAGCACTCTCAAAAATACGCATGCCTTTCACCTCCCCTGGATGACCCAGGGGAAGAAAAGTCCTTTGAGATCCATGTCCACATTGTCAGTGGACAGACGCGTGTGCTTACTGTGCCTACAAGTAGTATTCAACCCCCTGCAGAT
Organism: Anomaloglossus baeobatrachus; assembly: GCF_048569485.1. Taxonomy (NCBI): domain Eukaryota; kingdom Metazoa; phylum Chordata; class Amphibia; order Anura; family Aromobatidae; genus Anomaloglossus; species Anomaloglossus baeobatrachus. Next base: position 495,058,800 of record NC_134354.1, read on the forward strand.
TTAGCAGGTTTACACATTCGGAATTAACTTGGCATTGTGACATTTGGACTGTAGATCAGCCTGGAAGTGTGAAATGCCCTGCAGCAAAAAAGAATGTTATTTCTTTTTTTTTTTTTTTTTAAATTGTGAAAAGTTTATTCAGAGGGTCATTTATTATTCAACCCCTCAAACCACCAGAATTCTGTTTGGTTCTCCTAAAGTATTAAGAAGTATTTCAGGCACAAAGAACAATGAGCTTCACATGTTTGGATTAATTATCTCTTTTTCCAGCATTTTCTGACTAATTAAGACCCTCCCCAAACTTGTGAACAGCACTCATACTTGGTCAACATGGGAAAGACAAAAGAGCATTCCAAGGCCATCAGAGACAAGATTGTGGAGGGTCACAAGGCTGGCAAGGGGTACAAAACCCTTTCCAAGGAGTTGGGCCTACCTGTCTCTACTGTTGGGAGCATCATCCGGAAGTGGAAGGCTTATGGAACTACTGTTAGCCTTCCACGGCCTGGACAGCCTTTGAAAGTTTCCACCCGTGCCAAGGCCAGGCTTGTCCGAAGAGTCAAGGCTAACCCAAGGACAACAAGGAAGGAGCTCCGGGAAGATCTCATGGCAGTGGGGACATTGGTTTCAGTCAATACCATAAGTAACGTACTCCACCGCAATGGTCTCCGTTCCAGACGAGCCCGTAAGGTACCTTTACTTTCAAAGCGTCATGTCAAGGCTCGTCTACAGTTTGCTGATGATCACTTGGAGAACTCTGAGATAGACTGGTTCAAGGTTCTCTGGTCTGATGAGACCAAGATCGAGATCTTTGGTGCCAACCACACACGTGACGTTTGGAGACTGGATGGCACTGCATACGACCCCAAGAATACCATCCCTACAGTCAAGCATGGTGGTGGCAGCATCATGCTGTGGGGCTGTTTCTCAACCAAGAGGCCTGGCCATCTGGTCCGCATCCATGGGAAGATGGATCGCACGGCCTACCTGGAGATTTTGGCCAAGAACCTCCGCTCCTCCATCAAGGATCTTAAGATGGGTCATCATTTCATCTTCCAACAAGACAACGACCCAAAGCACACAGCCAAGAAAACCAAGGCCTGGTTCAAGAGGGAAAAAATCAAGGTGTTGCAGTGGCCTAGTCAGTCTCCTGACCTTAACCCAATTGAAAACTTGTGGAAGGAGCTCAATATTAAAGTCCACATGAGACACTCAAAGAACCTAGATAACTTGGAGAAGATCTGCATGGAGGAGTGGGCCAAGATAACTTCAGAGACCTGTGCCGGCCTGATCAGGTCTTATAAAAGACGATTATTAGCTGTAATTGCAAACAAGGGTTATTCCACAAAATATTAAACCTAGGGGTTGAATAATAATTAACCCACACTTTTATGTTGAAAATTTATTAAAATTTAACTGAGCAACATAACTTGTTGGTTTGTAAGATTTATGCATCTGTTAATAAATCCTGCTCTTGTTTGAAGTTTGCAGGCTCTAACTTATTTGCATCTTATCAAACCTGCTAAATCTGCAGGGGGTTGAATACTACTTGTAGGCACTGTATCTGTCAGCACACCCCCAGCAGCACTGAAGACACGTTCCGAGAGAACGCTGGTTGCGGGACATGACAAGATCCCCAGGGCGTACGTGGCGATCTCAGGCAATTTATCCAGATTGGAAGCCTAAAATGAGCAAGGCTCAAGTTGCACAGTAATGGCATCAATGTTCCCTTGCATATACTCCTATATCTGTGTCTCCTCCTCTTTTTCCTTGTCCAGCTCTTTTGTTTTCGCATGAGTATATGTCCTTGTCACTTTCCCATGTGTTTGTCTTGTGTTGTGAGTTGTTTGTCACCTTTTGGACACCTTTGAGGGTGTTTTCTAGGTGTTTTTATGTGTTTGTGATTGCCTCCCATTGTTTCCTATGCAGTTCGAGTGGTTCGCCGAACTCGAACGAGACCTCCGTTCGGCGAACTGAACTCGAGAGGAACCGCTACCGGTTTGCTCATCTCTACTAAATATATAATTTTTTATTTACTAATGGTTGATACAAATGAAGTGCCCTATTTGTTGTTATTTAACGTCTCAATAAATTCCTGCGCCTCTTCCTCTGTGCCTGTCCAAAAAATTATCAAATCGTCTATATAACGACGGTAAAGCAAAATTTTTTCTGCATAGTTTGTATCATATAACGGCGATGAGGACTCGAATCGCCCCATAAATAAGTTTGCAAAACTTGGGGCGACCCACGTCCCCATCGCGGTACCGAGGCGCTGTAAATACAGTTTTTCTTGAAATTGGAATACATTATGTGTCAATATAAATTTTAAACCTTCAAGCAAAAACGTTCTCTGTTCTTCAGGCAGATTTAGATCAAATGAGAGATAATACTCTACTGCTTTTATTCCTTTAACATGATCAATATTTGAGTAAAGAGAATTGACATCAAGGGTAATAAAGTAATAATTCTCTTTCCAATGTATTTTTTTGCAATTTTCTATTAATTGTGTAGAATCTTTTAAATATGAAGGCAAGTTGACTACAATTCCTTGTAAAAAAAGATCTATATAGTGTGACAAGTGACATGTTAAAGAATCTATCCCTGATATAATCGGGTGGCCGGGTGGGTTTTAAGATCCTTGTGTATTTTAGGCAAATGATAGAATAGTGCCATGGAGGGAGTTAAATTTGTTAGAAAACGTTTTTCCTTTTATTCAGAATGCATTTATCATATGCTTCATTGATCATAGTGTGGTATTCTTTGATGTATTCTGCAGAAGGATCACTATCCAGTTCAATATAATATTTTTTATGTTTTAGTATTTTACTAGCTTCTTGCAGTTAGTCTGTTCTGTTTTGTAGTACCACCCCTCCCCCTTTGTCAGCTTGCCTTATTACTATATCTTTATTATTGCCTAGATTCTCTAAGGCTTTTCTTTCTTCTGGGGTCATATTTCCTTTCTTAAATTTTTTCTTATTGTTTTGTTGTCGCCCCTGTATTTGTGCACTTTTATTTTTATTTTTAGATGATATGGTGTTTTGTTTTTTTTTAAATTTCTGAATTCCTTTCTACCAGATTGAAAAAGGTCTCAATATTGTGGCCCTATGATGTATAGGATAAAAATTAGATTTTGGTTGAACCTCTTTGTGTATAAATTGAGGATCCGTTACTTTGCTTATGCCAGAATTCACATTGATTCCCATATTTTTTTCTAAAACTGCAAAATGCCTGGCTAAGGTCAATTTACGTATGTACTGTTTCAGATCCAAAAAAAGTTCAAAAGGATTACTGTTTTGTGTAGGACAGAAATTTAGACCTCTTGTTAATACCTCTATTTCTGTTGAGGATAATAAATGGTCGGACAAATTAAAAAATGTTACTGTAGGAATGGTCACAGTTTTTGTTATCTCATTACTATTATTACGCTCATTTTTTTTATTATTTTACTAGGTTTATCTTTCATATTCCTTTTTCCCCTACTCCCCCTGGGCCTCCTTTTCTTTTCTTTGCTGTTTGTACAGGAATTCGATGGAAATATTGAGTTATTGAATTTTGCTTCAGAGGATGTAGTTGGCTGGCTGTGTTGGAATTAGTAGTCAAAGGTGGCAGAACTATGTTTGGTGTCTCCGGTCTCCTGGGACCTATAGCTAAAAAAGACAGATGGGATATGGTGGAAGATGGAGAGGGAGAGGGAGCTTGCAGAACAGTGGTGAATGTGGGGGAGGAATCAGTAGTCTCATGTAGAGTAAATTCCCATGTGCTGAGATCAACATTGGAAGCAACTATATTCACAGGTATTTGTAAAGGACGAAGACCAGGATTAGGAGGGGGTAATATATTATTTAATGACAGATTATACCTATTTCTAAAATCACATTTTTATTGAAATATCTATTTAAAAGCACGAACGCAACAAAAAAAACTACACAATACATATATATATATTCACACCATATAGTGGTTGACACGTGTTATTACACAATATCCCATAAGAGGGGAGGACCTTTAAGGTAACCTTACACAGTAGTAGAGGTATCCCTGATGATTATAGGGGTATATGGATATTTTGTATTTAGTCCCTAAGCTGTTTTCCTGCCTGTCAATGGAGTACACCCTTATTTTTCTGGTGCCCCCATTCCTCGACGGCTTTCCCTTTTGTATCCCTATTGGGGCATACAATTTAAATAGATAGTAAATGTAAGGTTACACCTCTTCCTCCTAAATTCTGGGTAGTGTCAACCCACTAACTAGACATGTCAGGTTAGTACCCCAGAATGTTAAAGTAAAAAACAATTATTAAATTCAATTCCTAACTATCCCTCAATAGGCTGTACCCTTCCTGTCAATGGAGTACATTCTAATTTAAACAATGCCCCCATTCCTCGGCGGCTGCCCCTCAATAATTTGCTGCATCAAATAACAGTGCTACATTAACCAACAATGAGGGACAAATCAGATATATTCAAATGACTTATCTGCTGATTATTTGGGGTCCTAAGATGTCTCTTATATCCATCAATAATTATGTTTGAAACTCGACGCATTTCCCTCCATCTCCTTATTAAACGGAGTTCATCAGGAGATTCAAAGCATGGGCGTAATAGCCTCCTTCAATGATGTACTTCCCATGGGTCAAAAAATGGTATCATATTGTGTAGTTTTTTTTGTTGAGTTTGTGCTTTTAAATAGATATTTCAATAAAAATGTGATTTTAGAAATAGGTATAATCTGTCATTAAGGAATTTTCTGTATACCTGTGATAATATTAATTTCTTTTGAAAAAATGGTAATATATTATTACCTTCAATGTGTTGGATACTGGCTGGAGAAATGGTATCAGAGGGAGTGGATGCATTAATTAACACTTTCTTCGGTCTTATTATAGGTTCTGGGGTATGGACTTGTGTGTTTTTGTGTGGTATTGTAGAATTCCACAAAGTACGTGTGTTAATATGTTGTACAATGGGCTTATCATTATAATTTTTTTCCCCTTTTCTAGTGTTATGGGGAAAAGATGAGAAGGATTTCTTTCTATTTTTGGGAAAGTCTTTTTTAGGAAAGAATGCTTTTTTAGGATTTTCTTTAGCACCATTTGATTCATTATTATTATTAAAAAAATCTCTACGATATTTTTTTGTTTTATTTTCTACTAGATCTGTCTCAAATTTTTGTACCCTTCTAGTAACATCATTATTAATGATGTCATAAAAAGTACAAGCTTCATATTTTGCCAGTTCAGAAAGCGTTTTTTTACACAAATCAGCGGCTGTATTAGCCAGCTGATTTCTTTTTTCAATTAAAATTTTCATTAAACTTTCTGAACATATATCCAAAATAGTATTCCAATTCTCAGTAAAATGCGAGTCCTCAGAGAATGTACTTTTAAAATATATATACGAAGACCCTTTGGTATAATTTTTTTGTGCTAAACATACATTTAAAAATTCAGTATCAAGTTGATGCCTGATTTCATTTTTCCTGTTTTTCTCAAAATCCAGAAAAAAACACGTAATCAGTTGATTAGTTTCTAAGTCCACCTGAGTTTCTATAGAGGTCTCCCTCGGTGTAGGAGGTGAAATGGAACATAATGAAGAAAAAAGTACTTGTCTCCTAGTGTGTCTTGTGGAGAAATATTCCATCTTTTTGTCTTTCTTTTTATTTTCTTTCCAGATAGCTGCACGCTCTCGAAACTTGAAGTGTCCCTTTCCTTAGCTGGTTGGAATGACTCCTTTTCAGCTTAACAATAGAAAAAAAACCCTGGAGACAGGGAAAGATAGAAAGAGACAAACGCGGCGCCAATCTGAGTGTAGTGAGTTTTTTATATATAAAGGTGTTGAGATAGTGGAACTCTCACCTGGTTCAGAGGTTAGAAAGCCTGGAATAATCCAAGAGGTGTTGATCCACTTTCCAATAGGATTATGGTGCAGTATGCAGCAATCGCACTGGATACTATAGAGGAGCCCTCCAGCAGATTCACTTAGTGAAAGAAGTTCCAAAGGCAATTACCAGTCTTGCGCCGCTCCTGCTACCAATGGTGGAACATATTGGATGATTTTTGGTCATATGACTGGACCAATATACAAAAAAGTAAAGAGTAAAACAAAATTAGGAAGCGTGAATTTTTGACACTTCAAGGATCAAAATTACTAAGACAAATTTTTGAGTCCATGAAATTCATGGACCGCACATTGATGACATCAGCATGTAATCCATGTGCTGTTCATGAATAACCTTGTAGTGGATAAGAGAAGCTTTTCAATAAATTTATTTATTTGTTAATAGGTGAAGATCACTGATGAATCTTCTTTCTTCCTTTTAATGGCCTTCAGCTCGATCTCGAGCCATGGCGACATGATTAATGAATGTCCTGTAAAAAGATCGATCTTGAGCAAGCCAAGCTAGGCCCACCAGGGTCTTATCCACCAGTATCTTAATTGTATCAAGCCATCGGGTTACTGGTCTTCCTCTTTGCCTTTTTCCTTCTTTTTTTCCAACCATGATGTTTTTCTCCAGTGATTGCTCAATTAGCAAGATGTGTCCAAAGTAGACAAGTCGTAGCTTGGTGATCCTTGTTTTGAGTGACATGTCTGGCTTGATTAATTCCAAAAATGATTTATTTATTCTTTTGCCACCCATGGTATTGATAACATCCTTCTCCAGCACTATATGTCAAAGGCATTGATTGTTTTCCTGTCTTGTTTCTTTATCATCTAGGTTTTGCATCCATTTGTTACTATAGAAAAGACTAGACTATGTACTAGCCGTGTCTTCATCATCAGTGAAATGTTCATCGATTTGAGGACCTTGTCCAGTGACTTCATTGTTGATTTGCTGATTTGCCCATAGCTTTTCTGCTATTGACTTATGGCATAGTCGCTGAATCTTGAGTGATCAGTGATCTGAATAGGTTGAAGTTTTTTGCAGCTTCCAGTTCGTCATTGTCCATTTTAAATGTGTCCCAGTCATATCTTTGTCTTCTTTGTATTGAGTAGGAGTCCCATGTTTTAACTTTCTATCGTCACACTTTTAATGAGTCCTTCATTCCATCTTGCTTGCTGCTATCAATGTTGTATCTTCCGCATATTTAAGATTGTTGATGATTCATCCATCTATTTTGAATCCTCTTTTTTTTAGCAAGTCCCGCCTTCCTGAAAATAGCTTCTGCATATAAATTGAAGATAAATGGTGACAGCATGTACCCTTGTCTGACGCCTTGCTTTACTTTGAAACATGCTGTGTCACCGTATTCCATTAAAACTGTTGATTCTTGGTCAATGTAAAGGTTATTGATCATGCTGATGAGATGGTTTGGCACACCCATATTCTTCATGGTATTCCAAAGTTTCTGGTGATCAACACAGTCAAAGGCTTTTCTATAGTTGATGAAACAAAAAACAGAGCTCCTTGTTATATTCTTTGGCCTTTTCCATCATCCATCTAAGGTTAGTAATTAAATCTCTTGTTCCTCTGCCTTTTCTGAATCCTACGTATTCCTCTGGCAACTCTTTGTCAAAGTAAGACTGTAGCCAACTTTGTAGAATCTTCAATATAATAATAATAATAATATATTTTTCTTGCATGAGGTATTAGCGAAATAGTCCAATAGTTTCCACCACTGGTAGCATACCCCTTCTTCGGAATAGGAATAAACTCTGATCTTGTCCAGTCCTTGGGCCATTTACTGATGGCAAAAACTGACACATTGACTAAGCACCAACTTGGAAGAAAATCTCTGATGACACTCAGATTATTTTGTGCGTACATAAAAAAATTCACTGATGTCTGAATGAAGGCAGAACAGGAAATTTAATACAGAACTCAAAACGCTTATGTGCACCCAATCAAACCCTTATTGCAAAGTAAACCAAGACACTAGTTGGATACAGATTTGTTGCTTCAAGTCTGATCTTTCCAATAGATTTAAACTCATGGTTTTAAAGAAATTTCAATGTAATAATTTAGAGAGATTGGTGTCTGCATGGCAGTATAGGTAGATTATATTATTTTTGCAGCATGAATACAACTGCTAGGGAATCTTTGAAGGTAAGTGTAATTATAGCTAAAAATAAATATTTAAAGCAATTCTATCATCAGTTTTTTTCTACATTAGAGCAAGCGATGTAAAGTCAGAGACCCTGATTTCAGCTATGCTTGCTAAAGATTTGAAATCCTTTCAATCAGTGACAGATATAACATGGATTTTTATCTATGCCTCTATATCAAGTTGCTCTCAGATAGTGTAGGAAAACCTAGTGACAAATTCCCTTTATGCTCCCTTCACACGTCCGTGCAAAAAGCGAACGTTTTGCAAGGTACATGGTGTAGGTATGTATAAGTGTCTGTGTGTCTGTTTCTGTGTGTTCCTGGTGCTGTTCGTGTGCTTTCTGTGTGACATCTGGATAGCACATGGACAGCATGGACTTGTATACTTACCTTTCTCCAGCGCTGCTGTCTCCAGCGCTGCTGTTGCTCCTGGTCCACAGCTAGAACAGTAACTATTCATTAGCATAATGGGCAGGACCCAGAAACAACAGCAACGCCAGAGACAGGTAAGTATAAAAATAATTTTTTATAAGTGATGCGTTTTCTCTGGTACGTGTCACACTGATGTTACACAAATGACATTAGTGTGCAGTCAATGTGACACCCACGCTGCCGGCAGAAAATGGGCATGTCGCTATGTGGCGTACATTGACATATGTGTGCTCCACACGGCCATCATCAATTTTTCACACGGGCATGTGCACAAACCCAATGAATTTAATGACTCTATGTGTGTCGGTGTCTCCGGTACGTGTGGAAACGGACACCACAAGTACCGGAAACATGGACGTGTGAAGGCGGCCTTTAACAGTAAGTCTGTTAAGCTTTCCCAAATGGTAATAGCCATCAGGAAAAATATTATCTGTTGGCTTTATGAGACAGCAATGAATTTCTCAATTGCACCATGTGGACTACATGGGCATGCGTGTACTCCACATGGACACGGTGCATGTTTTCACATAGACATGTGCACAAACCCAGGAAAAATGTTATCTGTTGACTTTATGAGAAAGCAATGAATTTCTCACTTTGCCTCAAAATAATTAAAAGTGTTTGTTAACCCTTGGGAACGGATTGTTTTTCTACTTATATGGGGGTTAAGCATCTCCATAACATGATACTGCCACCACCATGTTGGACAGTAAGGATGGTGTTTTTCAGGTGATGTGCAGTGTTAGTTTTCCTCCACACATAGCGTTTTGTATTTAGCCAGAAACCTATATTTTGTGTACATAATATGAGAAAAGAAGGTATGTGCACTAAAATGATCACCTTTAAAATATATAATTTTATTTAAATTATAAAAAAAGCCATGAGACATAATTAACAAATATTATAAAGGCACACAAATGGCCATTACACAGAACTGACTGTAATGCTTGTGGGTGCAAGTGGGGAGTGGACCCACTGGGCCACAGCACACGGTACACCTGAGGGGCATGACACCAGGTATTTACCAGAGCTTCTTATTATGAGGGTGAATTTGGCTGCTGGTAGCTAACAGGTGCCACTCAGGGAGACACGGTGCTGTGAATTCTTGCCCCAGTGGTACAGACACTAACAATCTCAGATATAACATATGCAGCCGAGATGGCTGATGTGGCAGGCATGGCCATAATTGATGGATGCAGAAGCAGTTTCAGCAGATCCAGCTTGTAAGGATAGCTGCAGCAGCTGGTACGGATGGGTGGAACATAGACGGGTATTTGCAATACGGCACACAGCAATAAAGCACCAGCAAAAAGGACCTGACAACTAGCAATGCATAGAACTATACATCCTATAAGTGGAGGGTGCCTTAAATTCCTAATCCCTCTCAACCATAGGTTTAGACACACTTCTGGGTTAGGGCGCCCTGGCCCTTTAAGAATAAATGCGCGTGCATCCTAAGTGTGCTCCCAGAAGGCTTGTTTGGCATGGACTGGGGATGGAGCAGTTACTGCTGAGCGACAAGGAGTGTGAATGTGCTGGCGTCCTTGACGGGGGGAGGGGGTCAGGATAGTGCGGGGATGCTGGTACATGCATTACCCTGACCTAGTCTGTATTGGACTTAGGTCATCCCAACCATCTAAACCTTGGAAGCACAATAAATACTGTATGTTTTACTTTGGTCTCCTCTATCCTAAGAACCTTCTTCCACATTCTAGCTATGTCCCCTACATGACATGTGGAAGAAGGTGCTCAGGTCAGGTGTTAGAAGAGAACACTAACTAGAGAAGCAGCCAAGAGGCCCATGGTCACTCTGGAGGAGCCGCAAAGATCCACAGCTCAAGTAAGAGAATCTGTTCAGAGGGCAACTATTAGTATACAATCCCAATAAAATACAAATACAAGTTTAAATTTGTGGGTTTAACGTGAAAATATGTAAAATATGTGTAAATACTTTTTCAAAGCATTGTAACTATTTAAAAGAAACTCTGTACACTACAGAAAAATACAATATTAATTATTGAAAATGTATATACTGAACACTTTAAAAAATTGAAGTAAAACAAACATCTATCGTTCATATGCCATTAGTTCTTAAAAAAATAAATAATCTGCATAACAATAAATGTAATGGCTTCATAAATGTCTATAAGTAACAACTAAACAACACTTAAAATTTTGAATGACAAATTAATGAGTCAATAAGACAGTTTATGAAAGCTTATTTATAAATACAGATGATAAAAATAATAGAACAACATTTAAAGTCTGTTAAAAACAAGAGTGTTAACACTTTAAAAAAAGGTTTCTACAGATTTGAGCCACACGAAACTGCAGAAAAAAAGATCCCAAGTGATCTGCAGCCAATGATCTTTGAATGGGATGTCAATCAACTTTTCTGCAAAAATGATTGTCTTATAATGTTCAGGGTATATGAAGTTAAAATTGTAATTGATGAAAAATGTATTAAATGAAACCTACTGCGTTGAACAAGCAAATATTAAATGTGACTTGCAGTTTATTCCATAAAATTGTTGCTCTTTGTGTTTAAAAATCCAGTAGTGTTCCTAATCTGTGATTGACAGTTATCTCTATGTATGCACATAGAAGCTGTCAGACCGCCTACTAGACTCCTAAGCCTAGAATGTGGAAACATATAAATGATTAAACACCAAGGTATGGAACCAGCAAAACTATAAATTAATCTGTTTAACTTCTACTGTTAAATTGCATGATTAAATTAACAATACATTTTCATGGTTACAGGTTCCCTTTAATACGAAAATCCTGTAAATATGACTGGTTCAAAGAAGAACCAAAGTTATATTTCAAGCTTTTCATATAACAAACATGAATGCAAATTACTAAGCACAGTAGTACATTTTAATTTTAAACACTAAAATTGATAAATAGTACATCTTAATGCAGTGATAGGGAAAATAATCCACACCATGCATGGCCAACTATTAATGAACTAATAGGGGCTATGGAATATATAGTAGCAATAATATTTTCAGTAATAATAATAATAATAATAATAATTATTATTATTATTATTATTATTATTCAGTCTTTATATTTTCTTTTAGAAAAGGAGAATATGGACCACCAATGTTAGTGGTCTATAGCAATGATGCAGGAACATATAGCTAACAATGTAAGAAACTGAAAGGTAGTTTGTCAAAAACTTGGTTTTGCTAAACAATTTCAGACAACCCAATGTCTTAAAATGTTGGACTGAGCTACATATAACTCTTTAATAGCATTTTATAACATCAATGCAAATTCAACAGCTGCATGGAATACAGCACAGGAAGCTCTTGCATCGCTCCTACTCCTGCTAAGTGATCATGTAATTGCGGCGTCAGCAGTAAGCAGGATCTGCTCTGCAGTGCAGGCTGAAAACTGAATTTGTGCTGGGGCTAACATGCCACACCCCATTACAAGAGAAATAAAAAGAAAAAAGAAAATCCAAAGCTGCAAAAAAAAAAAATCCAAATCCCTCCAAAATTTAAAAATTAGGTCAGGTGATGAGGACCCAAGATGTGAGTTGTCAGCTGCATTTTTTGGCCAAAATATTGACCAGTACCTCCAATATTGTATATTATATACATTTTTTGCACTCTTTTATGCAGGATGTAGTCAAACGCATTTATGTTGGCCTTGTAAAGTAGGGTGTCTGTTCTGTGTGGTTCACTTATATTGATATACTAGCTGTTCTCAGCCAGCTAATGCTTGGCTCAAGGTATGCAGGTCTCCTCCCCCCAAGGGTATAAAGCTCACCTCCCTGCTATATAGCTCCCCAAAGGAATACAGCTGTCCTCCCCCAAAGGTATATAGCTGTCCTTCACGCAAAGGGTATACAGCTCACTTCCCAAGGGTAAACAGCTCCCTTCCCCCCAAAGGGTATACAGGTTACTTCCCCCCAAGGGTATACACCTCTACTCCCCAAGGATATACAGCTCGACTCCCTAATGGTATACAGCTTTCCTCCCCAAGGGTATACAGCTTTCTTCCTCAACAATGCTATATAGCTCACCTCCCTGGTACACAGCTCTCCCCGAAGGGTATACAGCTCTCCCCCAAGGGAATATAGCTCACCCCCCTGATATATAGATCGCCAAAAGTATAGAGCTGTCCTCCCCACAAGGATATACAGCTGTCCTTCCCCCAAAGAGTATACGTTTCTCCCTTCAAGAGTATACAGCTCCCCTCTCCCAAGGGTATACAACTCCTCTCCCCCCAAGGGTATACAGCTCCCCTCCCCGAAGAGTATACAGCTTTCCCCCCAAGGTCCATAAAAAAGGAAATATCCAGCATCCAATTTCCTTAAAAAATATCTTCTTTATTGCAAAGATTAAAAAAATTCCATTTCCAAGGGTAAAAAACAATGCATTGTCAGCACAGGTACAAGTACGCGTTTTGGATGTTAGAAAGTAACCAAGAGTAATCACAACGGCTCTATATATAGATAGCAGTTAACTAATCTAATAGTATGGGTGTCACTAATAGGCTGTAAGCCAGACACTGTGCACTATATCTGTGTGACTGGCATCCTTTACAACCATTATCTATGTTCAATTCTAAAGGCCCAGTCATACACAACGACTTATCAGCAGTCCCGAAAACGATGCGACCCGAGAGGGATCACTGGTAGGTCGCTGGGTGGTTGCTGGTGAGATGTCACACAGTCAGACCTTACCAACGATGCAGGAACGATACAGGTCGCAGTAGCGACCTGTATAACGATCTCAGCAGTCACTGGGACCCTGTCACACAGTGTCAAGCACAGCGTTGTGTCCTGCCCAGCAGGACATCGCCTTTGAAAAAAATGGCCTGGACCATTCTGCAATGACTAGCGATCTCACAGCATTGGCCTGATCGCTGGTAGGTGTCACACATAACAAGATTGCTAACGGGATCGCTACTGCGTCACAGAAACCGTGACTCATCAGTGATCTCGCTAGCGATCTCGTTATGTTTGACAGTACCTTAATACTAAGCAATCACCTCATCCTCGAATTGGTAGGTTGTGATTGGCAATCTCATTAGTATTTTGCACCTTTGTTGCCTCGGTCTTTATTAAGTGTGGCTGCTGCATTCTGTTAGTACATAAGTTTCTGTCACCTGGGCAGGTAAATACTGTTGCCCTTTTTGCTTTGTTTTTTGTTACATGATAAATCAGCAATAACACTATATTTTAAATCGTTGCATAGTTACATAGTTACTTAGGTTGATAAAAGACCTAGGTCCATCTAGTTCAACCTTCCTCCACCAATTCTACATTTTGTCATTAAGTCATTTATAACTGAGAATGTTATGTGTACTGAGGAAAGCATCCAGCCCTTTTTTAAAAGCTGTTATATTATCTGCCATTACTACCTCTTGTGGTAGGGCATTCCCCAGTCTGACTGCTCTAACTGTAAAGAATCCTAATATATTTAAAGTGGTACTCCAAAATCTTCTATTATTATTATTATTATTATCATTATTATTATTATTATTATTTATTAGTATAGTGCCATCAATATAGTGCCACAGGTATGTCAATTCATGCACTCTACTTTCCCATGAACTGATCTTCACTCCACTTTGCTCTGCTGTGTGTGCTAATACCTGGTATGTCAATTCATGCACTCTACTTTTGCACTATATCTGACCTGTTCTTTCTTTGCTTCAATATCTTCCTGACATCCTCCAGCATCTCACTGTGATCTTTCCCCCCCTGTTTAGCACCCCCCTTTTATGACCTTTGTTTATTTTGCCTATGTTAAGCTGCATCTTCCTTTTTTTTTTTTTTTTTTTTCTTTGATTGAGTGATCAAGGGGTTAGTCTTGCAACCCACCCCTTCACAGCTGAGTGCACTTGTATGTGTATATAGTGGGGCAAATAAAAGTCTGCACAAGACTTTTCGTCTGCACCAATACAAGTATGCACCATATAAGTATGATGCATTGAATTAGGCCAGAATTGGGCCGGAAGTGACCGGAAGGTACCTGTATACATAGGCACTGTAAACAATGTTTGTGTTTCTAGTCACTCACACCCCTATAATACTTCACTTTTTACTGCTCCCTCTGATCCCTAAAGCCAGTAATGAACTATTCATCTCTCCCTCCATCCTCCCCACCCATCTTACCTTCCCCTCAGATATTTTCCTCCACATTTCACCCAGTGTCTCCAGACACACACGTCCACCTCATGGCCTCTCCTGCTCCCACTTACTAACACTCTCACTGCTTCTCCTCACTGCTGGGGATATTGCTCCAAATCCTGGTCCTCCTCACCACATCCCTATTGTCACTTCAAACCCTCTTCAACAACCTAACACAAATTTCCGCAACCTCGCAAACCTCATACCCATTCACCCAGCCCCCGCTCCCCCAGTCCCACTAACAGGAGCTCTATGGAACGCTCGCTCTGTCTGCAACAAACTATCCTACATTCATGATCTGTTCATCACTAATAAACTCTCCTTCCTCGCCATCACAGAAACCTGGCTCACCCCCTCTGACACTGCCTCTCCTGCTGCACTTTCTTATGGTGGTCTCCAACTCTCTCACACCCCCCGCCCCAGTAACAAGCATGGTGGAGGAGTTGGTTTGCTCCTGTCCGACCAATGCTCCTTTACACCAATTCCTCTACCACCCTCTGTCACGCTCCCCTCTTTTGAGGTGCACTCCGTACGCATCTATGCCCCCTCCAACCTTCAGCTGGCTGTCATTTACCGCCCTCCAGGGCCAGCCACTGCCTTTTTTGACCATTTCACCACCTGGCTACTACACTTCCTTTCCACCGACATCCCCACCATCATTATGGGTGATTTCAATATCCCCATTGACACTTCCCACTCATCTGTCTCCAAACTTCTAACACTCACTTCCTCCTTCAGCCTCACCCAATGGTCTTCTGCAGCTACTCACAAAGATGGCCACACGCTGGACCTCCTCTTCACTCGCCTCTGTTCCCTATCTAACCTCTCTAACTCACCTCTCCCCCTGTCTGACCACAACCTACTCACATTCTCTTCCCTCTCTTCTCCAAGTATGCAACCCCCCCTCCACAAATTTTCATACCCTCGCAGAAATATCAAACACATTGATTTACACGCCCTTTCTCAGTCCCTTCTCCCCCTCACAGACATTGCATTTCTACATGATGCAGATGCCGCTGCAACTTTATACAACACTACAATCTCTGCAGCTCTCGAATCAGCTGCCCCCCTCACACACACCAAAACCCGCACAATCAACAGGCAACCCTGGCACACAAGGCAGACTAAAGAACTTAGACGGGCTTCCAGAATTGCTGAGCGCAGATGGAAGAGGTCTCATTCCACTGAGCACTTCATTGCATATAAAGAGTCCCTCACCACTTTCAAGTCCACACTCACTGCTGCAAAACAAACCTACTTCTCATCCCTCATATCTTCTTTCTCTCACAACCCTAAACAGCTATTCAACACTTTCAATTCTCTCCTCCGTCCTCCGGCACCACCTCCCTCTCCTCTCCTCTCAGCTGAAGACTTTGCCTCTTTCTTCAAGCGGAAGATTGACAACATCAGAGCAAGCTTTGGCCCACAATCACCACAGCCCCTCATCATAGCTACTCATCCCTCTACCTCCAAATCCAGCTTCTCCACCATGACAGAAAACAATCTCTCCACTCTACTCTCAAGATCACATCTAACCACCTGTGCACTGGACCCGCTCCCATCGCACCTCATCCCCAACATCACCGCAGTCCTCATCCCAGCCCTAACCCATCTCTTCAACCTATCACTAGCAAGTGGTGTATTCCCTTCATGCTTTAAACATGCCTCTATTACACCCATCCTCAAAAAGCCCTCCCTTGACCCATCCTCTGTGTCAAACTATCGCCCCATATCCCTTCTCCCCTATGCCTCAAAACTACTGGAACAGCATGTCCATCTTGAATTGTCCTCATACCTCTCCTCCTGCTCCCTCTTTGACCGGCTTCAATCTGGCTTCCGACCACATCATTCTACCGAAACTGCCCTAACCAAAGTCACCAATGATCTACTAACCGCCAAAGCCAAGCGACACTACTCTATCCTCCTCCTCCTGGACCTGTCCTCTGCCTTCGACACAGTAGACCATTCCCTCCTACTACAGATTCTCTCATCTCTGGGCATCACAGACTTGGCCCTATCTTGGATCTCCTCATACCTAACCGACCGAACTTTCAGCGTCTCCCATTCTCACACCACTTCCTCAGCTCGCCCCCTATCTGTCGGTGTCCCTCAAGGCTCAGTTCTTGGACCCCTGCTGTTCTCCATCTATACCTTCGGTTTGGGACAGCTCATAGAGTCCCACGGCTTCCAGTATCATCTCTATGCCGATGACACACAGATCTACCTCTCTGGACCTTACATTACCTCTCTACTAACCAAAATACCACAATGTTTGTCTGCTATTTCATCCTTCTTCTCTGCACGATTCCTAAAACTTAACATGGACAAAACAGAGTTTATTGTCTTTCCTCCTCCTCACTCACCTCCTCCAACAAGCCTTTCCATCAAACTTGATGGTTGCTCACTCACCCCAGTCTCACAAGCTCGTTGCCTTGGAGTAACCCTCGACTCTGCTCTATCCTTCAAGCCACACATCCAAGCCCTCTTCAACTCATGCCGATTACAACTCAAAAATATCTCCCGGATCCGTGCTTTTCTTAACCAAGAATCCTCAAAAACATTAGTGCATGCCCTCATCATCTCCCGCCTCGACTACTGCAACCTCCTGCTCTCTGGCCTCCCTTCCAACACTCTTGCACCCCTCCAATCTATCCTAAACTCTGCAGCCCGCTTAATCCACCTCTCCCCTCGCTACTCCCCAGCCTCGCCACTCTGCCAATCCCTTCACTGGCTTCCCATCGCCCAACGACTCCAGTTCAAAACATTAACCATGACATACAAAGCCATGCACAACCTGTCTCCTCCCTACATCTGTGACCTAGTCTCCCAGTACCTACCTGCACGCAACCTTAGATCCTCACAAGATCTCCTTCTCTGCTCCTCTCTTATTTCCTCTTCCCACAATCGTGTACAAGATTTCTCCCGTGCATCCCCCATACTCTGGAACGCTCTACCTCAGCACATCAGACTCTCCACTACCGTGGAAAGCTTCAAGAGGAACCTCAAGACCCACCTCTTCCAACAAGCCTACAACCTACAATAGCCCTCAGCCCAGTAGACCACTGCGCAACCAGCTCTGTCCTCACCTATTGTACCATCACCCATTCCCTGTAGACTGTGAGCCCTCGCGGGCAGGGTCCTCTCTCCTCCTATACCAGTCTGTCTTGTACTGTTAATGATTGTTGTACGTATACCCTCTTTCACTTGTAAAGCGCCATGGAATAAATGGCGCTATAATAATAAATAATAATAATAATAATAATAATTCCATGGCGCTTTACATGTGAAAGAGGGTATATGTACAACAATCATTAACAGTACAAAACAGACTGCATGATAGCATTGTTTTACACCCTATTGCATTTCCAATCCCAGGTAATCCTATAAACTAACTATAAAGAGGAGATCCATAGCCCTGTCCTCTGGGGCTGCTCTATGCTGCTTCTCCTCCCCTCTGGAATATTACATCACATATCAGGGGGTGTGGTCTGCTCAATGCTGTTAGAAACAGTCAGACCCAGGATAAGAGCTGATTCTCTTCAGAACATGGGGCACGGCAGGGGCAGGGCATGCCCCATTCTGTTAGAAACAGCCAGACCCCTGGCTAAATACATCTAACTGGTTTAATGGTCTAAGTGGTTAGTTTTTAAGGATATTACAATGGTAGTGGTAGTCATTGCTGTAGGATTTATTTTGCATAGTAACAATCTGAGTGTTCACTTAGGTAAAAAGGCTACAGTGAGATTATCTTCTTTATGGTAGATGTGGAAAACATATTCATTATTTTAATATGAGATGATATAAAGTGTCAAGTTGGCTATCCCAGTGGTGTAAGGGGTAAAAATTTGATTTTCCCTGACTGATACTTGTTGGAGGCCAAGCTCAATGTCTTTAGTTGCCATTCCACCTTGTACCACAAGTGAGGAATGATTTGCATCCAAAAACCTAATGGTAGGCACTTCTTGTTCAGTGTTTCTCCTATGTGATATCAGAAAATGTCTGTGAGGAGTTAATTTCCGGACAAACTCATTTATGTCTAAAAATAATTTAAATACATAAGTAGGTGTGGTAGGACAAAAGGACAATCCTCTCCCAACACGTGGGTTTCACCTTTCGAATATGGTCAGATGTAACTTAAAAATACGTAAGTCTTGTATTTTATAGATAGTTGGTTTCTAAAATGTGGTTCTTGTATGTTTCCACTGTTTCTTTCCACTGTTTCTTTCCTCCTCTAATACTGCTGGATCCAAACAATGCATTGTGGATTGAACAAACATTGTTACAATATTGAGCAAGGGATCCTTAATCACAGTGTTTCTAAAAATTTTGTATCAGAACATTACAAGAAACCTTATAGCTTGCAATTATTATTATTATTATTATTATTATTATTAATAATAATATTTTTTTTTTCTTGCCTCACTTACTACTGCATATATTGCAGAATTCATAGTTAGGACAGGTAATAGAATGGGTGGTAATGCTCACCCTAAATGAGGTATTTCAAACACGTGGGCTGCATGTGGCACTTGAGCCTCCATTTTGTGGCCTAGAGGCCACCAAATGTCTGTAATAATAATGGCCTGGTCCATCCTTGGATTCACATTAAGTTGAAATGTATTGTAAAGGAGAGGCAAGTTCTCTGCATTGCAAAACCAATACCACCTACCATACAATCAGAGGTCAGCAACTGACAATGGAACTACCATCAACTGCCCTGGATGTGAAAGAAAGAGAATGTTGTTTGCCAAGGGAGCAGCGGACAGGTGAATAGAATTTTTTTTTAAGTGTATACAAAGAGCGGCAGAATGGGGGATATTACTAAAAGATGAGGATAGGATGGGGACATTACTATAAGATGGGACTGAGATGGGGACATTACTATAAGATGGGACTGAGATGGGGATATTAATACAAAATTGGGATCAGGTTTTGGGAGATTATGACAAGATGAGGATATGTTGGGGGACGTTACTACGGATTGGGGACAGGATAGGGGACATTACTACAAGATGGGGACTGAGATGGGGACATTACTACAAAATTGGGACCAGGACATGGGAAATTACTACAAGATTGGGATATGATGGGGGACATTACTATAAGATGGGAACAGGATAGGGGACATTAACACAAGATGGAAGAGAAGAGGATATTTTTTTTATCTAGGCAGCATAGGACAAGGATACATGAGAAGAATCTTCTTTTTTTATGTATATACTACTGCATGCATGTATTGCTGCAAGATGGGAATGAGAATAGGAGACAGTGATGCAAGAAATTGGCCAGAATTATTATATGGTGCTAACTATAAGATAATATTACTGTATAAGGCAAAATGGAAACTCAAGAAAATAAAAAAACTTTTAAAAATGTGAAATAAAATTCAAAATACAAAAGGAAAAAATATTAAAAAAATATTTTTCGCACTATAAATTCTGTTCTGCGTACAAATTAAAGTAAACAAAAAATTTACACAACCCAAGCTATAAAACTGTACCAAAATCCATACGATTAATGCCATTAAAAAAAAAACAGTTGGAGGGAGAAAGATGCATATCACCATAAGCAAAGGTTTCCTTTGTGGCCTCCACCAGCATTAAATTTCATAAATTCCATTATCTGTATTAGAATCAGTATAAGGCCTCTGCCACACTCACGTGAAAATCACGCATGTGCCGAGAGACAATTATTTCCCCTGCGTGTTGCGTGCAGGTAAGTACATGTCTCTGGTACGTGCGGGCCACGTGTGTTCTACGTGTGCTATTCTTGATAGCACACGTAGAACCAGTAATTTACATACTCACCTGGTCCTTCCTGCTGTCCGCGCTGCTGTCTGTGGTGCTGATCTTCGGCTCCAGCCCTCCCGTCTCCCCGCTGCTGCTGCTTCCAGGCAGTGAAGTGAATATTCAATGAGAATAATGAGCGGCGGTCGGCAGCAAGAGGCAGCAGCGGCAGAGACAGGAGGGCTGGAGAAGGTGAGTTAATGTTTTTTTTTTTCACTGACACATGTGTTTTCTCCGGCGCGTGTCACACGGGACCGCATCCACACTACACCCGTGTGGTACGGGTGTGGGCCGTGTGACACCCGTGCTGCCGGAGAAAACACTGACATTTCAGCGCTTTGAAAAACGCACACACGTACAAACGCACACGGACACACGTTCTGTGTGGTTTAACATGTGTGTGCCTGCTACAATAGGGTAGCATTGCTTAACGTGTCTCCGTGCCGCCGGTACGTGTAAAAAATGACAAACACGTGCCGGCGGCACGGATGTGTGTCGCAGGCCTAACACAACTGATTGCATGGACAGATCTGTAATATTACAGACTATATTGGAAAACGACTGGACTAATGTCTTGTAATGAAGTCCATCTTGTTCTGGTCACATGTCCAATACTATCTTGGAAAAGTTATCCCAGGGAATATAATAGAGCCTGCTCTTCTGCATCGTACTTGAGGTTCCAGCGCTTATATGAACCTGGACAAATATTTAACTTGTTTAATAAAGCAATTAGTTTTTTGTAACCATCACTTTGGTGCTATGTTTTGGATCTATAAGAAACAAGACTAGATACAGTATCCTTATCATTGCAAAGTATTATTTTACCTTTACAGTATTTTGCATATTTGTGTAATCTACAGAATATGAATAAATACGTTACTTAAAATGCATAATGAATAGACCCAACATGCTAACATTCACAAGTGATCTCTTTTTCTTTAATTATAAAGCTTTTATTCTGTTTATTTACCCTTTTCTTCAGTTGTTTCAGTTTTCGACTTTGCATATTTGCATATTGTATAGACTATTTTTTACTGTAATCAAGGACACCATTATACCCCTCTCTGCAAATATTATTTTATATGAAAATATTCTTTTCCCAGTTGGAATGACATTTTCTTCTAGTTAATATCAACAATCCTATAATGTTTATTCAGTTTCTCTTCATGCTGAATACTTTCACAGCCAAGCATTCTCTTTTATGTTCTTACCCAAGTCAAAGTTTTGTAGTGAATTCTAATAAATCCCTTTTGGCAAAAAAAAAAATAGAAAGAATAAAAATAACACTAGCCACAAAACTGCAAGGTTAACTTGCTAACCTCTATTATTAGGACAAAATGAAAGTATTAGGAATTGAATTGCTAAAGTTCTGTGGTATTGTTATACTAATATAAGCTTACATTAACATTTACTAACTAAGCACTACTGGGATTTCAAGTTTTAACCAAAACGTTCCTTTTATTTTTGAATGTATTGCCTGATTTAAGTAATATGGTAACTATAAGATTTAGTGGGCAAAATAAATAACAAAATCACATCATGAATTAGCATTGTATTGCTTTAGTCAAGTAGTTCAATGTAACAAATGCAACCACTTAATGTCAAAAGAACTACAGGTACTTTTTCTGCCAAGGTAATTACATGTATGTCCTCATAACCAGGAGCTGTACGCAGCATGGGAGCTCAACTGAACTGGCTGATATTCCAATAGCCAGTGTCAAAACCAGAATTGATTCTACCTGGTTAACCCCCCAGATGCAACAGTTAACAAAAAAAACAGCATCTAGGTGGTTGAGATTGCAGCGTGCTAATGGTTGCCATTAGAGATGAGCAAACCTGAGGTTCGATTTTTGAAATGAATACCAATTTAAAAACTCAAGGTTCAGGTTCAGGGTTTGGATGCTTTACGTGCAAACTTCACTCGCACGAGCAAAGCTGTACTCAGGTATGCCTGGTGCTCATCTCTATGTGAGCCACTTGCAGTGTTTGAACGGTTCGCACTTGGGGTAACATCAGCACGATTAAATGTAGTGTGCAATCCCAATTTTTTTTTAATAAGCCCACCCACCCTCTCCAGGAAGTGATCTGCTTATGGCTAGCTTTTTGTGGACGGAGACTTAAACTGCCAATCAATTACTTGCTCCGGAGTTCTGGTCAAGCTCGAGCCAGTGGAGGCTCGGCTCGTTTGCTGCCGGCGAACTGAACTTTCATGGAACTGCTCATCTCAAGTAGCCATACCAAGCAATCTTACAACTTCAGTGCCTTATTAACCCCTTCGCGACCGGCCGATTTTTCGCTTTCAGTTGTTTTTTTTCGCCATTCTTTTTCTGAGAGACGTAACTTTTTTATTTTTCAGTCAATATGGTCATGTGAGGGCTCATTTTTTGTGGAACAAGCTGTACTTTTAAATGAAACCATCAGTTTTACCTTATAGTGTACTAGAAAACGGCAAACAAATTCCAAGTGCTGAAAGATTGCAAAAAAAGTGCGATAGCAATATGGTTTTTGAGATATTTTATTCACTGTATTCACTATATGGTAAAACTGATGTGTGGGTGTGATTCCTCAGGTCAGTGCGCGTTCGTAGACACCAAACATGTATAGGTTTACTTTTATATAAGGGGTTAAAAAAAAATCGGAAGTTTGTCCGAAAAAAGTGGCGCACGTTTTACGCCATATTCCGTGAACCATAGCGTTCTCATTTTTTGGGATCTATGGCTCAATGACGGCTTATTTTTTGCATCTCGAGCTGACGTTTTAAATGGTACCATTTTTGCGCAGATGCTACGTTTTGATCGGCTCTTATTGCATTTTGTGCAAAAGTTGTGGCGACAAAAAACCATCGTTTTGGCGTTTGGAATTTTTTTGCTGCTAAGCCGTATACTGATCAGATTAATTGATTTTATATTTTGATAGATCGGGCATTTCTGAACGCGGCGATACCAAATGTGTGTATATTTTTTATTTTTTTAACCCTTTAATTTTCAATGGGGCGAATGGGGGGTGATTTGAACTTTTAGGTTTTTTTGGTTTTTTTTAAAATTTTTTAAAACTTATCTTTTAAGTTTTTATTTTTTATTTTACTAGTCCCCCTAGGGGGCTATTGCGATCAGCATTCCGATCGCTCTGCAGTATCTGCTGATCACAGCTAAAAGGCTGTAAACAGCAGATACACTCTCTTTCTCTTTTGCTGTGCCGCTGGCACAGCAAAAGTGAAAGCAAGTCAGGTGTAGTACAGGATTCATCACATGACCCTGTGCTACCATGACAACTATCGGGAGTCACGTGATCGCGTCACGTGACTTCCGGTATCGGGCGGTAAGGAAATGTTTACCGCGATCGCGCTTATAATGGCGCTGTCACATATTGACAGCGCCATATAAGGGGTTAAACGGCATGAACAGATAACGATTCTGCTCGTGCCTAGCAGGCACACATCTTAGCTGTGTAAATCAGCTGAGATGTGTGCCGATCGCAGCATGATGCTGCCGGCAGACCGCGGGCAGTAACATTATGACCGCAAGGATGTAATTTTACGGCCCGCGGTCGTTAAGGGGTTAAGCACTGCTAAACTAAAGTAAAATAGATTATACGTTAGTGTAAAACTTACAGGTCTAATAGACATTGATGCGTGTTGCACTGTATTATGTCAGAGATCAATATAGGTTTGAGTTCTAAAATGGAATTATGTAAAAAAGTAAAAAAAAATTAACTGAAGTTTTTTAGAAAGTTTAAAAACACAAAATAAATTTATGAAAAAATATTTCAATATTAAAAGTATGCAAAAAAAAAAAAAAAACAAGTAACATAGAATTGATGCACCCATAACGAATCAAGCTAGAAAATTGTCATGTTATTTACTGCTTTCTGTGAACCCAACAAAAGTAATAAAAACCTGCCAAAATTCTGCTTATTCAACATTCTGCCACCGAAAAATTAGATAAAAATTGATCAAAAGGCCATATGTAAACCAATATTGTATATTTCAAAGTGACTACTAATCCCACAAAAAAATAAGTTCCATTACAACCTTGAAGCTGATAATTAAAAAAGATCTGTCTCCCAAAAAACGGCAATTGAGAAACATTATTTTTTGTAAAATGAAAAAGCAGCTAAACATAAAAAAATGTAAATTTGGTATCATGATATTCATACCACAGAATAAAGTTGTCATGTCACTTATACCACATTGTAAAGAGAATGTTACCTTGAGATCTGCCATTGGCAGATTATAAGGGACAGATGTTGCTTACTCAGACCCGTTTAAGGCCCTACAAAATTTGTTACAAAACTATGGAAACAGCGCTGGAATTTGATTCTTAATTTTATTAGGAAATCTCGGACAAGGATACAACAAGGGTTGGAGGAAAAACTGTACCTTTCATGCTAAATCTGTTGGGCCCTTATGGTGCTCCAAATGTTTTTTCCTGTTATGTCCCTAAGCAGAATTGTAAAGTGGATAGGACCCTGCGTCACCTACTAGGTTCTCTGGAGAAAAAGTATCACTTATAAAAGGAGAACTCTGGCACACTAACCCCAATAAAGATAACACTCAGAAAAAAGTCTTAAATCAATTCCATTTATTTTTCAAAATTCACATAGAAAAACTGTCCTTATGAGCATCAAAATTTGTATAGAAAAAACTGTCCTTATGAGCAAAACGTTTCGACCGTATCCGGTCTTCCTTAATCAGGACTTATCTAAGTGCAGGGTGTACTGATGGATATGTACTCAGAAATGCGGCACAATTGATGCAGGAACATAAAGCTAGTGAGGAAAGGGTGTAATTTCCACTGGTATATGGCTCCAATGTTCCTGAGGTCAATATCACCCCTGGCTATGGGGATGCAGTATAATCATTACGGGAATACAGAGTATGTAAATTAAGGCGTCATTCCACTGCCATAAGGAAAGAGCATAAGGCATAATGTGCTGTGTGCTAAGGAATGGGTTCCTGGCAGTCCCCAGGAACCCATTCCTTTGCACACAGCACGTTATGCCTTATGCCCGTTGGGACTTCTTTCCCATAACCAGAAGGGTTATTGATTTCAGGAGCACTGGAGCCATATACCTGTAGGGCTCATATCCCTGACATACTTACCACTTTTAGTCTGGGTACTTATGGACGTCTGACAATCACGGCTGTGAATTAATCGCGCTGGCTACCTCAAAATATCCGCTACAGTACCGTACCCTGACCTGAATTGACTTAAACTAGTGGAATCCCTTTATGGTGACACCCGTTCTGACTACTCTTTCTTTATGGCAGTGGAACGACGCCTTAATTTACATACTCTGTATTCCTGTAACGATTATACTGCATCCCCATAGCCAGGGGTGATATTGACCTCAGGAACATTGGAGCCATAAACCAGTGGAAATTACACCCTTTACTCACTACCTTTATGTTCCTGCATCAATTGTGCCGCATTTCTGAGTATATATCCATCAGTACACCCTGCAGTAAGATAAGTCCTGATTGAGGAAGACCGGATACGGTCGAAACGTTTTGCCCATAAGGACAGTTTTTTCTATGCAAATTTTGATGCTCATAAGGACAGTTTTTCTATGCAAATTTTGAAAAATAAATGGAATTGATTTAAGTTTTTTTTCTGAGTGTTATCTTTATTGGGGGTAGTGTGCAGGAGTTCTCCTTTCCTAAGCAGAATTGGGCCCCTTAGCAGGTCTACACACAAAAGGCAAAAAAAAAATTAATTTGGCTTCCATGTCTCCTATTCATATATATTTATGATATCCTGACCCTCATCTTTGTCTTTGAAGGTAATGTGCTTAACTGGTGTGCATGTCCTGGATTTTTGTCACTGCATGAGGCTAGAAAAACTAGAAAACTCCTTTTGCAGGTTCTATTCTAGCCCATATAATAGTTCAGTTTGGTCAAGAGAGGCAAAGCACTTAGAGTAGGACCCAGATGATAGTTACACCTTGATGTGGTAACTGGGCACAAGTAAATTTGTCCACCTTTATTTGCTAAGTAATTCATATTTTTCAAAGAAACTTTTTCATGTTTTCTTGGCAGTAATGGGTATTTATATTCCAATGTTCACATCTACATTCTTGTTTTTTCTATTTTTTTACTTCCCTTTACTTAAGTGCAACTGCTATTTTAGATACTGCATGAAACTAGTAACAAAAGAAAACAAAATCGTTCCAAAAACATTCTTGACTCCTATGATTATGACTCTACATCCTGTGTTGATACGTGTGGGTCCTCTTTACCATATGATGCTTTTCTTATTAGCCAATATACCTTGGTGATTATACACAAGGCACTTTATTGCACATAGAAATTGCTTATTTTCTTTATATAGTCTTTTGATACAGCTTTATTTATTTACCATCACTTTAGGGGCAGTGTCCATTTACACTTATCTCAGATATCCACTTCATTTACTTGGCTCTGTTGGTCAACAAGCTGGTCATATAAGTTGTATTGTGGTGCCAGTTTTTGGCCAAGGAAACACAATTTGAAATGTTTTTCTTTGTCTTGTCTCGGCTTTTTAATTACCAACTGTCCTTTTTACTGTGCCTGCATCACTGATGTAGATTCAATGTTAGAAGAGTTTTCCGCTTTCATCATCCTGCACACCGTCACGCTTGTGATAATAATAATATAAACAGATGGTTATCCACCCTCACCAGGTCTAGCGTTTCATCTCCGTCACTGCTACCAGTAGCTGCAGCTGTGACATCATGTCAATATAGCTGCAGCCAATCATTGGGCTTACTGGCTCTGCCTATGTAGTGTTATCATTAGAAGTAACATCTTATTTTAGTTCTCTCAGTTTTACGAGTATGTTTACTTTGTTATGGCAATAAACCTAAAATAAACCAAAATTATTACACCCTTAATGTAATTTAGCATTGTTAGAAAAATTTACAAACTTTATGGGGTTTTCAATAATAAAATGGACCAAGAAGAATTTCAATACCTAGCACAACTATTTTTTTCAATTGGTTTCTCCACTTTTAATGACTACTGCAGTACCATGAATATTCAGCCCCTTTCTGACATGCGTGTTATGAACTTAGTAGAGCACTTTGGCTGTTATGAACTGCTGCAAAGATGATACATAGCCAGACAACAGCTTCTGACAGCATTCCTAATGAATATTAGACAATTTCTCAGGGGCAATGTGCTCTTTTTAACAAAAAGAGTGATAAAAGATAACAAGGACAATGAATGTAGCTACAGATACAGTTGGAAGCAACATTTGCAATTTTAAAATTAAAGCAACACTGGCTATACTATCAGTAAGTGGCAGAAAGTGGAAGCATTCATTGGCTGCCATCAGATACCTGAGGAGACACATGGCATAAAACACGTGATTGACTGCAAAAGACCTGCAGCAAGATTTGGTGAGCTTTTTGCTTGCACTATAGGAAACATACTAATCACTGCAGTTCTTTATGCCTTACCGCCAAGACGTACATGTCACGAGGTGACTGTTAGTATAGTAGCAGACAGGGGCTCCTATGCTGTCCCTCATGCTAGGGGACACATGGAAATCCATAATCTTAGGGTGATTCATGGTGGTGGAGATGCCTGACTCCTATTCCTGACTATGCTCCTTACCAGTACTACTCTGATACCCTCCTCCCACCAGGGACTGATGGCAGACGAGTATGATGGAAAACAGATAAAGACAAACAAGAGAAAACCAAATTTCTGGCACACTGCATACACACAGGAATAGCTAATGAGACACTCAGAATTAAAGAAAGAGCAGGAAGGTAACAACAAAAATGCAACAAGGGTTAACTCCACAACCACACTCAACAAATATAACAACCAACAGATAGTCTTGATCACAACACTTCATCAGACCAGCTAAGATAGCTATAGCAGGCATAGGTGAAATGATGTAGCCAGCATATATAGGTGGGGAGCAGATATGATTAGCTTTCCCACAACATATCATCAAAGGAGACTAACAAGGTGACTAGCAGAGAATAACTCTTGCTAGCCTGACTATGAAATTTCACTGTGCAGGTCGACGCTGGAGACTGCCTGTGTTGATCACAATTACCAGAGAAGTTATCGGGCGGAATATCAGAATCTGTAGCCTGAATAGAACTCAAAGCTGCCATGACAGTCACTGAAGTTTGTAAAAATCTCTGTGTGACAGTACATTTCTACTGGTGCAAAAGCACATAAAATTTGTCTCCAATGTAGTCCAAGCTATAAAAATAAATTGAAGAAGTTTTGGAATTCATTTTTATGAAACAATAACACAAAACTAAAATTGAAACAACCTGCTGAAACAACCTGCTTACAGTGAAGAATGGTGAAAGCTTTGATTTTTGGGGGCTGCTTTGCTTCCTCTATCACTGGAAACTAATAGTGTGTGGAGGGCACAATGGATTCAATCAAGCATCAGGAAGTGCAAGGAGAAAAACAACTTGTCTTCAATGAGTAAACAATGAGTCAGTCATTGGAACTAACAACAAGAAAATGATCAGAAACATACCTCAAAGTTCAACAAGGTTTGGTTTCAGAATCATTCCTAAAAGATACTTGGGTGGCTATTATGGTAACCTTACTTAAACCTCATAGGAAATGTTTAATGGAATTTAAAGAAAGCAGTTGAAGAATGGAAAGCCAAAAATATTAATGAACCTGAAGCCATTGTCCATGAGAAAAGGTCTAAGATTAGTCATTATTGCTGCCAGAAGCTCATGTATGGCTATGTGTTGTGTTTGCAACAGATCATAACAGCCAATGGAAGCTTTACTAAGTAGTAAAGATGCTTGTCATGATGGGCTTGAGCAATCCAGAGAATCATCAAGTGATCATTTTTATTTTCTATGTTATTTTCAGATGAATTTGAAGAATTTTCTGTTTAGTTTAGTAGTGCATAGGTATTTAAGTTGTTCTTGTTTCATTTATTATAAACAGTATAAAGTTTGTTAACATTGGCAATAAACCTATTTTGTAATGGGGATTGAATAATTTTGAGTGCAACTGTACATTGGTGCTCTGCAAGTCTTCACTGTTATGTACCAACTAAAATCATGACAGCTGTACACTGTCAAAGTATGCTGAGACTTGTAGTTTAAAAAGATTTGTGGTTTCACAAGTTACAGGTCACTGATGCAAATTTATGAGGTCAATCTATAAAAATGAAATCTATAAATAACATAAACTGGAAATGATATATGTGAGCATAAAAAGCCCAGTGACCTTCCAGGCAACTCTGAATGTTGGGCAAGGACTTGTCTTTTTACAGATGTCATTAGAGTGTAGCATATAAAAAGGATGTTGTGTGTAAAATATTATATATTTTTAAATAAAAGATTCCTGGAAATCATATCTATCATTCTAGGCATGAGAAAGCCATTATGTGTCTGTATGTTTAGTTATAGTATTTCTGGCCACATGAAAAGCCACGTTAAATAAGCTTTCCACTCTATTTGTAACTGAAAGGTCTCCTTTTGCTCAGCTCAATCACCTGGTTTGGCCTGCTGAATGTATATGGGGGCACAGATGTTTAGACTTTAATTCTCCTTATTGTTTTGTCTTGCAGGCAGTTACGTTGCCAAATAAGTCTAGCAGAAGCTAAATCCCCCAACTAATTTAGATAGCTGTCTTCAGAATGATGGTTCAGTGGCCATCTCAGTCAACTCTCCAACATAGGACATGCTAAGAGAGACACATCTGGTAGCAGGTTATTTCAGGGAGACCAAAAGAATCAGGAGTCTAAATTTTGACATTGCGGATCCCAATCATCTGTCCAGGGACCCCATACACATTAGACTGTCGTCCCAACTCATTGACATTAGCAATTTCGGCCCACGTTAGTGTAATATGTATCGAGTGCTTTACTCTGTTGTCTAGAAAATACATGAACACATCCTAAACATTTGTGTATGGGGGAATCAGGAGAAATAGAGTAGCTGTCAGTTAAATGAAAGTACAGCTGACAGCTATCTAAGGTGAATAAGCAACTTAAAAGGGTGGTTCACCCATATTTTATATTGTCTAGATCGATATTATATTGAGAAACAATCTTTCTCTCAATACCTTATGTAGGCAATAGTGCCTGTGAGAGGCGCTATTGTAGACCTCTGTTCCCTGCTCCGTGAACCCTGGACCCCATGACCTTGGGGATCCGGTGACGTCACGTCAAGTTCCAGACACGTCACATCCCTGCGACCAGCCCCAGTCTTCCCGACTCACTGGGCTGTGGGCAGTGTTTCATTGCTCGTCACAGCTCAGCGTGTCTCCTGCTTGCAGCGTTCTGCTGTGAGGGAGGAGGTGAGGGAGGTGGAAGCAGATGGGCTGTGATGAGTGGTGAAACACCGCCCACAGCCCATCACTC
The DNA here is from genome assembly GCF_048569485.1 of Anomaloglossus baeobatrachus. Lineage (NCBI taxonomy): Eukaryota > Metazoa > Chordata > Amphibia > Anura > Aromobatidae > Anomaloglossus > Anomaloglossus baeobatrachus. Next base: position 495,089,549 of record NC_134354.1, read on the forward strand.
ACGGACACTGCGGCTGGCCGCGGTGTCAGGAACTTGACGTGACGTCACCGGATCCCCGGGGTCACGGAGCGGGGAACAGCGGTCTGCAATAGCGCCTCTCACAGGCACTATTGCCAACATAAAGTATTTGAGAGAAACATTGTTTCTCAATATTATGTCGATACAGACAATAAAAAATATGGGTGAACCACCCCTTTAAATCTACCTGTATTAGTGTGCATGCAAGCAATACAAGCAATCTATTTCACCTTCTCCATCTTCTACTTCTCTTACATCTTAACACAGTGTTTCTGCTCTGTGATATGATGTGATGTTTGGTATGAAGCTCTGATGACTTTTATGCCTTGTGCATATTGTTTAGCATTAGAGGAGAAGAATGCTGCACTCTCTTTTCAAGAAATTTCCTTCTTCCCCCTGATGAAATGGTCTAATCTGTGAAAGACCATGAAACGTACGTCGGGGTCCTTGTCTCTGGGGGACCACTCCGCTGTTTTCCTTGGGCCTCCTTTTATGACCATGGGTATGTCATTATTACCACTACACCATTATGTTACTCATGGTCCTTTTTTCCATCTCCTCTCTGTTTCTATTTGGTCAGAGGTTCTTTGTAATAGTGCTATGTCGATGTGTTTACAGTGTGACTTATAACAAATTGTTCTGCTGCTAGGGCTATGTGCAATATCAGGGCTATAGAATTGGTATTTATCCTATATAATACATTGGGCATTTTGCAATTTTGAGTATTATCTCATTGGAGTTAGGATTAATATTACTAGTAATTTCCTATTAATTGTCTATATCTTACTCTATTTTGTGATGTTCCTTTTTGCTCTGACTGCACTCAGACCTGCTGGCATTTGTATTGTATTTTACTCTCATGTTTTGTGATCACATGTAATAGCTGTTACATACAGGCCCTTGGAATGTGCTGCTGATCCTTTTTCTGAGCCAGTTCTCTCCATTAAATTTGAATAATCTGCACTATACTCTTGTCCTGTCCTCCTTGTTTCTATAAATGCTTTGAGTGTGCAATGTAGGGTTAATGTTTCCCTTCCCCTACGTTCTAATTTTGGATATCTGCATATATATCTTGTGAGACTGTGACCGGGCTGGTCCATGACGGCCGGTACGTCTCGCCCCGGTTGTGCTCCCTCCATGTATAGAAGGCAACTCCACTCCAGGGTTAATCCTGTTTCCCTACAGGCTGAAGTGAGGGTTAAAAGGAAACAGGAACATGGGCGTGGGCCCCTAGTGTGTGAGGGAGTGAACACAACTCCCTGAGTATCTGCCGGAGAAACAAGTGTATGCTGTATTGGACTTGTGGTTTGTGCAATAAACCGTGTGCTGTGACCCTTGGTGCCTAGATCCCGTGTCTTCTGCTACGCAGCCGACCACGCTACCTCACATATGGTGGAGAATCGGCGGGCATGCCAGCCCGGTGAGGTGTAGCTTCCATTTCTGGTGACCCGGTAGCACATGTCCTGGATTCAAGCGGCTATACTAAAGCCCAAACCCGGCGACGCCATGGAGGACATACTAAAGCAGCTGGTTCAGGCCAATGCACGTCAGCAGCAAGCCTTGCAATTGCAGGAACAAAGACACCAAGAACAGATGGTTCTCCTGGCCAAGTCGATCCGTGGCGGACCGGCAGCAACAACCCCGGGACCGGGTGACGACGGCAGCGTCCGGAAAACGGTGAGACAAGCGTTGCAAAAGATGACCCTGGGGGTTGATGTGGAAGCGTTCCTGGCGGTGTTTGAGTGGGTGGCCGAGCGGGAAAAGCTGCCGACCCCCCAGTGGGCTGAGGTATTGTCGCCCTATCTGATAGGGGAGCCCCAAAAAGCATACCTGGACCTCTGTACCGAGGACGCCATAGACTATGCGACCCTGAAAGCCGAAATACTTGCTCGGTTGGGGGTGAATACCTATGTACGGGCTCAGCGGGTAAATCAGTGGTTCTATGAGGAAGCCAAACCCGTACGCTCCCAGGCCTATGACTTGTTGCATCTGGTAAAGAAGTGGTTGCAGCCTGACACTCTGAGCCCTGTGCAAATGGTGGAAAGGGTAGTGGTGGATCGCTTTGTGCGTACCTTACCCGTCACCATTCAACGGTGGGTAGGACAGGGCGACCCAAGTACCCTGGACCAATTAGTAGGTCTGGTGGAGCGGCATGTGGCTACGCAGGACTTGATACGGGACACTGAGACTTTGCGTGCCGCCCGTCGGTCCGGCCCCTCCAAGCCTCGGGCCAAGGACCCACCGCTGACACCGGTGCTGGAGTCCGTTACCGTCCCGTCTGAGGTCGCACCTGCCGTCCCTGCGGTCCGGAAGGCTATGTACCCTAAACGACAACTCGTCAAGGGGGTATCCTTCCCTATTAGATATTGGCGGTGCCAGCGGGTGGGACATATGGAGGCCCAGTGTCCACTCACCACGGAGCCCATGGATTGTGGGGTTACCCGGCGGGGTTCAATGTATGCTCAGGCGGTATATACCGCGGACCTTGTCTCCCTGGAGACTGAGCCCCACTTGTGCCAAATACAGGTGAATGGACGTCCGGTTACAGGCTTGTTGGATTCCGGAAGCTTAGTGACCCTTGTGCGATCAACCCTAAGGGCTAACATAAAGGCCACAGGACGTAACGTGGGGGTGGTTTGCATACATGGTGACCGATGAGGCTATCCCACGGGGGTTGTCACCATCACAGCACCCTGCGGACAGGTGCAACATGAGGTGGGACTTATGAACTCTCTTCCCTATGACGTGATCCTAGGAAGGGATCTGCCGTATTTTTGGACTCTATGGAAGGGGCCTCCTAAGTCCCTTCAGGTATTGGACCGTCCGGGACCCGAGCCCGACAATCCCGAATCCGGGACGCCTGCCGTAGGGGTCCCCATGATAGGGACAGAGTTTGAACCCGATAGGTCACCCCTAGAGGTATTGGCAGGAGAGGCTGAGATGGTCGAGCCCATCCCGGAGTTGGAGGCGTCCCCGGATACGTTTTGGACAGCCCAACTCCAGGACCCTACATTAATACATGCCCGGAGTCGGGTGACAGTGGTTGACGGGGTGGCACAGCTACCCGGTGCTCAGGTAAGGTACCCCCATTTCGCCCTTAAGCAGGACTTACTCTACCGGGTAGATGAAATAAGGGGCGTGGGGGTAGAGCAGTTGGTGGTGCCCCAGCCGTATCGCCGGCGGGTCCTCGACTTGGCTCATAAACACCTGATGAGTGGCCACCTGGGGGTCAAGAAAACGCAGGAGCGAATATTGCAAAGGTTCTATTGGCCCGGGGTCTTCGGGGAGGTAAAACGGTTCTGTGAAACCTGCCCGGAGTGTCAGCTTACCGCACCCCTGGCCCACTTTCGCAGTCTGTTGGTGCCCTTACCCATTATAGAAGTCCCTTTTGAACGGATAGGGATGGATCTGGTGGGGCCCCTCGTAAAGTCCGCTCGAGGGCACCAACACATCCTAGTGATCGTTGACTATGCCACCCGGTATCCCGAGGCGATACCTCTCAGACATACTGCAGCAAAGCTTATAGCTCGGGAGTTGTTTGCTGTGTTCTGCCGGGTGGGGTTGCCCAAAGAGATCCTTACGGATCAGGGGACCCCATTCATGTCTAAAGTGACCAAAGAGCTATGCCGGCTACTCCAGATCAAGCAGTTGCGTACGTCTGTGTATCATCCTCAAACGGACGGTTTAGTCGAGCGTTTCAATAAAACCCTGAAAACCATGCTCAAAAGGGTGATTGCAAAAGACGGGAAAGACTGGGATATGATGCTTCCCTATTTGATGTTTGCCATCCGAGAGGTGCCACAGGCATCCACGGGGTTTTCGCCTTTTGAGTTGTTATACGGGCGACATCCCCGGGGATTGTTGGACCTGGCAAAAGAAACCTGGGAGCAGGAGCCCACCCCCCCATAAAAGTGTGATTGAACACATTTTAGGAATGCAGAACCGCATAAGCGCGGTCATGCCAATTGTGAAGGAGCATTTACAGGAGGCTCAGGCCGCGCAAAGCGGCCGCTACAATAGACAAGCCACTGTGCGGACCTTTAAACCCGGGGATCGGGTGTTGGTATTAATCCCCACGGCGGAGAGTAAATTCCTGGCTCAGTGGCAAGGCCCCTACGAGATAAAGGAAAGAAGCGGGGTAGTCAACTATAAGGTATTGCAGCCCGGTAGGCGGAAACCTGAACAAATATACCATGTCAACCTGTTAAAACCTTGGCAGGAACGGGAAAGCCTGATGGTTGATTTTTCCCCATCTCCCTCCCCTTCGGGTCGTTCAACCCCTGCTCCAGCGACCTCAGGAGAGGACGAACCGGAAGTAAGGATTGGAGAAGCCCTCACCAAGCAACAGAGGCGAGAGGCCAGACGGCTGGTTCAGCAGAACCCCGATGTCTTCTCCGAGCTGCCTGGTAGGACAAGTCTGATACGACATGACATTGTCACCGAGCCTCACCTGAAGGTACGCCTGAAGTCATACCGGGTACCGGAGGCTTGAAGACAAGCCATATCAGAGGAAGTGAAGACAATGCTACGCCTAGGGGTCATCGAAAAATCCCGGAGTGAATGGGCTAGTCCTATTGTCCTAATACCAAAACCCAATGGCTCCTTAAGGTTCTGCAATGACTTTAGGAGATTGAACGAAATATCCAAGTTCGATCTCTACCCCATGCCCCGGGTGAATGAGCTGATTGATAGGCTGGGACAGGCGCGATACTTCACCACGCTCGACCTGACCAAGGGGTACTGGCAGGTGCCACTGACGGAGTCCGCAAAGGAGAAAACCGCTTTTGTTACGCCGGAGGGTCTCTTCCACTATGTTGTCTTGCCTTTTGGGTTACACGGCGCTCCGGCCACGTTCCAAAGGTTGATGGACTTGGTGCTGGAACCCCACCAGGCGTATGCATCAGCGTACCTTGATGACATCATTATTTACAGCTCCGATTGGCAGACCCACTTGGAACAGGTACAAGCGGTGGTGGAAGCGCTCCGAACAGCCGGATTGACAGCCAATCCCAAGAAATGTGCGTTGGGGCTCACGGAAGCCCGCTACTTGGGCTACGTAATAGGCTAAGGAGTGATTAAGCCCCAAATTAACAAAGTGGAGGCGATCCAGAAGTGGCCTAGACCCCTGACCATGAAGCAGGTTAGGGCTTTCCTGCGTATTGTGGGGTACTACAGGAGGTTTGTAAAGGATTTTGCGGGACTATCGGCCCCCTTGACGGACCTTCTCAAAGGCAAGAAGTCCGTCATGGTGCGCTGGACTCCGCAGGCCAAGGACTCCTTCCGGGCCCTGAAGGGGGTTCTGTGCGGACAGCCCGTTCTTGTCAACCCTGATTTCCGGAAGGAGTTCATAGTACAGACTGATGCCTCTGAGGTCGGCCGGGGGCAGTGCTGTCTCAGGTGGTTCAGGGGGAGGAACACCCTGTCACCTTCTTGAGTAGGAAGCTCACCCCTCCTGAGCGGAATTATAGCGTAGTGGAGAAGGAGTGCCTGGCGATTAAGTGGGCCTTGGAGTCCCTACGCTATTACCTGCTGGGACGGCAGTTTCGCTTGGTGACTGATCACTCTCCGCTGGTCTGGATGAGGTCCGCCAAGGAACGGAATGCCCGGGTTACCCGGTGGTTCCTTTCTCTGCAGAACTTCTGTTTTACGGTTGAACACCGGGCCGGTAGGTTGCAGGGCAACGCCGATGCCTTGTCCCGCGGCCCGTGTTTGATGGCGGGAGTTCAACCCCGCACGCTTGAACTGAGGGGGGGGTATGTGAGACTGTGACTGGGCTGGTCCATGACGGCCGGTACGTCTCGCCCCGGTTGTGCTCCCTCCATGTATAGAAGGCAACTCCACTCCAGGGTTAATCCTGTTTCCCTACAGGCTGAAGTGAGGGTTAAAAGGAAACAGGAACATGGGCGTGGGCCCCTAGTGTGTGAGGGAGTGAACACAACTCCCTGAGTATCTGCCGGAGAAACAAGTGTATGCTGTATTGGACTTGTGGTTTGTGCAATAAACCGTGTGCTGTGACCCTTGGTGCCTAGATCCCGTGTCTTCTGCTACGCAGCCGACCACGCTACCTCACATATGGTGGAGAATCGGCGGGCATGCCAGCCCGGTGAGGTGTAGCTTCCATTTCTGGTGACCCGGTAGCACATGTCCTGGATTCAAGCGGCTATACTAAAGCCCAAACCCGGCGACGCCATGGAGGACATACTAAAGCAGCTGGTTCAGGCCAATGCACGTCAGCAGCAAGCCTTGCAATTGCAGGAACAAAGACACCAAGAACAGATGGTTCTCCTGGCCAAGTCGATCCGTGGCGGACCGGCAGCAACAACCCCGGGACCGGGTGACGACGGCAGCGTCCGGAAAACGGTGAGACAAGCGTTGCAAAAGATGACCCTGGGGGTTGATGTGGAAGCGTTCCTGGCGGTGTTTGAGTGGGTGGCCAAGCGGGAAAAGCTGCCGACCCCCCAGTGGGCTGAGGTATTGTCGCCCTATCTGACGGGGGAGCCCCAAAAAGCATACCTGGACCTCTGTACCGAGGACGCCATAGACTATGCGACCCTGAAAGCCGAAATACTTGCTCGGTTGGGGGTGAATACCTATGTACGGGCTCAGCGGGTAAATCAGTGGTTCTATGAGGAAGCCAAACCCGTACGCTCCCAGGCCTATGACTTGTTGCATCTGGTAAAGAAGTGGTTGCAGCCTGACACTCTGAGCCCTGTGCAAATGGTGGAAAGGGTAGTGGTGGATCGCTTTGTGCGTACCTTACCCGTCACCATTCAACGGTGGGTAGGACAGGGCGACCCAAGTACCCTGGACCAATTAGTAGGTCTGGTGGAGCGGCATGTGGCTACGCAGGACTTGATACGGGACACTGAGACTTTGCGTGCCGCCCGTCGGTCCGGCCCCTCCAAGCCTCGGGCCAAGGACCCACCGCTGACACCGGTGCTGGAGTCCGTTACCGTCCCGTCTGAGGTCGCACCCGCCGTCCCTGCGGTCCGGAAGGCTATGTACCCTAAACGACAACTCGTCAAGGGGGTATCCTTCCCTATTAGATATTGGCGGTGCCAGCGGGTGGGACATATGGAGGCCCAGTGTCCACTCACCACGGAGCCCATGGATTGTGGGGTTACCCGGCGGGGTTCAATGTATGCTCAGGCGGTATATACCGCGGACCTTGTCTCCCCGGAGACTGAGCCCCACTTGTGCCAAATACAGGTGAATGGACGTCCGGTTACAGGCTTGTTGGATTCCGGAAGCTTAGTGACCCTTGTGCGATCAACCCTAAGGGCTAACATAAAGGCCACAGGACGTAACGTGGGGGTGGTTTGCATACATGGTGACCGATGAGGCTATCCCACGGGGGTTGTCACTATCACAGCACCCTGCGGACAGGTGCAACATGAGGTGGGACTTATGAACTCTCTTCCCTATGACGTGATCCTAGGAAGGGATCTGCCGTATTTTTGGACTCTATGGAAGGGGCCTCCTAAGTCCCTTCAGGTATTGGACCGTCCGGGACCCGAGCCCGACAATCCCGAATCCGGGACGCCTGCCGTAGGGGTCCCCATGATAGGGACAGAGTTTGAACCCGATAGGTCACCCCTAGAGGTATTGGCAGGAGAGGCTGAGATGGTCGAGCCCATCCCGGAGTTGGAGGCGTCCCCGGATACGTTTTGGACAGCCCAACTCCAGGACCCTACATTAATACATGCCCGGAGTCGGGTGACAGTGGTTGACGGGGTGGCACAGCTACCCGGTGCTCAGGTAAGGTACCCCCATTTCGCCCTTAAGCAGGACTTACTCTACCGGGTAGATGAAATAAGGGGCGTGGGGGTAGAGCAGTTGGTGGTGCCCCAGCCGTATCGCCGGCGGGTCCTCGACTTGGCTCATAAACATCTGATGAGTGGCCACCTGGGGGTCAAGAAAACGCAGGAGCGAATATTGCAAAGGTTCTATTGGCCCGGGGTCTTCGGGGAGGTAAAACGGTTCTGTGAAACCTGCCCGGAGTGTCAGCTTACCGCACCCCTGGCCCACTTTCGCAGTCTGTTGGTGCCCTTACCCATTATAGAAGTCCCTTTTGAACGGATAGGGATGGATCTGGTGGGGCCCCTCGTAAAGTCCGCTCGAGGGCACCAACACATCCTAGTGATCGTTGACTATGCCACCCGGTATCCCGAGGCGATACCTCTCAGACATACTGCAGCAAAGCTTATAGCTCGGGAGTTGTTTGCTGTGTTCTGCCGGGTGGGGTTGCCCAAAGAGATCCTTACGGATCAGGGGACCCCATTCATGTCTAAAGTGACCAAAGAGCTATGCCGGCTACTCCAGATCAAGCAGTTGCGTACGTCTGTGTATCATCCTCAAACGGACGGTTTAGTCGAGCGTTTCAATAAAACCCTGAAAACCATGCTCAAAAGGGTGATTGCAAAAGACGGGAAAGACTGGGATATGATGCTTCCCTATTTGATGTTTGCCATCCGAGAGGTGCCACAGGCATCCACGGGGTTTTCGCCTTTTGAGTTGTTATACGGGCGACATCCCCGGGGATTGTTGGACCTGGCAAAAGAAACCTGGGAGCAGGAGCCCACCCCCCATAAAAGTGTGATTGAACACATTTTAGGAATGCAGAACCGCATAAGCGTGGTCATGCCAATTGTGAAGGAGCATTTACAGGAGGCTCAGGCCGCGCAAAGCGGCCGCTACAATAGACAAGCCACTGTGCGGACCTTTAAACCCGGGGATCGGGTGTTGGTATTAATCCCCACGGCGGAGAGTAAATTCCTGGCTCAGTGGCAAGGCCCCTACGAGATAAAGGAAAGAAGCGGGGTAGTCAACTATAAGGTATTGCAGCCCGGTAGGCGGAAACCTGAACAAATATACCATGTCAACCTGTTAAAACCTTGGCAGGAACGGGAAAGCCTGATGGTTGATTTTTCCCCATCTCCCTCCCCTTCGGGTCGTTCAACCCCTGCTCCAGCGACCTCAGGAGAGGACGAACCGGAAGTAAGGATTGGAGAAGCCCTCACCAAGCAACAGAGGCGAGAGGCCAGACGGCTGGTTCAGCAGAACCCCGATGTCTTCTCCGAGCTGCCTGGTAGGACAAGTCTGATACGACATGACATTGTCACCGAGCCTCACCTGAAGGTACGCCTGAAGTCATACCGGGTACCGGAGGCTTGAAGACAAGCCATATCAGAGGAAGTGAAGACAATGCTACGCCTAGGGGTCATCGAAAAATCCCGGAGTGAATGGGCTAGTCCTATTGTCCTAATACCAAAACCCAATGGCTCCTTAAGGTTCTGCAATGACTTTAGGAGATTGAACGAAATATCCAAGTTCGATCTCTACCCCATGCCCCGGGTGAATGAGCTGATTGATAGGCTGGGACAGGCGCGATACTTCACCACGCTCGACCTGACCAAGGGGTACTGGCAGGTGCCACTGACGGAGTCCGCAAAGGAGAAAACCGCTTTTGTTACGCCGGAGGGTCTCTTCCACTATGTTGTCTTGCCTTTTGGGTTACACGGCGCTCCGGCCACGTTCCAAAGGTTGATGGACTTGGTGCTGGAACCCCACCAGGCGTATGCATCAGCGTACCTTGATGACATCATTATTTACAGCTCCGATTGGCAGACCCACTTGGAACAGGTACAAGCGGTGGTGGACGCGCTCCGAACAGCCGGATTGACAGCCAATCCCAAGAAATGTGCGTTGGGGCTCACGGAAGCCCGCTACTTGGGCTACGTAATAGGCTAAGGAGTGATTAAGCCCCAAATTAACAAAGTGGAGGCGATCCAGAAGTGGCCTAGACCCCTGACCATGAAGCAGGTTAGGGCTTTCCTGCGTATTGTGGGGTACTACAGGAGGTTTGTAAAGGATTTTGTGGGACTATCGGCCCCCTTGACGGACCTTCTCAAAGGCAAGAAGTCCGTCATGGTGCGCTGGACTCCGCAGGCCAAGGACTCCTTCCGGGCCCTGAAGGGGGTTCTGTGCGGACAGCCCGTTCTTGTCAACCCTGATTTCCGGAAGGAGTTCATAGTACAGACTGATGCCTCTGAGGTCGGCCTGGGGCAGTGCTGTCTCAGGTGGTTCAGGGGGAGGAACACCCTGTCACCTTCTTGAGTAGGAAGCTCACCCCTCCTGAGCGGAATTATAGCGTAGTGGAGAAGGAGTGCCTGGCGATTAAGTGGGCCTTGGAGTCCCTACGCTATTACCTGCTGGGACGGCAGTTTCGCTTGGTGACTGATCACTCTCCGCTGGTCTGGATGAGGTCCGCCAAGGAACGGAATGCCCGGGTTACCCGGTGGTTCCTTTCTCTGCAGAACTTCTGTTTTACGGTTGAACACCGGGCCGGTAGGTTGCAGGGCAACGCCGATGCCTTGTCCCGCGGCCCGTGTTTGATGGCGGGAGTTCAACCCCGCACGCTTGAACTGAGGGGGGGGTATGTGAGACTGTGACTGGGCTGGTCCATGACGGCCGGTACGTCTCGCCCCGGTTGTGCTCCCTCCATGTATAGAAGGCAACTCTACTCCAGGGTTAATCCTGTTTCCCTACAGGCTGAAGTGAGGGTTAAAAGGAAACAGGAACATGGGCGTGGGCCCCTAGTGTGTGAGGGAGTGAACACAACTCCCTGAGTATCTGCCGGAGAAACAAGTGTATGCTGTATTGGACTTGTGGTTTGTGCAATAAACCGTGTGCTGTGACCCTTGGTGCCTAGATCCCGTGTCTTCTGCTACGCAGCCGACCACGCTACCTCACATATGGTGGAGAATCGGCGGGCATGCCAGCCCGGTGAGGTGTAGCTTCCATTTCTGGTGACCCGGTAGCACATGTCCTGGATTCAAGCGGCTATACTAAAGCCCAAACCCGGCGACGCCATGGAGGACATACTAAAGCAGCTGGTTCAGGCCAATGCACGTCAGCAGCAAGCCTTGCAATTGCAGGAACAAAGACACCAAGAACAGATGGTTCTCCTGGCCAAGTCGATCCGTGGCGGACCGGCAGCAACAACCCCGGGACCGGGTGACGACGGCAGCGTCCGGAAAACGGTGAGACAAGCGTTGCAAAAGATGACCCTGGGGGTTGATGTGGAAGCGTTCCTGGCGGTGTTTGAGTGGGTGGCCAAGCGGGAAAAGCTGCCGACCCCCCAGTGGGCTGAGGTATTGTCGCCCTATCTGACGGGGGAGCCCCAAAAAGCATACCTGGACCTCTGTACCGAGGACGCCATAGACTATGCGACCCTGAAAGCCGAAATACTTGCTCGGTTGGGGGTGAATACCTATGTACGGGCTCAGCGGGTAAATCAGTGGTTCTATGAGGAAGCCAAACCCGTACGCTCCCAGGCCTATGACTTGTTGCATCTGGTAAAGAAGTGGTTGCAGCCTGACACTCTGAGCCCTGTGCAAATGGTGGAAAGGGTAGTGGTGGATCGCTTTGTGCGTACCTTACCCGTCACCATTCAACGGTGGGTAGGACAGGGCGACCCAAGTACCCTGGACCAATTAGTAGGTCTGGTGGAGCGGCATGTGGCTACGCAGGACTTGATACGGGACACTGAGACTTTGCGTGCCGCCCGTCGGTCCGGCCCCTCCAAGCCTCGGGCCAAGGACCCACCGCTGACACCGGTGCTGGAGTCCGTTACCGTCCCGTCTGAGGTCGCACCCGCCGTCCCTGCGGTCCGGAAGGCTATGTACCCTAAACGACAACTCGTCAAGGGGGTATCCTTCCCTATTAGATATTGGCGGTGCCAGCGGGTGGGACATATGGAGGCCCAGTGTCCACTCACCACGGAGCCCATGGATTGTGGGGTTACCCGGCGGGGTTCAATGTATGCTCAGGCGGTATATACCGCGGACCTTGTCTCCCCGGAGACTGAGCCCCACTTGTGCCAAATACAGGTGAATGGACGTCCGGTTACAGGCTTGTTGGATTCCGGAAGCTTAGTGACCCTTGTGCGATCAACCCTAAGGGCTAACATAAAGGCCACAGGACGTAACGTGGGGGTGGTTTGCATACATGGTGACCGATGAGGCTATTCCACGGGGGTTGTCACCATCACAGCACCCTGCGGACAGGTGCAACATGAGGTGGGACTTATGAACTCTCTTCCCTATGACGTGATCCTAGGAAGGGATCTGCCGTATTTTTGGACTCTATGGAAGGGGCCTCCTAAGTCCCTTCAGGTATTGGACCGTCCGGGACCCGAGCCCGACAATCCCGAATCCGGGACGCCTGCCGTAGGGGTCCCCATGATAGGGACAGAGTTTGAACCCGATAGGTCACCCCTAGAGGTATTGGCAGGAGAGGCTGAGATGGTCGAGCCCATCCTGGAGTTGGAGGCGTCCCCGGATACGTTTTGGACAGCCCAACTCCAGGACCCTACATTAATACATGCCCGGAGTCTGGTGACAGTGGTTGACGGGGTGGCACAGCTACCCGGTGCTCAGGTAAGGTACCCCCATTTCGCCCTTAAGCAGGACTTACTCTACCGGGTAGATGAAATAAGGGGCGTGGGGGTAGAGCAGTTGGTGGTGCCCCAGCCGTATCGCCGGCGGGTCCTCGACTTGGCTCATAAACACCTGATGAGTGGCCACCTGGGGGTCAAGAAAACGCAGGAGCGAATATTGCAAAGGTTCTATTGGCCCGGGGTCTTCGGGGAGGTAAAACGGTTCTGTGAAACCTGCCCGGAGTGTCAGCTTACCGCACCCCTGGCCCACTTTCGCAGTCTGTTGGTGCCCTTACCCATTATAGAAGTCCCTTTTGAACGGATAGGGATGGATCTGGTGGGGCCCCTCGTAAAGTCCGCTCGAGGGCACCAACACATCCTAGTGATCGTTGACTATGCCACCCGGTATCCCGAGGCGATACCTCTCAGACATACTGCAGCAAAGCTTATAGCTCGGGAGTTGTTTGCTGTGTTCTGCCGGGTGGGGTTGCCCAAAGAGATCCTTACGGATCAGGGGACCCCATTCATGTCTAAAGTGACCAAAGAGCTATGCCGGCTACTCCAGATCAAGCAGTTGCGTACGTCTGTGTATCATCCTCAAACGGACGGTTTAGTCGAGCGTTTCAATAAAACCCTGAAAACCATGCTCAAAAGGGTGATTGCAAAAGACGGGAAAGACTGGGATATGATGCTTCCCTATTTGATGTTTGCCATCCGAGAGGTGCCACAGGCATCCACGGGGTTTTCGCCTTTTGAGTTGTTATACGGGCGACATCCCCGGGGATTGTTGGACCTGGCAAAAGAAACCTGGGAGCAGGAGCCCACCCCCCATAAAAGTGTGATTGAACACATTTTAGGAATGCAGAACCGCATAAGCGCGGTCATGCCAATTGTGAAGGAGCATTTACAGGAGGCTCAGGCTGCGCAAAGCAGCCGCTACAATAGACAAGCCACTGTGCGGACCTTTAAACCCGGGGATCGGGTGTTGGTATTAATCCCCACGGCGGAGAGTAAATTCCTGGCTCAGTGGCAAGGCCCCTACGAGATAAAGGAAAGAAGTGGGGTAGTCAACTATAAGGTATTGCAGCCCGGTAGGCGGAAACCTGAACAAATATACCATGTCAACCTGTTAAAACCTTGGCAGGAACGGGAAAGCCTGATGGTTGATTTTTCCCCATCTCCCTCCCCTTCGGGTCGTTCAACCCCTGCTCCAGCGACCTCAGGAGAGGACGAACCGGAAGTAAGGATTGGAGAAGCCCTCACCAAGCAACAGAGGCGAGAGGCCAGACGGCTGGTTCAGCAGAACCCCGATGTCTTCTCCGAGCTGCCTGGTAGGACAAGTCTGATACGACATGACATTGTCACCGAGCCTCACCTGAAGGTACGCCTGAAGTCATACCGGGTACCGGAGGCTTGAAGACAAGCCATATCAGAGGAAGTGAAGACAATGCTACGCCTAGGGGTCATCGAAAAATCCCGGAGTGAATGGGCTAGTCCTATTGTCCTAATACGAAAACCCAATGGCTCCTTAAGGTTCTGCAATGACTTTAGGAGATTGAACGAAATATCCAAGTTCGATCTCTACCCCATGCCCCGGGTGAATGAGCTGATTGATAGGCTGGGACAGGCGCGATACTTCACCACGCTCGACCTGACCAAGGGGTACTGGCAGGTGCCACTGACGGAGTCCGCAAAGGAGAAAACCGCTTTTGTTACGCCGGAGGGTCTCTTCCACTATGTTGTCTTGCCTTTTGGGTTACACGGCGCTCCGGCCACGTTCCAAAGGTTGATGGACTTGGTGCTGGAACCCCACCAGGCGTATGCATCAGCGTACCTTGATGACATCATTATTTACAGCTCCGATTGGCAGACCCACTTGGAACAGGTACAAGCGGTGGTGGACGCGCTCCGAACAGCCGGATTGACAGCCAATCCCAAGAAATGTGCGTTGGGGCTCACGGAAGCCCGCTACTTGGGCTACGTAATAGGCTAAGGAGTGATTAAGCCCCAAATTAACAAAGTGGAGGCGATCCAGAAGTGGCCTAGACCCCTGACCATGAAGCAGGTTAGGGCTTTCCTGCGTATTGTGGGGTACTACAGGAGGTTTGTAAAGGATTTTGCGGGACTATCGGCCCCCTTGACGGACCTTCTCAAAGGCAAGAAGTCCGTCATGGTGCGCTGGACTCCGCAGGCCAAGGACTCCTTCCGGGCCCTGAAGGGGGTTCTGTGCGGACAGCCCGTTCTTGTCAACCCTGATTTCCGGAAGGAGTTCATAGTACAGACTGATGCCTCTGAGGTCGGCCTGGGGGCAGTGCTGTCTCAGGTGGTTCAGGGGGAGGAACACCCTGTCACCTTCTTGAGTAGGAAGCTCACCCCTCCTGAGCGGAATTATAGCGTAGTGGAGAAGGAGTGCCTGGCGATTAAGTGGGCCTTGGAGTCCCTACGCTATTACCTGCTGGGACGGCAGTTTCGCATGGTGACTGATCACTCTCCGCTGGTCTGGATGAGGTCCGCCAAGGAACGGAATGCCCGGGTTACCCGGTGGTTCCTTTCTCTGCAGAACTTCTGTTTTACGGTTGAACACCGGGCCGGTAGGTTGCAGGGCAACGCCGATGCCTTGTCCCGCGGCCCGTGTTTGATGGCGGGAGTTCAACCCCCCACGCTTGAACTGAGGGGGGGTATGTGAGACTGTGACTGGGCTGGTCCATGACAGCCGGTACGTCTCGCCCCGGTTGTGCTCCCTCCATGTATAGAAGGCAACTCCACTCCAGGGTTAATCCTGTTTCCCTACAGGCTGAAGTGAGGGTTAAAAGGAAACAGGAACATGGGCGTGGGCCCCTAGTGTGTGAGGGAGTGAACACAACTCCCTGAGTATCTGCCGGAGAAACAAGTGTATGCTGTATTGGACTTGTGGTTTGTGCAATAAACCGTGTGCTGTGACCCTTGGTGCCTAGATCCCGTGTCTTCTGCTACGCAGCCGACCACGCTACCTCACAATCTATAATCAAGTTTACATATGTTGTATGCTGTTGCACTTAGTTACCTTTTCAACAGCAAATTCTTTTTGTAAATATATAATCACATATGGCGGTATTTATTGGCCTTATTGATAGGCAGTTGCGATAGGCACTATGCACTTTGATCGAGTGCAATATTTTTTATACATTTTGATATACTGCATATATTTTTGATATACTTGAATATTAATTAACTTATATTGATGTTCCATATTTATTTCCTAGAATTTTGTACGTATTTTTGTAATAGTATACCTTTCTTGAGCGTTCTTATATAGGCATTAGAAGGTGGCCTGATTCTACGCATCGGGTATTCTAGAATTTACGTATTGTGTAGTTAATGTATGATTTTTGTTATATATATATAGATGTTGTTGTCTGTAGTTACCAAGTGTTTGTGTAGGGGCTGTACATGTTCTGGGTGTTGTCTGGGTGTGGCGGGGGGTGAGAGCGGTGTTGTTTGTGTGTTGGGTTGTGTGTCGTTATTTGTGGAGCGCTGTGTGTCTGTATTGTTGTGTATGTGTGTTGCGCGGTTTGAGTGGGTGTAGGGTGTGTGTGTGTTTTGGGGGGAGGTATTTTTTGTGCAATGTGTGTGTTGTGCGGTATGTGCGTATATTTGTGTGTGCCGCAGTGTTTGTGTGTTGGGTGTTGTGTGTGTGCGGCGTTGTCTGTCTGTGTAGGGCAGTGTTTGTGGTTCCCAGTGTGTGTGTGGTGTGTTGTGCAGTGCGTGTGAGGCAGTGTGTGTGTGTGTTTTGGGGGGAGGTGTGCACCCCCCATCGTGCTCCATCCCCCATGCTGCGCACCCCCCATCGTGTTCCATCCCCCATGCTGTGCACTCCCCATCGTGCTCCATCCCCACTCCCCATTGTGCTCCATCCCCCATGCTGCGTACTCCCCAATGTGCTCCATCCCCCATGCTGCGCATTCCCCATCGTGCTCCATCCCCCATGCTGCGCACTCCCAAACATGCTCCATCCCCCATGCTGCGCACTCCCCATCGTGCTCCATCCCCCATGCTGCGCACTCCCCATCGTGCTCTATCCCCCAAGCTGCGCACTCCCAAACGTGCTCCATCCCCCATGCTGCGCACTCCCCATCGTGCTCCATCCCCCTTGCTGCGCACCCCCCATCGTGCTCCATCCCCCATGCTGCGCACTCCCCATTGTGCTCCATCCCCCATGCTGCGCATTCCCCATCGTGCTCCATCCCCCATGCTGCGTACCCCCCTTCGTGCTCCATCCCCCATGCTGCACACTCCCAATCGTGCTCCATCCCCCATGCTGCGCACCCCCCATCGTGCTCATCCCCCATGCTGCACACTCCCCATCGTGCTCCATCCCCCATGCTGCGCACCCCCTATCGTGCTCCATCCCCCATGCTGCGCACTCCCCATCGTGCTCCATCCCCCATGCTGCGCACCCCCCATCGTGCTCTATCCCCCATGCTGCGCACCCCCCATCGTGCTCCACAGTCACACATCAGACAGTAAACACGCACACATCTGATCGCATACACTCACACACACCCCACTTCTCCCTGTGCCCACCGGTGGGCGGTCCCAGCAGCTGTGCTGCACGCCATGCTCCTCTGCCGACACTCACAGATCCGATCGCATACACTCACACACACACACTCACACATCAGAACACACTCGCGCACATCCGATCGCATACACTCACACACACACACTGACGATATCGCACATACGCGCTGACAAAATCACAACATCCGGAGATACCACATGCTTCCGGCCATGTGATCCAGGTCCTGGAAGGTCACTGCACAGTATCACCACCGAGAAGCAAGTGATATCACGGGATGTTGTGAGTATGTGGATGCGATCTGATGTGTGTGTGAGGTGTGTGTGAGAGTGAGTGTGATCTGATGTGTGTGTGTGTGTGTCTGTTCTTATGTGTGTGCGTGTGTGTGTTCCACCGCTGCAGGGCGTGGATGCGATCTGATGTGTGTATGAGGTGTGTGTGAGAGTGAGTGTGATCTGATGTGTGTGTGTGTCTGTTCTTATGTGTGTGTGTGTGTGTTCCGCCGCTGCAGGACCTTGATGCACTCACCTCGAGGCGAGAGGCCATTCCATGGGGGGCGGAGCCTGGGTGAGCGGCCAATCCGTGCGGGGGGGCGGAGGTGAGGCGAGGTGAGCGGCCAATCCGTGCGGGGGGAGGAGCCGGGGCAAGCAGCCAATCCGTGAGGCTGAGCGGCCAATCCGTGCGGGGGGTGGGGCCATGGTGAATCCGTGAAGCCGAGCGGCCAATCTGTGCGGGGGGGCGTGGTTATGGCAAGCCCAGCTGCCAATCCGCTGTTTCTCACCATAAGGACATGGCCAATCCGTGCGGGGGGCGGACCCGAGGCGAGGCGAGCGGCCAATCCGCGTGGGGGGGAGGAGCCGAGGCGTGCGACCAATCCGTGCGGGGGGGGGCAGGGCCATGGCGAGCCTAGCGGCCAATCCGCTGTTTGTCACCGTAAGGACATGTCACGGTAAGGACACAATTTTGGAGCAAGACAGACAGACAGACAGACAGAATAAGACAATTATTTATATAGATAGTTCCGTTCCCTCTTTGGTGTACTCTCCTGTTTATTTTACTCTACACATATTGTATTTTTTTTCTCATTCAATAAAGATTTGGGGTTTTATCCAAAAAAACAAAAAACAAAATCTTTTTCGTTTTTCTTAATATAGCATGTTTTCACTCTATTTGCCTCGTGATTATTTCATGGGGTATGGTCTAATCAAAATAAGAATAGTAGGAATTTCTTGGGCTTACTAGCGATAAGTGTCGGCCAAATGATCGTAATGAATTTGACTAAGGGGCACTTTGCACACTACGACATCGCAGGTGCGAAGTCGATGGGGTCAAATTGAAAGTGACGCACTTCCGGCGTCGCTCTCGAGATCGTAGTGTGTAAAGCCTAGATGATACGATTAACAAGCGCAAAAGCGTCATAATCGTATCATCGGTGTAGCGTCGGCGAAAACCATAATTACCTTGCTGCAACGGTCCGATGTTGTTCCTCGTTCCTGTGGCAGCACACATCGCTGTGTGTGAAGTCGCAGGAGTGAGGAACATCTCCTACCTGCATCCCGGCCGGCAATCTGGAAGGAAGGAGGTGGGCGGGATGTTTACATCCTGCTCATCTCCGCCCCTCTGCTGCTATTGGCTGCCTGTCGTGTGACATCACTATGATGCCACACGACCAGCCCCCTTAATAAGGAGGCGGGTCACCAGCCCGACCGACGTCGCAGGACAGGTGCGTGCATGTGAAGCCGGCGTAGCGATAATGTTCGCTATGCCAGCTATCACCATGACATCGCAGCTGCGACGGGGGCGGGGACTATCGCGCTCGGCATCGCAGCATCGGCTTGTGATGTGGCAGCGTGCAAAGTACCCCTTAGTGCTGAACCCCTTAATAGAGTCTAAGCCATTCTCTGGTACTCATTTTTTAACCTTTATAGAAAAATCTGTAGAAAATATCATTACTATTTCAGCAGTAGTTTCTGTTAGCAACTAATGGGATGAAACTAAAAACGTGACAACAGAAATTGTTACATTTGCAAGCAGAAAGCATAGGGCAAAATAATATAGGGATACCTTAGTACAACCAGAAAGACTAATTCCTCAGGCAGTGTAAGTTTGGGAAAAGGCTCTTTATCCCCTTCACGAATTGCCAATTTTGCGCTTTCCGTTATTCCTTTTCCTTCCGTCTTCCGGTAGCCGTAACTTTTTTATTTTTCAATCAATCTGGTCATGTGGGGGAACTGTTTTTGCGGAACGAGCTGTACTTTTAAATGAATATGAGTTTTACCGTATAGTGTACTGGAAAATGGCAAAAAGACTCCAAGTGCGGCAAACTTGCAAAAAAAGGGTGATTGCTAGAGATGAGCGAACCGGTCCCGGTTCGGCTCGAGGCGGTTCGCCGAACGGGGGGTCTGGCTCGAGTTCGGCTCGTCGAACGTTCGACGAACCGAACTCGAGCCCATAGGAAACAATGGCAGGCAATCACAAACACAGTAAAACACCTAGAAAACACCCTGAAAGGTGTCCAAAAGGTGACAAACAACTCACAACATAACACAAACACATGGGAAAGTGACAAGGACATATACTCATGTGAAAACAAAACAGCTGGACAAGGAAAAAGAGGGAGACACACAGATATATGAGTATATGCAAAGAAACATCGATTCCATTATTGTGCAACTTGAGCCCTGCTCATTTTAGGCTTCCAATCTGGATAAATTGCCTGAGCTCGCCACGTACGCCTTGAGGATCTTGTCGTGTCCTGCAGCCAGCGTTCTCTCGGAACCTGTCTTCAGTGCTGCTGGGGGTCTGCTGGCAGATAAGCACACGTGTCTGTCCACTGACAATGTGGACCTGCCTCTCAGAGGACTTTTCTTCCCCTGGGTCAGCCAGGGGAGGCGAAAGGCACGCGTATTTTTGAGAGTGCTTCATGCAAAGCATCTTTTTCTTTGTCAAAAGGGGGGCTCAACCGATGCCAGTCAAGTGGGGTGTGTGTGGCCCAGTTAGTGGCAACGAGGGAGACTGTGGTTGGAGTCCCCTCGCTGTGTCTCTAAAAGAACCAAGATGAACAAGTCATGGCTCTCAGAGGACTTTTCTTCCCCTGGGTCAGCCAGGGGACGGGAAAGGCACGCGTATTTTTGAGAGTGCTTCATGCAAAGCATCTTTTTCTTTTTCAAAAGGGGGCTCAACCGATGCCAGTCAAGTGGGGTGTGTGTGGCCCAGTTAGTGGCAACGAGGGAGACTGTGGTTGGAGTCCCCTCGCTGTGTCTCTAAAAGAACCAAGATGAACAAGTCATGGCTCTCAGAGGACTTTTCTTCCCCTGGGTCAGCCAGGGGACGGGAAAGGCACGCGTATTTTTGAGAGTGCTTCATGCAAAGCATCTTTTTCTTTGTCAAAAGGGGGGGTCAACCGATGCCAGTCAAGTGGGGTGTGTGTGGCCCAGTTAGTGGCAACGAGGGAGACTGTGGTTGGAGTCCCCTCGCTGTGTCTCTAAAAGAACCAAGATGAACAAGTCATGGCTCTCAGAGGACTTTTCTTCCCCTGGGTCAGCCAGGGGACGGGAAAGGCACGCGTATTTTTGAGAGTGCTTCATGCAAAGCATCTTTTTCTTTGTCAAAAGGGGGGGTCAACCGATGCCAGTCAAGTGGGGTGTGTGTGGCCCAGTTAGTGGCAACGAGGGAGACTGTGGTTGGAGTCCCCTCGCTGTGTCTCTAAAAGAACCAAGATGAACAAGTCATGGCTCTCAGAGGACTTTTCTTCCCCTGGGTCAGCCAGGGGACGGGAAAGGCACGCGTATTTTTGAGAGTGCTTCATGAAAAGCATCTTTTTCTTTGTCAAAAGGGGGGGTCAACCGATGCCAGTCAAGTGGGGTGTGTGTGGCCCAGTTAGTGGCAACGAGGGAGACTGTGGTTGGAGTCCCCTCGCTGTGTCTCTAAAAGAACCAAGATGAACAAGTCATGGCTCTCAGAGGACTTTTCTTCCCCTGGGTCAGCCAGGGGACGGGAAAGGCACGCGTATTTTTGAGAGTGCTTCATGCAAAGCATCTTTTTCTTTTTCAAAAGGGGGCTCAACCGATGCCAGTCAAGTGGGGTGTGTGTGGCCCAGTTAGTGGCAACGAGGGAGACTGTGGTTGGAGTCCCCTCGCTGTGTCTCTAAAAGAACCAAGATGAACAAGTCATGGCTCTCAGAGGACTTTTCTTCCCCTGGGTCAGCCAGGGGACGGGAAAGGCACGCGTATTTTTGAGAGTGCTTCATGCAAAGCATCTTTTTCTTTTTCAAAAGGGGGCTCAACCGATGCCAGTCAAGTGGGGTGTGTGTGGCCCAGTTAGTGGCAACGAGGGAGACTGTGGTTGGAGTCCCCTCGCTGTGTTTTACATGCTTTTAGAAGGGCATGAAATGGCTTGGAGGTTGACTTTCATCATATGCAAACTGTTGGCTACCAAAATGCTGCCTTTCCAACAACTGTGGTTATAGGCAATGAGGAACATACTGATGAAGATGAGACGCAGATACCCGATTGGGATGACAACTTAAATATTCGGTCAGGGCAAGAAGAAACTCGGTCTGAGGGGTAGGGGAGTGCAAACACAACAATTGATGATTAAGTTCTAGATCACACCTACTGTCAACCCACAGTCAGACACTCGAGGAGGTCAACAGAGGCGGTGGAGGAGGATGCACCCGACGTCGAAGTAACCTGGCGCCTTCCTGGACACAGTCGGAGCACTGGTAGCACGTCTACAACTGCATCCTCAGCCACCACTCTGCCTCTGAGCATTATTCGGGGTGGATCAACAGGTCGCATGGCCTCTAAGCCTTGCCTAGCCAGGTCCTTTTTTGACATAGAAAAAGATCGCCCAAATTATGTGATCTGTAAAATTTGTCATGGTTCTCTTAGTAGAGGTCAAAACCTCAGCAGTTTGACAACTTCTTCCATGAATCGTCACATGAATAAATATCATATGGCCCGATGGGAAGCTCACCGTGCTGCAATGCGGCCTAGCGGAGCGAACCATCCACCGCCTGCCCCTTCCAGTGCATCCGCGCGCTCGTCATCTTCTAGGACTGTGGGGACAGCTGTCACACCTGTTTTTCCACCCACAACTTCCACCACTGTAACCGCAACAGGCAGTTTGCTTGGTAGGTCGTCAGTTGGTTTGGAAGGGGAAACAAGTGAGTGTGTACAGCTCTCTCAGACATCGATAGCACCAACTTTGGATGAAGGCAACATCATGTCTCCGCCTGCACTTTCCTCACAAAGCTGCATTTTTCCAGGGACACCCGACTCAACACCGTCTACACACAGCAGCCAGATCTCTGTCCCTCAGATGTGGTCAAATAAAAGGCCACTTCCTGCGACCCATGACAAAGCGAAGAGGTTGACTCTATCCCTCTGTAAGCTGTTGACTACAGAAATGCTGCCTTTCCGCCTAGTGGACACACAGGATTTTAGAGACCTTATGTCTGTCGCTGTGCCCCAGTACCAGATGCCTAGTCGCCACTACTTCTCTAAGAAAGGTGTGCCCGCGCTACACCAGCATGTCGCACACAACATCACCGCTTCCTTGAGAAACTCTGTGTGTGAACGGGTGCATTTCACCACCGATACTTGGACCAGTAAGCATGGACAGGGACGTTACATGTCGCTGACTGGCCACTGGGTAACTATGGTGATAGATGGTGAAGGGTCTGCTGCACAAGTCTTGCCGTCCCCACGACTTGTGTGTCAATCCTCTGTCTGTCCAAGTTCCGCCACTGCTTCTGCATCCTCCACCTCATCTGGGTCCTCCACCTCCGCCCCAAGCCTGCCTGGTCAGGCCACCAGCGTTCTCACTGCGCAGAAGGAATCACGCACCCCTCATTACTATGCTGGTAGCAGAGCGCAACGGCATCAGGCGGTCTTTAGCTTGACATGTCTTTGAAATAGGAGTCACACAGCGACTGAGTTGTGGGCAGCTCTGGAGACTGATTTTGATAAATGGTTGTCTCCACTCAACCTGCAGCCTGGTAAGGCCGTGTGCGACAATGCTGCAAACCTGGGTGCGGCCCTTCGCCTGGGCAAGGTGACACACGTGCCTTGTATGGCTCACGTGTTTAACCTTGTTGTCCAGCAATTTTTAACACACTATCCCGGCCTAGATGGCCTTCTGACCAGGGCACGGAAACTGTCTGCAGTGCTCACTTCCGCCGTTCAACCGCCGCACCTGAGCGACTTGCATCGCTCCAGAAGTCTTTCGGCCTGCCGGTTCATCGCCTGAAATGCGATGTGGCGACACGCTGGAATTCAACTCTCCACATGTTACAGCGACTGTGGCAGCACCGGCGAGCCCTGGTGCAATACGTCATGATGTATAGCCTGGGCCAACGAGATGCAGAAGTGGGGCAGATCACCCTGATGGAGTGATCTCAGATCAAGGACCTATGCACCCTTCTGCACAGTTTCGACATGGCGACGAATATGTTTAGCGCTGACAATGCCATTATCAGCATGACGATTACAGTCATTTACATGCTGGAGCACACGCTAAACACTATTCGTAGTCAGGGGGTGGGACAACAGGAAGGGGAGGAACTACAGGAGGATTCATATGCGCAAGACACAACAACATCACCAAGGTCCAGACGTTCATCATCACCAACGCGGCAGGCATGGGACCATGGGGGACAGGGATCAACAAGGGCGCATGGTAGCAGGTGAGATGTTGAGGAAGGTGCAGGAGGACATGAAGATATGGAGGACGAACTGTCCATGGACATGGAAGACTCAGCAGATGAGGGGGACCTTGGTCAAATTTCAGTTGAAAGAGGTTGGGGGGAGATGACAGAGGAAGAAAGAACGGTTAGCACCTCTATGCCACAAACACAGCGTGGACTTGGTGCGCATGGCTGCGCAAGACACATGAGTGCCTTCTTGTTGCACTACCTCCAACATGACCCTCGTATTGTCAAAATTAGAAGTGATGATGACTACTGGCTTGCCACACTATTAGATCCCCGGGACAAGTCCAAATTTTGTGACATAATTCCACCCATAGAAAGGGACGCACGTATGCAGGAGTATCAGCAGAAGCTGTTACTCGATCTTAGCTCGGCTTTTCCACCAAACAACCGTGCAGGTGAAGGGAGTGATTCTCCCAGTTGTAACTTGACAAACATGGGACGGCCTCGTCATCTTCAACAGTCTACCCGTACCAGTAGGACCGTATCTGGTGCTGGTAACAGCAATTTTATGGAATCTTTTCATAATTTTTTTAGACCCTCCTTTGCAAGGCCACCAGAGACAACAAGTCTGACACATAGTCAACGGATGGAGAGGATGATACAGGAGTATCTCCAAATGAACATCGATGCAATGACTTTGCAAATGGAGCCTTGCTCCTTTTGTGCTTCAAATCTAGAAAAATGTCAAGAGCTCTCCAGTTACGCCTCGAAGATTTTGTCGTGTCCAGCTGCCAGCGTTGTCTCTGAACGTGTCTTCAGTGCTGCTGGGTGTGTGCTGACAGATAAGCGCACGCGTCTGTCCAGTGACAATGTGGACAGACTGACGTTCATCAAAATGAACAAGTCATGGATCCAGAAGGAATTTACTACCCCTGTGTCATCCTGGGGAGAGTAAATGCTTGTGGATTTGGAATGTGCTTGATGCAAATCAAAACATCCTGTTTGCAACTAGGGCACAAGTGCTGCCACTGATAAGGTGTCTGTGTGGGGCCCAATTTTTGGAAAAAAAGGGAGACTCCGCTTGGAGTAACCCTTGCTTGCTGTGTTTTTTAAAAATGATACAAGATGAACAGATCTGAAGGCAAGATGAAGCCAACATCATGTCTCCGCCTGCACTTTTCTCACAAACCTGCATTTTTCCAGGGACACCCTACTCAACACCGTCTACAGACAGCAGCCAGATCTCTGTCCCTCAGATGTGGTCAAATAAAAGGCCACTTACTGCGACCCATGACAAAGCTAAGTGGTTGACTCTATCCCTCTGTAAGCTGTTGGCTACCGAAATGCTGCCTTTACGCGTAGTGGACACACAGGATTTTACAGACCTTATGTCTGTCGCTGTGCCCCAGTACCAGATGCCCAATCACCACTGCTTCTCCAAGAAAAGCATGCCCGCGCTACACCGGCATGTCGCACACAACATCACCACTTCCTTGAGAAAATCTGTGTGCGACAGGGTGCATTTCAACACAGATACTTGGACCAGTAAGCATAGACAGGGTCATTACATGTCACTGACTGGGCACTGGCAAACTATGGTGAGAGATGGAGAAGGGTCTGCTGTACAAGTCTTGCCGTCCCCACGAGTTGTTTCAATCCTTGTTCTGTATGTAGAAGTTAATACACTGCTTCTGCCTCTTCAACCTCGTGTGGGTCCTCTACCTTTGCGCAAACCCTGTGTGGTCAGGCCACCCTTCCTTGCAACTGCGCACAAGGACTACCACACACCTCCTTACTATGCTGGCAGCAGAGCTCAATGCCATCAGGCGGTCAAAGTTTTACTTTGAAATGTATGGGAAATGTGAGTCACACCGCTATTACAGAGAATAGTAGTCAGGCAGGGTCAAAACATTAATTGAGGAACAGGAACAGAATGGGACGGCCAGGACTTAATCAGAAAACAAGCAGAGGTGAAATGCGTATCGGCCAACAAGGTACATAAACAGCAAGCAGGAAAAGTAGTCAGGTAACAAGCACACAAAATCATAAAACTGAACTGGGGGTAAAATTAACCAGAGGTTCATAGCTATGTCTGGCAGTGGTCTGCAGACAGGATGGGCATAAAAAAGGGTGTGGTGTCTTCCCATTGGTTGTAGCTGAATGATGGTATTTCATCTGTGAGATACCCACCAGCTACATTCAGCCAGAGATTCTGCATCTGTCAAGGTAATGCAGCCCAGTGGGTGAGCATAACCTGCGTCCACCTGCGCCGCTGGCATCGACTACTCTCCCATCATCAGCACTATTCATGAAAGGAACACGTTGTCACCTGGCGACCGGAGTACAAATTGACGGAGCGGACTCCGTTGGTGACTTAACAGCCGTGTGCGGCAATGATGCAAACCTGGCTGCGGGCCATCCTCAGGGCAATGTGACACACGTGCCTTTTATGGCTCACGTGTTGATCCGAATTCTCCAGCAATTTTTAAAACACCATCACGGCCTACATGGCCTTGTGCAGCGGGCACGCTCGCTATGTGCTCACTTCCATCGTGCGCACACAGCAGCTCAACAACTTTCATCACTCCGGAAGTCTTAGGGTCTGGCAGTTAAACGCCGGAAATGCGATGTTCCGACACGCAGGAATTGGAATCTGCACATGTTGCAGCGTGTGTGGCAGCACCGCAGAGCCCTGCTGAAATACGGTAAGACATATAGCCTGGGATAAGTTGATCCAGAGGTGGTGCAGATCACGCTGCTGGAGTGGTGTCAGATCAAGGACCTATGCACCCTGCTACACAGTTTTGAAATGTCGACGAAGATGTTTAGCACTGGCAATGTCATTCTCAGCGTGACAATTCTGGTCATCTACATGATGGAGCACACTGTAATTATTATTCGGAGTCAGGTGTTGGGACAAGAGGAAGGGGAGGAAGTACAGGAGGAGTCATATGCGGAAGGGATAACAAGATCTACGAGGTCCAGATGGTCAGCGGCACCTATGCGGCAGTCATGGTGAGGGAGAGGGATTAACAAGGGCGCATAGTATCAGCAAAAAGTGTTGATGAAAGTGCAGGAGCCCATGAAGAAATGGAGGACGAACTGGCGATGGGCATGGAAGACTCAGCAGATGAGTGAGAGCTTGCTCACATTTCGGTTGTGCGAGGTTGTGGGTAGAGGGCAGAGGAAGGATGCACGATTCTCACCTCTCTGCCACCAACACACCAAGGACTTGGTCCTCCTGGATGCACAAGACACATGAGCGCCTTCTTGCTGCACTACCTACATGACCCTCGGATTGTATGAATTTGAAGTAATCCTGAATACTGGGTTGCCACACTGTTAGATCCCCGGTACAAGACAAAATTTGGCGAACTAATTCCTGCCATAGAAATAGACGCACGTATACAGGAGTATCTGCAGAATGTGGTACGCAATCTTAGATCTACTTTTCCACTAAACACCAGTGCTGCACAGAGTGAATCTCAACACTTTGTCATGGATAGGAGGAAATGGTCTTTTACTTGTCCACATCGGAGGGACCGAGGGATGGCTGCTGTGCTGAGATGGCGTTGAGTACGGTGTCCCTGCACAGTTGCACTTTTGGTCATATCCCAAAATGAGTTGAAAAAGGACAGATGCTGTTGGAAAGGGGAACAGGTGTGTTGGAAAGGGGAAAAAAATTTTGGTCCGTGGATTTGGTGGTTAAACAACTGTAACATTTGCTGAAGAAACAACATCTGTTACAGTGGGACTGGCAGATTTGGATAAAGTGGTATATAATCTGTGACCGCTATATAACAAAAATTAATAAGAAAAGAAAGAGAAAGGTATATATCACCTTCAGCAGTCAGTGTCCACCGTGCTCCCAGTTGGAAAAGGAGAGGTTGGCAACTTGAAGGTTTGGTGGAGGATACAGAGCTGTGTGGCTATGAAACTAATAGTAGCCTGAACCGAGTTAGACGCCATTCGGATCTGGAGACTGTGAGCCCTGTTAGCGTCACAGGGTCCACATGCCCACCCAGCCCAGGAACTCCCTGTTAACAACACAGGGGCCATTGAGTACGCTGACCGTGTGCGTAGGGGCCACACCTGTGGACAGCAGGCGCATCAGCAGCAGCAGGCCTGTTAATGCCACTGGGTTGCACAAGCAGGACTGTTAGGACAGGAGCTGGTCTTAACCGTTCTGCGTTACCAACTGTGGTGGTGGCCTGCATCCACCACCCTATCCCTGCCTACCTCTGGCCTAAAGCCGCAATGGGTTCAACACATGGAGGTGTGCTCTTTCGGAGCATAATAGAAGACTGCGCACCTCCTTGTTGGCTCCAGCCCCTTTTATAACCTGGGTCCGCCCCAAACCAGGGTGAACCACAATGCACCTCCTGGAGACAAAAGCAGAGTGACACGTCATGAGTGGCATAACTAGCGTCCTATTTGGAAACGCAACTTCAATGATGACCTCATGGCTGCCATGACCCAAACACCTCACCAGTCATCGTCTGACCATCAATAATGCGGTGACAAGTCATAGGTGTGGGCCTCTGCAAGCCATTTGGGAGGACACCTGATGCCCTGTGGTCTATATGGGACCCCCACATCAGGGCCAGGGCCAAAGAGTTCATTACCGGACCTAGTCTCTGATGCAGGAAGTGCCTGAGCATGCTCAGTAGCATGAAATACAGTCTCTGAAAAAAGACTATCAGCTTTAGCATGGTGTCTAGGCACAAAACAGGACTTAGACCCGGCACAGAATGCAAGCACCTGTGCAAAGAGGCTTTTCACACTTAGTGTGGGAGCATGCGCTGTATCCCGAAATGAAGACTTAGCGTCAGGAATGGCACAGTCAGGCTGAGCATACTCACTAGGCGAAACACTGTAATTATGCTGCAGCTGGGGTACATCGGCACACGCATGCGCACTAGCTGCCTCTCCACACTTAGACGTGGAGGGGAAATTTGTCTTGGAGATGCTGTCTATGAACAGAAGGAAAAGCTAAAGGAAGCCTGACTTTCTATCCCTCCGAATTATGAAATGCAGCAATGAATTCCATGAGTTTGCTATAACATTAGCGTAGCTAAATGTGCATGAGGGTGTGATGTAGAGGTGCTAGAAATAGCTTGTCACCAGTGGGGCACTAATGGAATACAACAGCCAGTTCTATGATGCCACAAAATGGCAGTATTTTGTGCTATCATTATAGCTTATTAAAAACAGAGCACGAGGTTGTCATGCAGAGGTGCTGCACATAGATTTGCAGTAGTGTGAATAGACAAAAGTACAATAGCCACGTTTAGGATACAACTAGGTACAGTGAGTGTTTGCTAGTATAATGGCTGAGTTTAAAAAAGTTTGAGTGTGCAATGCAGGCAGATGTCCTGCAAATATCGTTCCAATACTGTGAATTGACAAAAGTACAATAGCCACGTTTAGGATACAACTAGGTACAGTGAGTGTTTGCTAGTATAATGGCTGAGTTTAAAAAAGTTTGAGTGTGCAATGCAGGCAGACGTGCTGCAAATAACGTTCCAATACTGTGAATAGACAAAAGTACAATAGCCACGTTTAGGATACAACTAGGTACACTGAGTGTTTGCTACTATAAATGGCTGAGTTTAAAAAAGTTTGAGTGTGCAATGCAGGCAGACGTGCTGCAAATAACGTTCCAATACTGTGAATTGACAAAAGTACAATAGCCACGTTTAGGATACAACTAGGTACAGTGAGTGTTTGCTAGTATAATGGCTGAGTTTAAAAAAGTTTGAGTGTGCAATGCAGGCAGACGTGCTGCAAATAACGTTCCAATACTGTGAATTGACAAAAGTACAATAGCCACGTTTAGGATACAACTAGGTACAGTGAGTGTTTGCTAGTATAATGGCTGAGTTTAAAAAAGTTTGAGTGTGCAATGCAGGCAGACGTGCTGCAAATAACGTTCCAATACTGTGAATTGACAAAAGTACAATAGCCACGTTTAGGATACAACTAGGTACAGTGAGTGTTTGCTAGTATAATGGCTGAGTTTAAAAAAGTTTGAGTGTGCAATGCAGGCAGACGTGCTGCAAATAACGTTCCAATACTGTGAATTGACAAAAGTACAATAGCCACGTTTAGGATACAACTAGGTACAGTGAGTGTTTGCTAGTATAATGGCTGAGTTTAAAAAAGTTAGAGTGTGCAATGCAGGCAGACGTGCTGCAAATAACGTTCCAATACTGTGAATAGACAAAAGTACAATAGCCACGTTTAGGATACAACTAGGTACACTGAGTGTTTGCTACTATAAATGGCTGAGTTTAAAAAAGTTTGAGTGTGCAATGCAGGCAGACGTGCTGCAAATAACGTTCCAATACTGTGAATTGACAAAAGTACAATAGCCACGTTTAGGATACAACTAGGTACACTGAGTGTTTGCTACTATAAATGGCTGAGTTTAAAAAAGTTTGAGTGTGCAATGCAGGCAGACGTGCTGCAAATAACGTTCCAATACTGTGAATTGACAAAAGTACAATAGCCACGTTTAGGATACAACTAGGTACAGTGAGTGTTTGCTAGTATAATGGCTGAGTTTAAAAAAGTTAGAGTGTGCAATGCAGGCAGACGTGCTGCAAATATCGTTCCAATACTGTGAATAGACAAAAGTAAAATAGCCACGTTTAGGATACAACTAGGTACACTGAGTGTTTGCTAGTATAATGGCTGAGTTTAAAAAAGTTAGAGTGTGCAATGCAGGCAGACGTGCTGCAAATAACGTTCCAATACTGTGAATAGACAAAAGTACAATAGCCACGTTTAGGATACAACTAGGTACACTGAGTGTTTGCTACTATAAATGGCTGAGTTTAAAAAAGTTTGAGTGTGCAATGCAGGCAGACGTGCTGCAAATAACGTTCCAATACTGTGAATTGACAAAAGTACAATAGCCACGTTTAGGATACAACTAGGTACAGTGAGTGTTTGCTAGTATAATGGCTGAGTTTAAAAAAGTTTGAGTGTGCAATGCAGGCAGACGTGCTGCAAATAACGTTCCAATACTGCGAATTGACAAAAGTACAATAGCCACGTTTAGGATACAACTAGGTACAGTGAGTGTTTGCTAGTATAATGGCTGAGTTTAAAAAAGTTTGAGTGTGCAATGCAGGCAGACGTGCTGCAAATAACGTTCCAATACTGTGAATTGACAAAAGTACAATAGCCACGTTTAGGATACAACTAGGTACAGTGAGTGTTTGCTAGTATAATGGCTGAGTTTAAAAAAGTTAGAGTGTGCAATGCAGGCAGACGTGCTGCAAATATCGTTCCAATACTGTGAATAGACAAAAGTAAAATAGCCACGTTTAGGATACAACTAGGTACACTGAGTGTTTGCTAGTATAATGGCTGAGTTTAAAAAAGTTAGAGTGTGCAATGCAGGCAGACGTGCTGCAAATAACGTTCCAATACTGTGAATAGACAAAAGTACAATAGCCACGTTTAGGATACAACTAGGTACACTGAGTGTTTGCTACTATAAATGGCTGAGTTTAAAAAAGTTTGAGTGTGCAATGCAGGCAGACGTGCTGCAAATAACGTTCCAATACTGTGAATTGACAAAAGTACAATAGCCACGTTTAGGATACAACTAGGTACACTGAGTGTTTGCTACTATAAATGGCTGAGTTTAAAAAAGTTTGAGTGTGCAATGCAGGCAGACGTGCTGCAAATAACGTTCCAATACTGTGAATTGACAAAAGTACAATAGCCACGTTTAGGATACAACTAGGTACACTGAGTGTTTGCTAGTATAATGGCTGAGTTTAAAAAAGTTAGAGTGTGCAATGCAGGCAGACGTGCTGCAAATATCGTTCCAATACTGTGAATAGACAAAAGTACAATAGCCACGTTTAGGATACAACTAGGTACACTGAGTGTTTGCTACTATAAATGGCTGAGTTTAAAAAAGTTAGAGTGTGCAATGCAGGCAGACGTGCTGCAAATATCGTTCCAATACTGTGAATAGACAAAAGTACAATAGCCACGTTTAGGATACAACTAGGTACACTGAGTGTTTGCTAGTATAATGGCTTAGTAACAATGAGTTGTAGTGTGCAATGCAGGCAGACGTGCTCTGCAAATGTCTTTGCACTAGTGGGACTATAGCAAAGTCCAATAGCCACGTTTAGGATGCCACTAGGTACACTGAGTGTTTGCTAGTAAAATTGCTTAGTTTAAAAAAGTTGGAGTGTGCAATGCAGGCAGATGTGCTCTGCTAATATCTTTGCACTAGTGGGACTATAGCAAAGTCCAATAGCCACGTATAGGATGCCACTAGGTACACTGAGTGTTTGCTAGTATAATGGCTTAGTTAAAATGAGTTTGAGTGTGCAATGCAGGCAGACGCGCTATGCAAATGTCTTTGCACTAGTGGGACTATAGCAAAGTCCAATAGCCACGTATAGGATGCCACTAGGTACACTGAGTGTTTGCTAGTATAATGGCTTGGTTTTAATGAGTTGGAGTGTGCAATGCAGGCAGACGCGCTCTGCAAATGTCTTTGCACTAGTGGGACTATAGCAAAGTCCAATAGCCACGTATAGGATGCCACTAGGTACACTGAGTGTTTGCTAGTATAATGGCTTGGTTAGAATGAGTTGTAGTGTGCAATGCAGGCAGATGTGCTCTGCTAATGTCTTTGCACTAGTGGGACTATAGCAAAGTCCAATAGCCACGTATAGGATGCCACTAGGTACACTGAGTGTTTGCTAGTATAATGGCTGAGTTTAAAAAAGTTAGAGTGTGCAATGCAGGCAGACGTGCTGCAAATATCGTTCCAATACTGTGAATAGACAAAAGTACAATAGCCACGTTTAGGATACAACTAGGTACACTGAGTGTTTGCTACTATAAATGGCTGAGTTTAAAAAAGTTTGAGTGTGCAATGCAGGCAGACGTGCTGCAAATAACGTTCCAATACTGTGAATTGACAAAAGTACAATAGCCACGTTTAGGATACAACTAGGTACACTGAGTGTTTGCTACTATAAATGGCTGAGTTTAAAAAAGTTAGAGTGTGCAATGCAGGCAGACGTGCTGCAAATATCGTTCCAATACTGTGAATAGACAAAAGTACAATAGCCACGTTTAGGATACAACTAGGTACACTGAGTGTTTGCTAGTATAATGGCTTAGTAACAATGAGTTGTAGTGTGCAATGCAGGCAGACGTGCTCTGCAAATGTCTTTGCACTAGTGGGACTATAGCAAAGTCCAATAGCCACGTTTAGGATGCCACTAGGTACACTGAGTGTTTGCTAGTAAAATTGCTTAGTTTAAAAAAGTTGGAGTGTGCAATGCAGGCAGATGTGCTCTGCTAATATCTTTGCACTAGTGGGACTATAGCAAAGTCCAATAGCCACGTATAGGATGCCACTAGGTACACTGAGTGTTTGCTAGTATAATGGCTTAGTTAAAATGAGTTTGAGTGTGCAATGCAGGCAGACGCGCTATGCAAATGTCTTTGCACTAGTGGGACTATAGCAAAGTCCAATAGCCACGTATAGGATGCCACTAGGTACACTGAGTGTTTGCTAGTATAATGGCTTGGTTTTAATGAGTTGGAGTGTGCAATGCAGGCAGACGCGCTCTGCAAATGTCTTTGCACTAGTGGGACTATAGCAAAGTCCAATAGCCACGTATAGGATGCCACTAGGTACACTGAGTGTTTGCTAGTATAATGGCTTGGTTAGAATGAGTTGTAGTGTGCAATGCAGGCAGATGTGCTCTGCTAATGTCTTTGCACTAGTGGGACTATAGCAAAGTCCAATAGCCACGTATAGGATGCCACTAGGTACACTGAGTGTTTGCTAGTATAATGGCTTAGTTAAAATGAGTTTGAGTGTGCAATGCAGGCAGACGCGCTATGCAAATGTCTTTGCACTAGTGGGACTATAGCAAAGTCCAATAGCCACGTATAGGATGCCACTAGGTACACTGAGTGTTTGCTAGTATAATGGCTTGGTTAGAATGAGTTGTAGTGTGCAATGCAGGCAGATGTGCTCTGCTAATGTCTTTGCACTAGTGGGACTATAGCAAAGTCCAATAGCCACGTATAGGATGCCACTAGGTACACTGAGTGTTTGCTAGTATAATGGCTTAGTTAAAATGAGTTTGAGTGTGCAATGCCGGCAGACGCGCTATGCAAATGTCTTTGCACTAGTGGGACTATAGCAAAGTCCAATAGCCACGTATAGGATGCCACTAGGTACACTGAGTGTTTGCTAGTATAATGGCTTGGTTTTAATGAGTTGGAGTGTGCAATGCAGGCAGACGCGCTCTGCAAATGTCTTTGCACTAGTGGGACTATAGCAAAGTCCAATAGCCACGTATAGGATGCCACTAGGTACACTGAGTGTTTGCTAGTATAATGGCTTGGTTAGAATGAGTTGTAGTGTGCAATGCAGGCAGACGCGCTCTGCAAATGTCTTTGCACTAGTGGGACTATAGCAAAGTCCAATAGCCACGTATAGGATGCCACTAGGTACACTGAGTGTTTGCTAGTATAATGGCTTGGTTAGAATGAGTTGTAGTGTGCAATGCAGGCAGACGCGCTCTGCAAATGTCTTTGCACTAGTGGGACTATAGCAAAGTCCAATAGCCACGTATAGGATGCCACTAGGTACACTGAGTGTTTGCTAGTATAATGGCTTAGTTATCAGTTGGAGTGTGCAGAGGACAAGAGGGTACAGTGGCAGGATTGTGGTGCTCTGGGTAGAGGAATGGAAGCCTGCCTTTCTATTCCCTCCTAATGGTGAAATGCAGGTAGGAAATCCCTGACCTGGGCTACACAGACGCTGTTGCTGTTTGCAGGACCTGTCACCTATGGCTCTCTGACCCTGCCGGTTGGAGCCCTTAAAAGGACTGCTATAAAGTGCTCTCCCTAAGCTGTCTAACGCTGTGTATGCAGCGCATACAGCTGTATCGGCTATAGGACTCAGGAAGACGGAGCTGCGACAGTGATGTCTGACACCAAAGACGCAGAAGGCAGATAATGGCGTCCGTGAAGAAAATGTCCGGTTTTATAATGCAGGGACATGTGACATGCAGATCCTATCACACATGCCGTTGCTTCTCTGGCTCAAAGTCCACTTAGCTGTGTGTGTGTCTGGGATTGGCTGACATGCTGGCCCGCCCCACAAGACGCGCGCGCTTAGGGAAGGAAGACAAGAAAAAAAAAAAAAAAAAATGGCGATCGCCATTATAGAAACAGCAGTGATCTGAAGGCGCTGTTCACGCACACTATACACTGAAATGTGATAATAGTTTGATTCACAGAGTGACTTACACTATTACAGCAGAAACCAAGCTATGATTTAGCTGTTTTTTGGCTGCTAGAACCGTTCTCGAACGTTTCTAGAACTACCGAGCTTTTGCAAAAAGCTCGAGTTCTAGTTCGATCTAGAACATGCCCCAAAATCACTCGAGCCGCGAACTGGAGAACCACGAACCACGAACCGCGCTCAACTCTAGTGATTGCACAATGGTTTTGAGATATTTCATTCCCTGTGTTCACTATATGGTAATACTTTTTCAGGATCTATGGCTCAGTGATGGCTTATTTTTTTGTGTCTGGAACTGACATTTTTAATAGTACCATTTTTGCACCAATACTTCGTTTTGATCGCTTGTTATTGCATTTTGCGCAAAATTTGCAGCAACCAAAAAACATAATTTTGGCGTTTGGATTTTTTTGTCACTACGCCATTTACCGATCAGATTAATTGATTTTATATTTTGATAGATCGAGCATTTATGAACACGACAATACCAAATGTGTTATATTTTTTATTTTTTTAAACCTTTAATTTTAAATGGGACAAAAGGGGGGTGATTTGAACTTTTAGGTTTTTAATTTTTTTTTTAATTTTTCAAAACTTTTTTTAATTTTTTTTTATTTTACTAGTCCCCCTAGGGGACTCTAAGGATCAGCAATCTGATCGCCCTTCCATATCTGCTGATCACAGCTACTCAGCTGTGAACACCAGATATGCTCATCTCCTGTCTTACACAGCTCTAGGCCGTGTAAAACAGGAAGTGAGTCATGTGAGCTACAGGAGTCATCACATGACCCTTTGCTACCATGACAACCATCGGATCCACGTGATCATGTAATGTGACTTCTGGTGGCGGCCTGTGAGTATGCGATTACCACAATCGCCGTTAAAATGGCGCTGTCACATCTTGACCGCCATTTAAGGGATTAACAGGTACGGGTTGACAGCGATTCTACTCGTGCCTGTGAGGCACACATGTTAGCTGTACAAATTAGCTGACATGTGCACGGATTCCCACCTGCGGCCCGCAGCAGCAGGTGGAAAATAACACTATGACCATTAGGACGTAAGATTACTGCTCACGGTCGTTAAGGGGTTTAGAAGATTATATGAAATATATGTCCTATCCCAAGGACAGGTCATGAATATTTTTAGCTTGAGGAGGCACTTGAAAGGAGTTGTTCTCTTTCAGTAAAGGAATGTTCCCTGCTGCAGTTTATAATGAAGAAAGAAACTTAGCTGTATTCTCCTTCTCTGGCTCTACTGGGAAGTCTCTGGTGATGCTCCCAGTCTCTGGTATTTGTTGTGGTGCCAAAATCACACCAACAGCACAGAAACAGGGCTCTGTCCTGGGCGCCATGTTGTTCATCATTTTTATCAATGATTTAGATGAAGGTATTAAGGGTAAACTGATTAAATTTGCTGATGACACAAAGTTAGGAGGAATAGCCAATACTAGAGAAGAGAGAGAGCGGATTCAACAAGATTTAAACAAGCTGGAACAATGGGCAGTAACTAATAGAATGTTTTTTAACAGGGAGAAATGCAAAGTCATACATCTTGGCAAGAATAATGAAAAGAGCATAAACAGCATGGGAGGAATAGAGCTATCCAAAAGCATGTGCAAAAAAGACTTAGTTATACTAATAGATCACAGACTAAACATGAGTGAACAGTGTGACGCAGCAGCAAAAAAGGCAAACACCATTCTAGGATGTATTAACAGAAGCATACAGTCTAGATCACGTGAAGTCATTATCCCCCTTTACTCCTCTTTGGTCAGACCTCATCTGGAATATTGTGTCCAGTTCTGGGCACCACATTTTAAAAAAGACATCGACAAACTGGAGCAAGTTCAGAGAAGAGTGACCAGCATGGTGACTGGACTGCAAACCATGTCCTATGAAGAACGGTTACAGGATTTAGGATTGTTTGGCTTGCAAAAGAGAAGACTGAGAGGAGACTTAATAGCTGTCTACAAATATCTTAAAGGCTGTCACACTGTAGAGGGATCAGTTTTATTCTCATTTTCACAAGGAAAGACTAAAAGTAATGGGATGAAACTGATGGGGAGGAGACACAGATTAGATATTAGAAAAAACTTTTTGACAGTGAGGGTGATCAATGAGTGGAACAGGCTGCCATGAGAGATTGTGAGTTCTCCTTCAATGGAAGTCTTTAAAAAGAGGTTGGACGGACATCTGTCTGGGATGATTTAGTGAATCCTGCTTTGAGCAGGGGGTTGGACTAGATGACCCAGGAGGTCCATTCCAACTCTAATCTATGATTTTATGATTCTATGAAACAAATCAATAAGATCAGTGGATCTGCCAGTGTACAACGAATGCCCTCTTTGGAGCCACTGAGTTCACTAATTGAATGGCTCATTGTTGATGTGATTTCAGCAATGCCAAATGTGGCGCCCCTGAGGCTCTGGTCACCACAGGGTACTGCAACTGAGTTAATGAGCAGTATCTATCTGGGGTAAGTGACAGGTGGTTTGCCGGTGCTCACACCAGACAAGTTACACATGCAGACTAGGGTGGACAGGGAGATTTAGCCATCCGGTAGAATGGGACTTCCCGGTCACCAGGACAACACTGGGGGGGGCGAGTGCCACATGGGGTATAAGAGGAAGTAGCTATGACATATACTGAGCTTTCTGGAAGGATGTCCCATGAGACCATTAATAAAGAGAAGACCTCGCATCACCCCATGTAGGTGCTCAGGAGAAAATTTAGATAAGACTGTACGAGAACTCCGGCACACTAACTATCACCCATGGAGACACAGAAAAACAAGGGAGCGTAGAATTGATGTAAAAAATCCTTTTCTTTTTATTTTGTGGTGAAAAAAACGTGCAATAAGTGCTGTACAAAGTCCGCCAGTAACAACGTTTCGGCTGGTTTGGCCTTCTTCAGGTCAGACAGGCTTAAGGATAACAGGACACAGAGTGGGTGAATATATGTAGGACACTATTGCTTGACCAAATGCTGGATTATTGCATTCATCGAGGTATGTGTGATATACAATTTCGGATTGCACTGTTATGAAAACGCATCAGATCCAGTCATTGTGTCTAAGCGACAATATGATGGTTCACAGTCATGCGCAGATATACTGGATTACGTCAGAACCGATATCTCAATAGTCTTCTGTGTGTGGACACGTCTCTGACGTGGTCGGGAGTCTGAGATAGCCTGAGGAATGTGGTGATTCCTATTAGGGGGTGAAAGAGACTTACTGGCGGACTTTGTACAGCACTTATTGCACGTTTTTTTTCACCACAAAATAAAAAAAGGATTTTTGACATCAATTCTACGCTCCCTTGTTTTTCTGTGTCTCCATGGGTGATAGTTAGTGTGCCGGAGTTCTCGTACAGTCCCATGAGACTAGACTGGGTGCAGGAGAGCATCAGTGCTGGTGGGATGACATACAGCTTATCTTTCCATTGTGTATAGCCTGGAGCTTGTGAGCTGGAGTTCAGCCCAGGTTCCTTCTGCTGATTGCTGGACAGTGAGGACAAACAGGACATTTACACTGACATCGGTAACCACCTGGATCTTGCATCAGATAACCAGAGACTTACCAGCAGTGAACCAGTACGCTGTTGGGCAATCTCCTAACCAGTGAGTAAAACACCTGAACCAGAGCTCTTGCCTCGTTTCCATTATTTACCGGCGACACGTCCTCCATTCCGGCGACTACAGCCACTATCATCCTCCCCTGGGGCCTAGCTCTACTTGCGGAGAGCCATCACACCTAAGCTGCCTAATACCACCAGCCCCAGCAGTGAGAGACTTTGCAGTGGCGGCATTTTGTTTATTCTTCCCTTGTAGAAATCCCCTTTTAAGCGACCCTCAGGGTCACGGAACCGGGAAACGGCCACACAGTGAACTTTCCCCGTAATATACAGCCCAGGACCGAGTACCCCAAAGCCCTGGGGTGAGTCAACTTTCTGGCATCTCGAAAAGGATTGGACTAGACCCATTAACACTGGGTGACGTGCGACTTAAGGACTGTGTTTGTGATTGAACTTGTGGATGTATCCGCCTTTTTGAGTGACAGAAAATTAACTGTGCCATAGTAGTGGTAAAAAAGGTGTGAAAAGAAACCCCGCCTCCTGGGAGTCAACAAGCATTGTAAAATCAAAACTGATGCAGGTAACCGGAGCCTGGCAGGAAAATGCTCTGGGATAGAGGAGAAGTGCACTAGGTCGATCTGAAAGGTGGACTGCGGAGAGGTTGGAGGAAGAGGTCTAGCGGCTGTGCTGTGTCATGCGGGCACAGCAGCTCCAGCAAATAGAGGAGTGGAGAGCCGGTAAGATGGAGGTGGTGGCGACCATTCGGGCCCATGAGAACTGGGCGCCGCTTGCCTTGGTCGCACCGACCTGTCTGCCGAAATCCACCCTCGACCAGGCTGCGCTGACACCTGACCCAGCTGTGAAGGACCAGGCCGCATCACCGCCTGCCCCAGCCAAGAAGGACCAGGCCACAGCCCTCCAGAACTTCCAGTTGCCAAGAAAAATTAAAGTCATGCATGCTGTATAAGTGTTTTTGTTTTCTCTTTTTGCTCTCGGGCAATCTCCTAACCAGTGAGTAAAACACCTGAACCAGAGCTCTTGCCTCGTTTCCATTATTTACCGGTGACTACAGCCACTATCATGCTTCCCTTGGGCCTAGCTCTGCTTGCGGACAATCATCACACCTAAGCTGCCTAATACCACCAGCCCCAGCAGTGAGAGTCTTTGCAGTGGCGGCTTTCCCCATATAGCCACATACCGCAATTGGCATCACGAAAAACATTTTTATTTTTTTTCTTCCCTTGTACAAATCCCCTTTTAAGCGACCCCCCAGGGTCACGGAACCAGACACCCAGTGAACTTTGCCCGTAATATACAGCCCGGGACTGAGTTACACCTTAGCCCTGGGGTGAGCCACTAAACATTGGCAACAGTTGGGGAGATTCAGAGGTGGGAACAGTTGAGTCCTAAGTGGACCCAGGGAAGGTGAAAACAGTGCATTTGGTTTTTTTTATTAAAACCTGTAGCAGGAACATTCATTAAATGAAAGAAAATATTCCTTTAAATTATTATCTAATAAAATATATTAAGCACAAATTACTTATACTTGGTAGTACAATTGAACTTTTTTTATTTTACTTGTCTAAAGTTAGGAAACTCTAGTCATGATTCTAGATGTTAATTATGAAACGACACACAGTAAGTAGCACAAGTTTTTCTTCAGCAATTAATCTCTTGGGACTAATCTCTAAAATAGAGGTGAGCTAATCTCTAAAACTTGTTTTCCATTGATTCTCCAGAAGATGTTACAGATTTGTTTAGTTCTATTATTGAATATTAAGGACAGCTTCTGTGCAGTTTATATAGCAATTTCACTTTTATGATGGGTTCATAGTAGTTAGTGATTTTAAGTAGATTGTCAGGTGTAAATCTTACAGATAAAAAAAATCTTCTAATTAGTAATCATTCTGTGCATGCTGTAATAAATGTTATCAGTCCGTGCACTGACATTAACGTGAATTTCAGCCTATATAATAGTGTATGTGGACAAGCAATACAAAACAAAAAAGAAAAGTAACAGGACTGCAGTTTTAGATTGTGGTAAAACAAAAAGTGGGTTTTAGATATCCTTAGGCGGGCTTTGCACACTACGACATCGCAGGTGCGATGTCGGTGGGGTCAAATTGAAAGTGACGCACATCCGGCATCGCATGTGACATCGCAGTATGTAAAGCCTAGATGATACGATTATCGAGCGCAAAAGCGTCGTAATCGTATCATCGGTGCAGCGTCGGCGTAATCCATAATTACGCTGACGCGACGGTCTGATGTTGTTCCTCGCTCCTGCGGCAGCACACATCGCTGTGTGTGAATTCGCTGGAGCGAGGAACATCTCCTACCGGTGTCACCGCGGCTTCCGTAGGTTATGCGGAAGGAAGGAGGTGGGCGGGATGTTTACATCCTGCTCATCTCCGCCCCTCCGCTCCTATTGGCTGCCTGCCGTGTGACGTGACAGTGACGCCGCACGACCCGCCCCCTTAATAAGGAGGCGGGTCGCCAGCCAGAGCGACAGTCGCAGGGCAGGTGAGTGCATGTGAAGCCGGCGTAGCGATAATTTTCGCTACGCCAGCTTTCACAAGATATTGTACCTGCGACCGGGGCGGGGACTATCGCGTGCGACATCGCAGCATCGGCTTGCGATGTCGCAACGTGCAAAGCCCGCCTTAGAGTATCTGCACAAGGCGCCATTGATGTGACCACTGAGTTGAAGCGGCTTCAGGTAAATGCCAGCGGTTTGTCACTCTGCACCATAAAGTATAGAGCGTGGTTGGCACAAGACATCAGAACAATGAACATGGCACGTCTTTTAACTGCTTGCGGATTTCTGAACCCTGAAGCAGTTAATAAAAGTGACATGAGAGGGAACATATGAACAGCAGCATGTAATTTTGATATTGTTTGTACTATGCTCATTTATTGGGTATGTTTGCAGCACTTTGTCAAGCAGAATCCAGGCAGTAAGTGCCTGAAACAGACATTATGTACACCCCTTATTGTACATTACAGAATTGCTGTGCAGTTTTGGTGCCTACTTCTGACTTAACCCCTTCCCGACCGGCCAATTTTTCGCTTTCCATTTTTTTTCTCGCCATTCTTCTTCTGAAAGCCATAACTTTTTCATTCTTCCATCAATATAGCCATATCAGGGCTTGTTTTTTGTGGAACAAATTGTATTTTTAAATAAAACTATTAGTTTTACCATATAGTGTACTAGAAAATGGCAAAAAATTCAAAATGGGGAAAAATTGCAAAAAACGTGTGATTGCACGATTATTTTTGATATATTTTATTCACTGCATTCACTATATGGTAAAACTGATGTGCCAGTGTGATGCCTCAGTTTGGTATGAGTTCATAGACACCAAATATGTATAGGTTTACTTTTATCTAAGGGGTTAAAAAATCAGAAGTTTGTCCAAAAAAAGTGGCACATGTTTTGCGCCATTTTTCATGACCCGTAGTGTTCTCATTTTTTGGGATCTATAGCTCAGTGACAGCTTATTTTCTGCTTCTCGAGCTGACATTTTTAATGTACCATTTTTGTGCAGATGCTATGTTTTGATTGCCTGTTATTGCATTTTGCACAAAATTTGACGCGACCAAAAAAGTAATTTTGGCATTTTGAATTTTTTTGCCATTACGCTAGTTACTGATCAGATTAAATTATTTTAAATTTTGATAGATCGGGCATTTCTGAATGCGGCAATTCCAAATGTGTGCATATCTTTTTTAACCTTTTAATTTTGAATCGGGTAAAAGGGGGGTAATTTGAACTTTTAGATTTTTTATTTTTTCAAAACCTTTTTTTTTTACTTTTTTTTATTTTAGTAGGTCCCCTAGGGCACTATAAGGATCAGCAGTCTGATCACTCTTCCATATCTGCTGATCACAGCTACATAGCTGTGAACACCAGATCTGCTCATCTCCTGTCTGACACAGCTCTCGGGCGTGTGAAACTGGAAGTGAGTTATGTGAGCTAAAGGATTCATTGCGGGACCCTGTGCTACCATTTCAACCATTGGATCCATGCGATCACGTCACGATACTTCCGGTGTCGGGCGATGAGTAAAGCTTAACCGCGACCGCTGTTATAATGATTCTGTCACATCTTGATAGCACCATGTAAGGGGTTAACAGGTACGGGCAGATCGTGGATCTGCTCGTGCCTGCGAGGCACACATATCAGCTGTACAAATTAGCTGACATGTGCACGGATCCCCCCCTGACTGCTTGTGGCAACTGGGTGGGATTAACCATATGAATGTTGGGACGTATTTTTACTGCCCGCAGACGTTAAGAGGTTTTAAATATGGCAGCATACACAAATAGCAATATTTGATTAGCAAAGATATTTTATGTAGGAGGAAATTAAAAAGCTCATTTTTTTTGTGTAAAGGATTATACATAGATAATACAGTCATGGCAAAAGTGTTGGCACCCTTGAAATTCTTCCAGAAAATGAATATTTATCCCAGAAAATTATTGTGAATACATATGTTTTTCTTTGTGTGTATTGGAATGTACCGCCCTG
The DNA here is from genome assembly GCF_048569485.1 of Anomaloglossus baeobatrachus. Lineage (NCBI taxonomy): Eukaryota > Metazoa > Chordata > Amphibia > Anura > Aromobatidae > Anomaloglossus > Anomaloglossus baeobatrachus. The sequence continues at coordinate 495,132,638 of NC_134354.1, forward strand.
CGCTCGGCTGCAGCCGAGCCGCTCGGGTCCGGGCTCGTTTGGTGGGTGGCTCGAGCGCCTCCGGACCCGAGGGTCACGTCGCTCTGGAAGGGGTTGCTGGCAATCTTGATGGGGGTCGTTAGGTAGGTGTACGGCCGGAGTCGTGTTTGAGTTCGTGACGCCATCCATGGGACGTGGTGAAGGTGTAGACACCACTGCTACAGTTACAGGGCACCCGGGGGAGATGGTCGTGCAGCAAGATGTTAACCCCTCCGTGGGCAGGGATGGTGGCCCCGGGACCCGTTTGGGGAGAGTGGAAATTGGGCGGTGCAGGGCGGTGCGCGGCTGGATGGCACTGTTGTACTCACAATTACTGACACGCACAAGCCTCTGATGAACAAAGTTGATGGTGGTCGGTGCCCACAGCCGGCTGCGTGTTGTCCCCCACCCAGGTTGGTGATCCTGGTCTTCTTCCTGCACCTTGTTATGTTTGTGTAGACTGCCTGTGCCTTAGCAGCGGGAGTCCACTCCCTGGCTGTGTATGTGTCGGTGGAGTCCGTTCGCCTGCAGGTGCTGGCCCGTGGGATCTCTCTTCCTGTGCGGTGGCTTTCTATTCCCCTCGGTAGGCTGTTGCCTTCTTTCGGGTCTTGGGATGGGAAAGGACCTAAGGTCCAGACCTCAATCAGTGAATTCGACGTGGTCCAGTGGCTTCTGGACCTCGTTCTGGGTCTGAGTACCCCCCTGGTGCTCCGGTTTCCAGTCGGTTCCCCGGTTCGGTACCGGCGGGCCACTATCCTGTCCCGGTTCCTTACAGTTCCACCTGGCCATCTTCCCAGCTCCTGCAGGCCACTGCCTGCCTCCTAGCCAAGGTGTGCGGGCTACGACCCTCACACCTGTCAGTTTCCGCTGCAGACCTGTCACCACAGGCCTGCTGCACACTCCATCTCTCAACTCCACTGTGAACTGAGCTGAACTCCACTTTCTCCTGCCTCAGGCCCTCTGGACTCCTCGGTGAGCGTGGCCAACTGCCTGGCTCCGCCCCCTGGTGTGACCATTAAGCTCTGAGGGAGGTGACTAGGTTTTAATGTGGTTGGCTGCTGTTACCTTTTTAGGGGACGGGTGTTACGCAAGGGCCTACCTGTGACTGCCTGGCTAGTCCAGGGCGTCACATTCCCCCTTGGTTTAATACAGACCGTCCGCGGGCTGTCCGACCACCACCATTTATTTTAACTGAAAAAGATAAAAAGAGAAAACACATACAATTATAATAACATTATTTACATTTTTCAAGTATATGTGGGGTTTCTTCCCTTGCGGGAGGCATTTTGCTTAAACCGTTGCTAACATTTTTATTACAACTGGAAACGGGACGAGACCGGATCCTTTCAGTCACATTCCCAAGCAAACCTGCCCCTTTATGCTGCCTCTAAGAAACAGGCAGCACCCCTTTTCCCCAGTCCAGGAAACAGGAACGGGTCTAGGTATTGCCCAAATGGGCCGGGTACAAAGTTCCATACCCGGCAGTCTCTCAGAGGCCCCACGTCCAGGGGACCCCTGACCTGGAGGATTGTCACCGGTTGCATTGGTGACAGGGCCTCGGCCATCACATTCCCGCAGGCCCTTCCTCCAGCCTGCCTCTACGGAGGCTGTGGGACAGAAAGGGTGGTCCGGGAGTTATTTACAAACCCAATAGTTTTTGGGTGGCCTGCAAGTTCTCGGCCTTGTTCATGGGTTAAACGGGGCAAATCAACAACGGGCAGTATGGTCCCAAAGGGGACTTCAACATGGTAGCTGGGATCCGCTACCTTTAACACTGGTGCTCTCCATATTCTTCCTCCAGCACCACATCAGGACTAAATGGCGGGGAAGGGGACTAGGTGTGCCTCCGGGCACTGCGGCTCACCCTCCTCTTCACACTGAAGGCGAACCAGTCCCTTTCCCCGCAATGCCGGGCGTAGGTGACGAGCTCGCCAGGCTTCAGGTCACGATCTGGGTGACACAGTGGGAGGTGAGGGTTATTAGGGTGGTGGGCTCCCCATACCGTGGCGCTCTCCATCCTGACAATACCAGCCTCCAGCAATGCGGCTTTATCCTGGCTGGTATCAAATATGGGGGAAACCGCATTTTTTTTAATTAATTTATTTATTTATTTTAATGCACAATATAGACACGCCCACCGGCGGCTGTGATTGGTTGCAGTGAGACAGCTGTCACTCAGATTTTGGACGTGTCTGACTGCAACCAATCATAAGCGCCGGTGGGTGGGGAAAGCACGGAATAACTAATTGACTAATCAAGCGGCAGCCATTTTCTAAAGAGGAAAAGACGCCGCAGATTTGTGACAGCCGGGGAGCGAGACGCCCGTGATCGGTGAGTAGGAAAGGGAGAGGGATTGTGCTGGGGATGCAGGACACATGCAGATAGCAACATGTGCATATAGCCTTACTGTGAAAACCCACATTTATAGTGATAGAACCGTTCTCGAACATAACTCGAGCTACCGAACTTTTAGCAAAAAGCTCGAGTTCGAGTTCTAACTAGAACACCCCCCAAAATCACTCTAACGGCGAACTGGAGAACCATGAACCACGAACTGTGCTCAACTCTAACGTCACATTAAGACTGACCATAACTTTATTTCCCACTCTCATCAGCATGGATCCTGTTGACATATTTTCTGGACAGGTGGTGAATCTGAGAAAAATAATTTGTGATATGACGAGGGAATATCGTAATTTTGAATCATCGAAATCACAGTTGCAGGGACAATTTTTGTAGCTTTATAAAGACTCCCTATAGCGCTCATCTCCTGGCTGTGGCTGTGATACCTGCACCCCTCAAAGTGCAGCTGAACTCTCCTAAACCTATAAAGACCCTCGCTGACAAATTTTCAGATTTAAAAGATCAGTTCAGGATGTTCAGGGAGACGTGCGGGCTATTATTTACCGTGCAACCACGGTCATTAGGAAATGAGTCCCAACAGGTGGGAATAATCATATCCCTACTGCGAGGGGGTCCTCAGACTCAGGTATTTTCTATGTCTCCATTAGCCCCAGAACAGTTCTAGGTTGATGTCTTCGTTGACTAAATAGGATTTACTTGTGACAAACCTGACAGGGGCCAGGTGTCAGAAGCAAAAATCATGAATCTGACGCAGGGCAAGGCCACACCGCTTAGGACTAAAGTTTCAAGCTGCAGCATTAAGCCTCTGAAGTTCTGCAGAATGATGCAGAAAATAATTTTCTGGCATGAATACTTCATTTTCTGGAAGACTTTTAAGATTACCAACACTTTTGGCTATGGTTGTTTAACATCAGAGATAGAGTTATATCACTAAGTCATTCTAAGTCATTTTCAGGTTAGAAAATGTGTAAATTTGGATGCAGGGGTAGAATGACTAGGCATTCTAAAGGTTCCCAATGACTGAGGGTACAAGAAGCATTTTAGCCAATGCAATGCACTGCAGTTTTAAAGTTGAAGGCCCTAATTCCTGCGTTTCCAGGTACTTCCTTTTTTTTCTGAACAGCTTATCAAAAAATCACGGACAGACAATATTTTTTACGTACACATTGGAAAACTATTATTATTATTTATTATTGTAGTGCCTTTTATTCAATGGCGCTTTGCAAATGAAAAGGGGTATACAATGATTAACAGTACAAAACCAAACTAAATCAAAGTAAAACAATAAAATTATAAGTAATACATGCCTATGGTCCATAATTCTGATATAGGACATCATCTACATTCACTGTAAATTGTAAAAGGATGTTAAAGCCCCACCCCAGCATTTTGTTTTTTTTTATTGCATTGCTGATGTGGTGCTTCAAAGTTGTGATTTAAATTTAGGTCACCTGACACCTGTCTTATATTCACTCTCCAGTGGCTTCATCTTCTGACACCGTCATCTGTCGGGCTCTGGCAATTTGTGACCTGCTATCAACAACAGTGTTTAATTCAGCACTCAAGAAGTCACAAATCAACACAACTCTACGTCCTGGAATTTCAGGATGGTTGGCAATCTAGCGTGATTCAACAAGACTGGGGACTTTCTCGCCAGTCTTGACGAAGGGACGTGGGGAACGCAGCTTATGATTCAAAAAGAGGTTCATGAATCAGTAGTGTCTGATGAGTGTGCAATTTTAGAAATGTTACTACACCAGTCCCTGGGAATGAGCTTGATTGGACAGGAGTGCCAATACACAAACATCAAATTCATCAAAACTGGCAATGTACATTTTACGAGAAATGTTAGCCCAGTCCCTGACTGCAATAGCATTTCTGGTGAGACACAAACAGGTAAACACCACTGAGAGAATGCGTCAAAATTCATTAAGTGGTGTTCACCTCTTAATGAGCTTGGTGCATTGTACTTTAAAATATCCCTTTATTAAAACTGGTATGTACCATAGCACTTATAATAAATCGGGCTGGTATCATGCAAAGCCTATATAAAAAAGTAGAATTCCCTTGGCTAACCTGATTAGTGATATTAAAAGTTATATTCATCACCAAATGTATAATGAGCCAACTGTGTCTGCATGAAATGAAGATCACTGAGCGACATATGGCAAACTGGACTAATATCTAAAGGACCTTAAATATAATTTTTTCCAATACATAGATCTTTTGTGCTTTAATGGCGATGCATAAGGTTCCACAAGTTATAAGACTTATCATAGATATAGTGTGTAATTAGTACAGTAACACAAAAACTACAAATTGAAATAACCTTCACTGTAACGTGCTGTTGATTTCAAGTTAAGGTCATGATAGGAAGCTAAATATTTTTCTACGGGGATTCAGGAAATGGTGGTCTGGCTGAAGAATGCTGCGGTGCTGGTCATGTGTACACTACTGGTACAGTGGCCATCAGAACAGTTAGTAGCTTAAACATAGAAACCTTTACTGTATCCACAAGAAAGATTACGGCATGAGTGCTGTGAGAAGAATCTAAACTAGGCTTTCAGTATCAAGTCAAAAATTCCCAAATGCAGAATCAGGAAGCTTGAATGAAGCAACGGGGCTGTTCGTATAATAATCATATCTTTTTTTTTTTTTTACCTCGGAGTATCTTAAAAGACAACACAAATAAACAAGTATAGGTACCTAAACATAAAAGGTATTTCCTTTTCTACATGTGAAGACTGCCTTTGTTCTCTCACTTGGGATACTGGCACTTTCACTTCTGGCAAGATCTACAGGGCATTGTTTTACAAAAAGCAAGACATTCTGAGCAAATGTACTCTTTCATTTTGAAACTGTCAGTGCTTGTAAAGTAATAATAATGATAGGAGGTGTCGCCTGAGAGAAGAAGAATAAAAACTTGAGTAGACTGACAGTGGCTGGGTATATTCTGTTCTATATTTGCTATTAAAGATTCTACTTGTTCGTATGGGCTTTCCACAGTATATGTTTTGCATAAAATCTACATCTCATATGTTACAATATTTCAAAATACAGAGCATGGATACTTAAGACACACTGAAAGTGAGTAACCGAGAACTTTTGGTTCTACAACAAGTGTGTGTGTGTGTATATATATATATATATATATATATATATACACACTGTATATATATAATGGCTGTAGTACCTGGCATTGCCAGGGATAGTAACTGTCTCTCTGTCTCTCTCCCAGTCTATGTCTGTCTGTCTCTGTCTATCTGTCTTTCTCTGTCGGTCTGTCGCTTTTTGTCTTTGTCTCTGTGTCTTTCTGTGTGTCTTTCTCTTTGTTTGTCTCTTTCCCTGCCTGTCTCTGTCTGTATGTCTCTGTGTCTGTCTCTTTCCCTGTCTGTCTCTGTCTTTCTCTGTGTGTCTGCTTCTCTGTCTCTTTCCCTGTGTGTCTCTGTCTATCACTGTGTGTCTGTCTCTCTGTCTCTTTCTGTCTCTGTCTTTATCCGTCTGTCTCTGTCTGCCTGTGTCTAACTCTCCATCTGTATTTATCTCTCTGTCTCTGTATCAGTCTCTCTGTCTGTCTCTATCTCTGTGTGTGATTGTCTGTCTCTCTCTACCTCTGTGTCTGTCTGTGTCTGTCTGTTTCTCTCTATCTTCTGTGCCTGTCTGTCTCTCTCTATCTCTGTTTATGTCTGTGTCTGTCTGTTTTTATCTATCTCTCTGTCTGTCTCTATCTCTGTATCTGTCTGTGTCTGTTTGTCTCTCTCTATCTCTGTGTCTTTTTGTGTCTGTCTGTCTCTCTATCTCTGTGTCTGTCTGTGCCTGTCTCTTTCTCATCTGTCTCTTTTCCCATCTATTTCATTCCAGTTCTGTTTCTTTCCCTGTATGTCTCTTTCCCCATCTGTCTCTGTCTCTTTCCCTGTCATTGTCTTTTCTCTGTCTCTTTCTCTGTCTCTTTCCCTGTCTCTTTCCCTCTCTGTTTCCCTGTCTCTTTATTTGTCTCTGTCTCTTTCCCTTTCTCTTTCCCTGTCTCTGTCTCTTTCATTGTCTCTGTCTCTTACCCTATCTCTGTTTTTTCCCTGTCTCTTTCCCTGTCTCTATATCTTTCTCTGTCTCTTTCCCTGTCTCTTTCCCTGTCTGTCTCCTTCCCTGTCTGTCTGTCTGTTTCCCTGTATGTCTCTTTCTCTGTCTGTCTCTTTCTCTGTCTGTCTCTTTCCCTGTCTGTTTCTTTCCCTGTCTGTCTTTTTCCATCTGTCTTTTTTCCTCACTGACTTTGTCTGTCTCTTTGTCTGTCTCTTTTGCTGTCTGTCTCTTTCCCTGTCTATCTCTCTCTTTCCCTGTCTTCCTGTATCTTTCCCTGTCTGTCTGCCTCTGTCTGTCTCTTTTCCTGTCTGTCTCTCTCTCTCTCTTTCCTTGCCTGTGTCTTTCTCTGTCTATATCTTTCCCAGTCTGTCTCTTTTCCTGTCTGCCTTTGTCTATCTCTCTGTCTGTCTCTTTTGCTATTTATCTCTTTCCTTGTCTGTCTGTTTCTTATCATGTCCGTCTGTCTCTTTCCCTGTCTGTCTTTTTCTGTGTCTGTCTCTTTCACTGCCTGTCTCTTTCCCTGTCTGCCTTTGTCTGTCTCTTTTGCTGTCTGTCTCTTTCCCTGTCTGCCTGTCTCTTTCTCTGTTTGTCTGCCTCTGTCTGTCTCTTTCCCTGTCTGTCTCTATCTCTCTCTCTTTCCCTGTCTGTCTCTATCTCTCTGTCTCTTTCCCTGTCTGTCTCTTTCTCTGTCTCTTTCCCTGTCTGTCTTTCTCTTTTCCTGTCTGTCTTTTCCCTGTCTGTCTTTCTCTTTCCCTATCTGTCTCTTTCCCTGTCTGTCTTTTTCCGTGTCTGTCTCTTTCCCTGCCTGTCTCTTTCCCTGTCTGCTTTTGTCTGTCTCTTTTGCTGTCTGTCTCTTTAACTGTCTGCCTGTCTCTTTCCCTATTTGTCTGCCTCTGTCTGTCTCTTTCCCTGTCTGTCTCTATCTCTCTATCTCTTTCCCTGCCTGTCTCTTTCTCTGTCTCTTTCCCTGTCTGTCTCTTTTCCTGTCTGCCTGTCTCTTTCCCTGTCTGCCTGTCTCCTTCCCTGTCTGTCTGCCTCTGTCTGTCTATTTCCCTGTCTGTCTCTCTCATTCATGTAACCTTGCTGGTGACAAAACAGTGTGTCCACCCATATCCTGTCAACCACCATTAACTTGAGAACGGCGGCAGCTATAGGAATAGAAGTAGTGTCTAGGTATAGTAAAGTAGCCATACGCTACGCAATGAAACCACCTATAGCGCCACCTGGTGGAAAACAACAGAGTTAGCATTTTTATCTAGAAAACGGAACGAGATAGAGAAAAAAATTGAATCAAAAAATTGTAGGTCATCATCATTTCAATACGAATCGACACCTTGCATACAGAAATGCTATGATAAGAACGTGTAAAACTCAAAAGGCTGCGGACGTGAAGCGATACCTCATGGAGACCTTCCTACAAGTCATTGGGTATGATGGCTGCGTGGAGTGACCTCCACGCTCACCTGACCTGACCCCATTGGACGTCTTTCTGTGAGGTCACATCAAACAGCAGGTGTATGCGACCCCTCCACCAACATTGCAGAATCTACAACAACGTATCACAGATGCTTGTGCAAACGTGTAACCTACCATATTGCACAACGTGCAGCAAGATAAAGTATGCTGTTTAGAGTCCAGATGTGCATTGCAGCTGACGGAGGCCACTTAGAGCATCAAAGTTAAATGAGCACCATATGCGTGCCCAGCATTCAATGTTTTGGAGGGGGTCATGGGTTTCATAGCATAGAATTTCTGTATGCAAGTTGTCAATTCGTATTGAATTGATGATGCCCTACAATTTTTTAATTCCCTTTTTTTCTCTATCTTGTTCTGTTTTCAAGATAAAAATGCTAACTCTGTTGTTTTCCACCAGGTGGCGCTATAAGTGGTTTCATTGCGTAGCGCATGGCTACTTTACTATACCTAGACACCACTTCTATGCCTATAGCTGCCGCCGTTCTCAAGTTAACGGCGGTGGACAGGATATGGGTGGACACACTGTATATTATTGCAAAGTAGCTGCAGGAAGCCATGTCTTCTTTGGTTTCCATTGCATTTCTTCAGGGAGGTGTGGTAACCAAAACAAATGAAGAAATGCAATTCAAATTATATTTCTAATTATGGTATTTACTTTTATGGCACCCCTCGGCTTCAGGCGCCACAAGGTATTACACCACTTTTCAGGGGTAATATCTATCCCGGGTCAGGAGTGTGTTACCTGCCGATGCCTTCACAAAACACACATATACAACAGCAGGTGCTTACTCACAGGGGGTTGGACTAGTGCAGCCAGGGGACAACCACTGGGGGCGGGCACCACATGGGATAGAAGTAGGCGCAACTATCACACTTTAGACAGAACCTTCCTGGGCACAGCTTGGGATAACACCTAGCACTGACAACTGGAGTTAGTGTTTCTCTCTCTTCGTGGGCCCGTGGCTTGGAGAAGGAGGCTCGGCCTGGGTTCCGGATAGCAAGCGAGGGACACTTCACTAACAGACTTTCACAGGCCCTGGCGGTGACCGCCGACGGATCCAGGATCGGCTGGAGCCCATCGTGGCAGAGGACGGTACTCTGGGGCAGCACTTGAACAACCTGTGGGTAAGAAGACTTGGAACTGCAGCCCCTGCCTCTGCCTCTCCTTTAACCGGCACTGATGCCCAGCCTTATTGCGCCAACAGGGACTACCACCACCCCCATCCTCCATCATCCTCCCCAGGGTAATCCCGCTCTGCCTGTGGGGAGCGACACCATCCCAGCTGCACTTAACATCTGCCCCAGCGAGAGACCTTGCAGCGGCGGCCCCCATCCTTGGCCGCATACCACAGGTGGTGTCACGATCCCCTTAAAAGACTTTCCTAAACCTCCAATTACTACCTCCATTCTCCCTGTCACCTTCCGACCCTCCTTCCTGTATGCCTTGGGGCAACAGAACCGGGCTAAGTCACCCTGTGATGACGCAGAAGATCTGCACCCCCAGCCCGGCTACGAGTAGGTTGAAACACCTGCCCCGTGGGGCGCTACACTGTATAGGTTAATTAATTTTATATTTTGATTGAATGGACTGTTACAGATGCAAAAATATCACTCATTTTAATGTTTTACATTTATTTTTAAAGAATCCCTCCTGTAATTTTTTTTATTCCCTAAGCCTGTGTAATTATATGTACTGCAGTGTAAATTTATTGATATACTCATCAATCATCTTCTTCACCCAGTTCTCAGCACAGCTCTGGTCCTTTTCTCAGTCATGTGATGGAGATTTTGACCTGTTGAATCACACTGTCTTCTATGTGTAAGTCAGAAATAGTTTTCTGTGATCCGGAGATTCAGATGGGCTGTCACATTACTGAAAAAAGGACTGGAGTCCTACTGGAAACCTGGTGAAGATAGTGATCATTGCATATTTAAATACATTTATACTATGTATGGGAGTAACAATGAGCAGTGACAGCGGAAATCCTAGTTCAGTGCACTATCACTATATGGTGCCTAGCTTCCCCCACAACTGTGAACTGGGCAGCCAAGAGGGCATGCAGATTTCACAGCTGAGGCAGCCACAGTGAGAGATACAGTTGGACACAGACTAAATTCTCCTCCGGCTTGGCACTGCTTTATTTGTGATGTGTAATTTGTTTCTCAAACATTTGCACAGCAGAAAATAAAAATGGCAGCTCCAAATGGCTGAAGAACAAGATATTTAAAAAATAAGTGTTAAAACAGTAAATTTTACTTTGTTTTAAAATAAATTATTAATACAAAAATAAAGATTGTGACACATTCCCTTTATACTATTGAGATACGCAAATGCTTTGTCTGAGAACAGAAGTCCATTAAATACTCATTAGTGGCAGTGCCATTGACCATGCACCAATATATGGTAAAACTGACCTGGCAGTATAGTTTTTCAGGTCAGCACGAGTTCATAGATACCAAACATGTGTACTTTTACTTTTATCTAAATGGTCAAAAAAAATTCAGAAGTTTGTAAAAAAAAAATAAACAAATTGCGATTTTGTCACTATTATCTGAGACCTGTAGCATTCTCATTTTTCAGGATCTGGGGCTTATTTTTGTGTCTTGAGCTGATGTTTTTAATTATGCTATTTTTGGGTAGATCAAACCTGTTTTTGCATTTTAAAACAATGCTACGGCAACCAAAGAAATGTAATTCTGATGGTTTGATTTTTTTTCTCGCTACGCCCTTTACTCATCAGAGCAATGTATTTTATCTTTTGATAGATTGGACATTTCTGAACACGACAATACCAAATAAGTGTGTTTTTGTATTTTTTTATTATTTTATTTTCAATGGAGCAAAAGGGGGTGATTTGAACTTTTAGTGGGGGTTTTTTCCATTTTTTTCATATTTTTAAAAACCTTTACTTTTTTAATTTTTAGAGACTTTATTAGTCCCCTTAGGGGACTTGAAGCCTGCACCCTCCGATCACTTCTGCTGTTCAGAAAGCATCACTTTGAACAGTAGAAATGCTGTTCTCTTGTTTATCTCAGCACTCTGCCAGCATGGAAGTGAGTCATTACAGTGACAGGGGTGATCAGCTGACCTCTAGCTGTCATGACAACCTATTGGCGCCTTGTGATCACATCATGGGCTGCTGATGGCAGTTGGGAATGATTTAATCACCGCTGGAGTGAGTTAAATCATGCTGTCAGAGTTTGACAGTACATTACTTAAAAGGTGTAAGTGGATCTCTGATCCACCTGTGCCTGTTAGCTGCACATGCCTGCTAATGATGCCTGCTGATCAGATTAGCACATGTGTGAAGAGAAAAATTCCCCAAATTAAGGGGACATGTTGTGAACACATTTGGATTGGGTTCTGGTTTGGGATTCCCTCTTGTGGCCAGTGCTGGTAGTGGAGTTGGTCTGCTTAACAGAAGCCAGACAGCTGATGATGATTGGAAATCTGGTGGTTCAGACTGGGCATATATAACTGAGTAGCTTTCTGTTGGTCTGGGCCAGTGATCAATGTTGCTTCCTTTGGTGCTGTGAATATTCTGAAGCCTGGCCTATCTTCTGTCTCTAAATAGATAAGTTTGGTCTGTGTACCTCTGCTGGTTTTGTTTCCATTTTTCTATTGTTAATATTGGAGGAATTAAGGCTGGTCTCCTGATTTTGCTTGTGGAGTCCTGGGTGGAGTTGGATAATTCCTTTTGGGGAATGTCTGTGTCTGTGTCTTGCTCCATATCCTGCAATGTATTTGTGTTTTGTCATGCTTGGTATTAATGTTAGTCCTCCCTCTATATTAGTGTTTTGCTTGGATCCCAGTAACACCAGAGTACTGATATAGTGGGGGAGAGGCCAAGTGGTCTCGGCTTTTTTCCTAACAGGTGTGTTGGTTTGTTCTAGGGTATTGCACAGCTGCAGACAGTGCTCTTTTCTGTCCTTTCCTATATAGATAGTTTGGGCCTCATCTTTGCTGATTCTGTTTTCTGCCTGTGTACTGTGTTTCATCTTGTCTCCCCGGTTTCATATGTTTGGAGGCTACCTATATCTTTGGGGAAGTGCTTCGAGGCAGATTAGCTTTTTGTGTTTTTCTCTCTTTTTAGGAAGAAATAGTTCTCCAGCTGTGTCGAGGCGATTAGGTCATCGTAGGCTCGTCCCACGACTACTTCTAGTTGTGTTGTCAGTGTGAGGTCTGCAGTCAGCTGAGTTTCCAACCACTCTGGTGACACTCTGGATTTCCTAGTTTTTGCCTTGTTTTGATCCTCCTCGGTCACTGAATCATAACAGGGACACATATGACCTAGGACATATAGGTACATCCTAGGTCATAAAAGGTTAAACAAAATTAATATTAACTGCTTCCCCTCCCTACCCCTGGTGTATGTGCTTGGTTACAGTCAGTTTGCCATATTGAAGTAAAAAAATGAATAAATAATAATTTTAATAAAAATCTTGTGGGCTCCACCCCGATTTTTCTGACCACCCAAAGCTAAAGCAGCATCTGTGGGCTCATATCAGGCTGGAATGGGGCCAATATCCATGACTCTTCAAACCCTGATAATACCAGCCCCAGTTGTATATTTTATCTTGGCTGGTTATCAAAAATAGGGGGACCTCATGTTATTTTTTTTCAATTATTTATTTATTTTTTGTCTTGGGGTCCCCTGTCTTTTTGATAACCAGCCAAGGTGAAGCTGACAACTGGGGGCTTCTCAGGGAAGTCCGTGTTCAAGTTCAGCGTTCGGTGCCAAACTGTCTTTTTATTATTATTAAGGGCTGGGGAGGGCGGAGAAATCAGTGAAATGTTAGAAAGCAGTGCTCAAATGAATAAGAACAGTAAAAAACAGCTTATTAACATTTACTAGGTGCTATAGCTCACATCAGAGCTGTATCTCAACTCTTAGCGCAGTTCTAAGCACTGTAGTAAGTAACTGGCAACATTTCTAACATTTCACTGATTTCTTTGCACTCACCAGCCATTAGTAATAATAAAAAACTAACTGTTCGGCTTCCGAACATCGAACTTGAATCCAGACTTTCTGGAGATTCCTGGCTTGACTTCGACTCATGGACAATAGGTGTTTGCTACGAACGCAAACTTTAGCATTTGGGTTTGCTCATCACTACCTGTAAGTTTTATAATTTTTGTACATTAGCTTAAATTTCAGACTCCAAGCACAACAGAGGTAGTCTTTCTTTGTTGGTTTCCGGCAAGTCTTTAAAGGAAGACATTGCAGCTTTCTTACTTTATTTTTGTTCAAATACAAATGGGGAGGAGAGCACTAGAGAAAGCAATGAGGGGGTGAAGAGCTGCTTTTGCAAAGTCTAAAATGTAAAAAGTGTTGAAATGAAAAAGTGAAAATGTATTTGCCCACTTTAAATAATACTTAGACTGTGTGCAATTTAACCCCTTAATGACCGCCGATACACCATATAACGGTGGCAATTAAGGGTACTTCTTCCGATCCGCCGCTTTCCCAGATGTCGCCAAAGTGCCCCCCCTGACCCCCAAACCCCTCCCGAAAATCCAACATGGCCACACGCACAGCAGCCATTTTCCTCTGGTTTCTGTCGCATCTGCCATCACACATGAGACAGAAAACCCCTCCCCAGGCCCTGCCAGGTCACCCCTTATACCCCCCGGTGTTCCCCGGTGTCCCCCGTACCTGTCGTAGTGCTGATCCCTCCTCCTTCATAGCAGATGCTGGTCACATGTGCAGAGCAGCTGACAGCCCAGCTTCCTGCCTTCAGAAACGCTGGCTGCTGCTCGCACTCTGCAGCTGTGACCCGGGGAGAGTGGGTGCAGATTTTTTGCACCCACTCTCCTCAAATGGAGGGTCTGCACTCCCAGAAAATGGGGTATACGTTCCCTGAACGTGCCCACCATATTCTAGTAGGTCCAGAGCAGTCGTGGGACCACCTTATTGGATTACAGGGACACGTTTTTGTTTTTTTTCAATAAATTGGTGAAAGATGGAATGGTTGGGGAGTGTTTTTTCAAATAATTTTTTTTTTTGTTGTCAATTTTTTTTTTATTACTGTCAATTAGTTATGTCTGGTATCAGGTAGACGCCGTGACATCACTAATTGCTGGGCTTGATGCCAGGTGACATTACACGTCTGGTATCAACCCCATATATTACCTCATTTTCCACCGCACCAGGGCAACGGGATGAGTTGGGGCGAAGCGCCAGGCGTGGCACATGTAATGGATGCGCCACTTCTGGGGCGGCTGCGGCCTGCTATTTTTAGGCTGGAAAGAGTCCAATAACCGTGGCTCTTCCCACCCTGAGAATACCAGACCCCAGCGGTCAGCTTCACACCTTGGATGGTGATCTAATTTGGGGGGACCCCACATCTGGTTTTTTTTTAATTATTTATAAATAAAAAAAAAACAGCTTGGGGAGCCCTCCAAATTAATCACCAGACAAGATGAAGCTGTCAGCTGTGGTTTGCAGGCTACAGCTGTCTGCTTTACTTTTTTTTTGGGCTAAATACAAGGCTAGGCACCCTTTAGTGCCACATGAAAGGCACTAAAGGGCGCCAGCTTAGAATATGCAGGTGGGTGCGTTGTTATATATGTTTGACATCTATCCATTCATCCATTGTAGCATTTTAGGCTGTGTGCCCACAATTAGAATTTGCAGCATTTTGGGTGCATAGTGTTTTCCCTGCATCCACAATGCTGTGTTGTGCAGTAGAAGCACAGTGGAAGGATTTTTAGAAATCCCATGCCCACTGTGCTTCCTTTCTCCGCAGCATAAACTGACCTGTGGCACGGCTTCCTGAGCCTCAGCATGAACGATTTATGCTGCAGACACAAGAGTGCTCTCTGCAGGTAGAATAGAGCTAAAGTCCACAGCAGCCTGAACCTAAATCGTGGGCATGGGCAGCTGCGTTCTCCCGTGGACAACACTCACATCTCTGCAGGAAGGCTGACACTATGTACTAGATGCCGTGTTGCTGGATCATGGCCACATAGCCTGACAGTGAGAATATTGTTGCTACAGCAACATTTTTGTGAAGTACCTGTGGATTCAAAATGCTTACTATACTCCTGAATCCTTGAGGGGTCCAGTGTCCAAAATGGGGTCACTTGTGGGGGGTTTCTGATGTATAGGTACCCAAGGGGCCCTGCTAATGTGACATTGTGCGCGCAATTTATTTCAACTTTTCCAAAATTCAAATGGTGCTCCTTTCATTCCAAGCCCTCCCATTTATCCAAACAGAGGTTTTTGGCCACATGTGGGGTATTCCTGCGCTCACAAGAAATTGGATAACAACCTGTGGGGTCCACGTTTTGTTGTTGCCTCTTGAAAAAGTGAGAAATTTGATGCTAAATCAACATTTTTGTGAAAAAAATGAAAATTTCAATATGGCAACCTAAGCTTATCAAATACTGTGAAATATTCGTGGATTCGAAATTCTCAATATACACCTAGATAAAAGTCTCGAGGTGTCTTGTTTCCAGAATGAGGTCCCTTGTGGGGGACCTCCACTGTTTAGGCACCTTAGGGGCTTTCCAAATGCGACATAGCGTCCGCTAATTATTCCAGCCAATTGTTCAGTCAAATGGCACTTTTTCCCTTCCAAGCCCTGCTGTGCACACAAACAGTTGATTTCCACCACACATAAGGAATCAGCATACTCAGGAGAAATTGCACAATACATTTTATGCAGATTTTTTTCCTTTTACTCTTGTTAAAAAAAAAAGAAGCTATCTGCTTCAAGTAACAATTTTGTGGTAAAAATATATTTTTTTTATTTTCACAGCTCAACATTATAAACTTTTGTGAAGCACCTGGGGGTCCAGGGTACTCACCAAACATCTAGATAAATTCCTTGTGGGTTCTATTTTCCAGAATGGGGTCACTTGTGGGGGACCTCCACTGTTTAGGCACCTCAGGGGCTCTCCTAATGAAACATGGCGTCCGCTATTGATTCCAGCCAATTTTGCAGTCAAATGACACTCCTTCTCTTCCGAGCCCTGCCGTGTGCCCAAACAGTTGATTTCCACCACATATAAGGTATCACCAAACTCAAGAGAAATTGCACAATAAATTTCATGGTGATTTTTTTCCTGTTACCCTTGTGAAAAAAAAAGCTACTTGGTTAAAGTACAATTTTATGGTAAAATTTTATTTTTTTATTTTCATGGCTCAACGTTATAAACTTCTGTAAAGCATCTGGGGGTTCAGGGTACTCACCAAACATCTAGATAAATTCCTTGAGGGGCCTAGTTTCCAATATGGGGTCACTTGTGGGTTTTTTTTTGCTGTTTACGTAGTTTAGTGGTCCTCCAAATGCGACATGGTGCCCGCAATCTTTTTCAGCCAAATTTCCTTTCCAAAATTAAATTATTGCTCCTTCCATTCCAATCTCTCCTATTTCTCCAAACAAAGGTTTCAGACCACATGTGAGGTATCATCGTGCTCATAAAAATGTGGGTAACAAACATTGGGGTCAAACTTTTGGAATTACCTCTTGAAAAAGTGAAAAAATTGATGCTAAAGTAACATCATATACGACAATGTAACGTTATCAAAATCTGTGAAGTACCTGTGGGTCCAAAATGCTCACCATACCCCTAGATAGAAGTCTTGAGAGGCCTAGTTTCCAAAATGGCATGACATGTGAGGGGTTTCTGCTGTTTAGGTACCTTAGCGGACTTGTAAATGCAACATGGTGCCTGCAATCTATTTCAGCCAAATTTGCTTTCCAAAATTCAAATATTGCTCCTTCTGTTCCGATCCCTCCCCTTTATCCAAACAAAGATTTATGACCACATGTGGGGTATTGGCGCGTTCATAAGAAAGTGGGTAACAAGTTTTGGGGTCCATTTTGTTGTGTTATTTCTTCTAAAAGTGAATAAATTTGGGGTAGAGCAACATTTTAGGTAAAATTCATTTTTTGCTTTTTTTCATTACACTTTGATTTAGTTCCTGTGAAGCACCTGAAGGGTTAATAAACTTCTTGGATGTGGTTTTGAGTACTCTGAGGGGTGCAGATTTTAGAATGGTGTCACTTTTGGGTATTTTCTTTTACCTAGGCCTCTCAAAGTCACTTCAAATGTGATGTGGTCCCTAAAAAATGGTTTTGTGAATTTTGTTGAAAAAATGGGAAATTGCTGATGAACTTTGAACCCTTCTAACTTCCTAACCCCAAAAAATGTTGTTTCAGTAATTGCGCTAATGTAAAGTAGACAAGTGGGAAATGTTATTTATTAACTATTTTGTGTGACATACCTCTCTGGGTTAAGGGCATAAAAATTAAAAGTTTGAAAATTGCAAAATTGTCAAAATTTTCATCAAGTTTCTGATTTTTTCACAAATAAAAGCAAAAAATATCATTCTAAATTTATAACTATCATGAAGTACAATATATCATGAAAAAACAATGTCAGAATCACGGGGATCCGTTGAAGTGTTCCAGAGTTATAACCTCATAAGGACACTGGTCAGAATTGCAAAAAATGGCCTGGGCATTAAGTACAAAACTGGCTTCGTCCTTAAGGGGTTAAAACTTCTTTACCAACTCAATGATAAAGATATATTCTCAAAAAAGAAGCCAGAAGAGATTCAAACGACGAAGAATTCATGGTGAACTACAATGTGGGCCAGCCACTGGACCGGGAATTCTTCCACAACCTCTTCAGAGCTTACAACAAATCGCTTAAAACTGACTTAGATGACTTGAAAACATCTATGGCAATGATAGCCTCAAGATCAGAGAAAACCGAAAGAGATGTGGAGGGACTCTCAAAGGAAACAAAGAACTTACAAAAATACAAAAAGAACAAGACAAGCTAAAAGAGGAGGTAAAATTCCTAAGAAATAAATGGATAGATAGAGAAGATAGAGACAGAAGAAGTAACTTAAAATTTCGAGGAATACCAGAAAAGATCAAAACACAAACCTTATGACATATGTAAAAACATAGTGAAAAAAGCTTTACCCTCCCTCCCAGAATTGGAGTATTCATTTGAACGCGTTCACAGGCTCCCAAAACCGACATTCTTAGCAGAAGAAATCCCCAGAGACATCATTGCGAGATTTACGTTCTATAGAACAAAAGAAAAACTAATGGATCTCTTACGAAATAACAAAACTTTACCATCCCCCCACGAGAACTTAAAAGTATTTATCGACCTTTCAAAGGAGACTTTAAAAAGGAGAAGAGATTATAAGCCTATCACGGATGCTCTGAGGAAAAATGACATCTTATACCGCTGGGGCCATCCAAATAATAATCTGATCTTCGCATTTAAGCAAAAAACCATGTCAATCGAAGAGCCGGAAGAGGGGCTGAAATTGCTCAAAGACTTGAAAATTGCATCTCCCCAACCTGGGAAGGAAAAAAGATGATCCCAAGAGATAATTATCAGTGCACCCTCGCTCAAGTCCCTTATCTGAATCGGGACTACCCTAATAGGCAGAAAACACTAGCCCACAAGGAGAAATTTGTTGTAATATTTCTCCCACAATATATCTACCTTGAAGCTTCACCCCATGTTTATGTTTAAAATAGTTACCTCAAGTTTACCTGACATGATCAATAACATGACAAAAAGTATTCCTTACAGGAGGAAGATCAAATATCTAGACAACACCAAGAGAAAAAGCCTAAAAAAAAAGATCTATCAACCACCAAGATGACCACAAAATTCCTGACTATCAACGTCAATGGGTTAAACTCGCCACAAAAAAGGTTTCTCATATGGAGGGACATCCAAAAATTCAAAGCAGATATAATTGGACTACAGGAAACAAAATTCGCCCTAGAAAAAACACCCAAATTTGAACATAAATCATTCCCAACAATCCTTCTCTCTTCGAATGAAAAGAAAAAATCAGGTGTGGCTCTCATTATAAGAGACTCAATAAGATTTGAAGAACTGAAAACGATAATTGACCCAGAAGGTAGATATCTAATAGTTATCTGCAAACTAAATAACACTACATACACACTAGCCAACATAAACGCTCCCAACAAGGGACAAATTACCTTCCTAAATAGAGTACTATCTTTAATTAGATCACACCAAAGGGGATCTCTTTTACTTTTCAGAGATTTTAACGCCATACCTAACCCTATATTCGGCTCTTCCAACAAAGGCAGGATACTGAATGTCACTCTTGATTCTTGGATGAACCGAGAGGAGCTATACGACATCTTTAGATGCCTAAATACAACCTCAGTAGAATATACTTATTATTCAAACCCCCACAGATCCTTTTCAAGAATTGACCTAGTCCTTTCTGACATTAATACCTTACAGAAAATTAAACAAATTACCATTCACCCTAGAGTGTGGTCAGACCACTCTCCCATCACATTTGAAATCCTCACCAATCATCACATAAATAAAACTTGGAGAGCTAACTCGTTTCTATTCGCCCACCCAGACCAGAGCTTAAAAATACAAGATTTAAAAAATTATTTCAAATATAATGACATAGAAAATATCTCTATCACAACTCTGTGGCAAGCCCATAAGGCAGTCATCAGTGGAACCCTGATCCAACTTAACGCTAAGATTAATAAAATTAAACAAAAGAAAACTGAAGAGATTGTAAATAAAATTAGAGAACTAGAAAATTCACAAGCAAATAGTCCATCAGATGACACACAAAAAGAAATTTTAAAACTCAGACTAGATTTAAAAACCATTCTCTCAAACGAATACGAAAGATTCATGCTGACCTCAAAATCCAATTTTTACCATCTCATGAATAAACCTTTGGGTTTTTTAGCCAGAAGAACAAGAATTCTGAGATCTAAGACCAAAATCTTACAGATGGTTACAATATTTTTATTATTACATATTAGAACATTTATATATTACATTAGTTTAGTGGAACAAAGTAGAAACATTAGACAATTTCTTTGTAAACAGTTCAAACATTTGCGTTTTTTGTTTGAGGGGAGGTAAGCTGGGGAGGGAAGGTGGAAGGAGAGATCTTTATTGGGGAAACCGGGAAAAGAAAGGTGAAATGGCATTCGGAAAATGGTTAGAAGGAGAACTATCATGCATAATAATAATTTGCAAAGACTTCTGTACAACATATATATAGCTTAGTTTAGTTATATCTTCTTTGCAAATATTGAGAATCATTACTTTTAAGAAATATGTACAAGAAAGAAAAAAAGAGGAAAAGGAAAGAAGAGAAAGAGGAAGGAAGGGAGAAAGAAAGGAGAAAATTGATTGGGATTTGTCAGAGGACTATTTGTGTTTTTAGCTTCAAAATTTCTACTATATAAGCTTATGGTTTGGATTGCTCGATGTAGGATAGCCAGGTACCCCATCTCTTTTGATAGGGTTGGAACAGGTTATTGTATATCGCGTGTTTATTTTCAAATTCGTGGTGCATGGATAACATCTTGATTACTTCAGAAATATTTGGAACAGTATCACTTTTCCATTTGGCCAATAAAAGTTGTTTGGTGATCAAAAAAATGTGAATCACAATCGGGATCTGCATTTGGTCTAGTTTTTCCATATCCATAGAAAGAAGCGCCATTTGGGGCGATAATTTGATGTTGGAATTGGTAACTCGATTAATTAGATTTGACACTTCCCTCCAGAGATGTCTTATCTTTGGGCAATTCCATAAGATGTGGACCAACGTTCCTTTTTCGTTACAATTTCTCCAACAAAGTGGAGTATTTTTGGGGTCTATGTTATGTAGCTTAGATGGAGTGAAATACCAATTTGTTATGACCTTATAGAAGGACTCGTGTAGAATAGCCGAAATGTTAGAGGAAAAAGTCGCTTTTAGGCTAAATTGCCAGTTTTCTTCTGTAAAATCCTTGTTTAAAGTTTTCCCCCATTTAGCCATGTAGTTTAAAAGAATAGGTTTAGTGTCATTATTTACAAGGTCATAGATATATTTGGTATTCCAGATTGTTTTCTTTTCCGTATTACAAAGGAGGTGGTTTATAATCTCTGGAAGGGGATGTTTACCAACCAATAATTTATTAAGAGATTCCCTTAGAAAAATCAATGTTTTGAAGTCCAAGTCTGTGATCTTATATTTTATTTTTAGATCTAAAAAGGAAATAAAATCTTTTCCATCATGTATGTTACTAATTGTTTTTAGGCCAAGATTTTGCCATGAGGAAGGAACCTGTACATCAGTTAGGAATGTTAAGATATTTAGAGAGAAGTTTTTAATTTGATCATATTTCGACATCTTGGTTTTAATCTTACATAAACTCTGCCAAACAAGAATAGTAGATGCAAGAGTAGGGTGGTAAGGCAGGGAAAGTTTGGGATTAAGTATATGGGTTAAAAGAAGAGAACGGAGAGAAGAATAGTTGTTTAAAGCAGACTCAAGGTCCAACCATGTCGGAGAAAAATCACTATTTAACCAACAAATACTTTGTTTTATTATATTAGTTTTGTGATAGCTTTCAAGGTTTGGCAAACCATAACCGCCTCTAATTTTACGTTTCATTAGAATGGACTTAGAAAGTCTTGGTTTTTTATGATTCCAAATAAACCCATTTAGAATTGATTGAAGTTTACCAATGAATTTTATTGGAATGGTGAGTGGAATAGCCCTAAAGTAGTAAAGAATCTTGGGTAAGATCATCATTTTGTAGGACATGAGTCTGCCTAGCCACGTAATTTCTTCTTTATATAAATTGTTAGTGGACTTTTGAGTGGCTTCGATGAGATCCTCCATATTTATTGTTATTAAGGAATGTAGGTTGTCGGTAATTTTGATACCCAAATAAGAGATTGATTTAACTTCCCATGTAAATGTTGAAAACTTTTTTATTAAGTTAATAGTTTTATCTTCCAAGAAAAAGGGAAGTATGTTGGATTTCTCCATGTTCAGTTTATAATACGAGGCTTTGGAAAAGGAATCAAGCACTTCCTGTACTGCTCTAACAGAGTTTATTGGGTCGGACAATGTAAGGATAACATCATCCGCGAACAAGCCTATCTTATGATGGTAATTGCATGTTTTAATTCCTTCTATTCGCTGATGTGCTCTAATTAATTCCGCAAGTGGTTCAATGGCTATTACGAATAGTAAGGGAGATAGGGGGCAGCCTTGTCTAGTTCCGTTTGTTATTTAAATGGGTCAGATAAATTATTATTTGTATATATTTTGGCAGAAGGACATGTATATAGGGCCATAATAGTTTTTATAATTTGGTGATTAAATCCAAATTTAGCAAGAGCAGCTTCTAAATATTTCCAGTTTATTCTATCAAATGCCTTTTCTGCGTCTAGAGCCAATAACAAAGAAGGTGTTTTCCTATAGTTAATATGAGAAATTAGATTTAATAATCTTCTAGTCCCATCTGAGGTTTGGCGACCTTCAACAAATCCCATCTGGTCATGACCAACAATTTTTGGCAGTATTGACTTTAATCTATTGGCAATGATTTTTGAATATATCTTGATATCCGTATTAATAAGTGATATAGGCCTATAATTATTAACATATTCCAAATCGCCTTTTGGTTTTGGAATTACCGATATTAAGGCCTCCAGCATTTCCGTTGGAAAGGAGCCTATCTCAGCTGCCTTGTTGTAGACCCTGACCAAATGGGGAGCCAGGACTGCAGAAAAGGCTTTAAAATACTCATTTCCAAACCCATCTGGACCTGGAGATTTTTTAATTTTTAGGCTGGAAATAGTTCGAATCACTTCCTCTATAGTAAAGGGTGAATTAAGTATATCCAATTGTTGTTGTGTTAGTTGTGGAAGATTAATTTTGTCTAAAAACTCAGAAATAGAGGAATTATTGGGTTGAGGTATAGACGGGTCTTCTTTTAGATTATAGAGCTTAGAGTAAAACTCTGCAAAGATTTTAACTATGTCTCCTGGATGAACTGCTAATGAGCCATCTTTTTTTCTCAACTGATGGATGCGTTTCCTGATCCTAGCCTTTTTTAATTTTTTTGCCATGAGATCCGTTGGTTTATTTACAGAAGCATAGAAGTTAGACTTCATGAAATGGTTGCATTTTTCATAGTCTGAAAATAAAAGAGCCTTCAGATCTAATCTAAGTGATAGAATTTCTTTGTGTAGTTCTGGTGAAGGAGATGTAAGTCTGTGTTGTACTAATTCCTTTTCTCTTATCAAAATCTTACAGATAAGAGATAAGGACAACAAAAATTACAAAAATCCAAAAGACATTTCACTAAAATTTGAGGAATTTTTTAACAACCTACCGTATTTTTCGGACCTTAAGACGCACTTTTTTTCCCCCAAATGTTGGGGGAAAGTTGGGGGTGCGTCTTATGGTCTGACTATAGGGCTGCGGCCGGGAACGAGGGTGCTGCAGTGGAGCGGGTCATCGGGGGCACGAGCAGGCAGCAGCAGCGCCTGCCGTGACCACGTGGGCCCGCTCTTTACATATGCACGCCCATCCTCCCGCCCATCTCTCAGCCCTGAAGCCGGCACTGACAGGTGGGCGGGAGGATGAGCTGGGATGCGCGCATAGTAAAGAGCCGGTCCGCATGATCACCCCTGGCAATTACAGCCTGGAGTGATCATGTGCGGCTGTATTCACTGCCCCCCGCGCATCATCATCAGCGCGGGGTGCAGTGAATCAGTACACTCACCCGTCCCCGTGTGTGGAGCCGTCCCACTGCAGCACGCGATGTCTTCCTGTCTGTGCCGGTCAGCTGATCTGTGCTGATCAGCTGATCGGCACAGACAGGAAGACATCGCGTGCTGCAGGGGAACGGCTCCACACACACAGATCATTGCCGCTGAGAGGAAGATGATCGGTGCTGGAGGGAGTGAGGAAAAGGTGAGTATAAACGTTTATTTTTTTTCTCTGTGCTATAGGATACAGGCCATATACCAGGATGGTATATGAGCACGATGGGGGCATATAGCAGGATGGGAGTTTATGAGCAGGATGGATGGGGGGTATATGAACAGGATGGGGTATATGAACAGGATGGGAGTATATGAGCACGATGGGGGCATATAGCAGGATGGGAGTATATGAGTAGGATGGATGGGGGGTATATGAACAGGATGGGGGTATATGAACAGGATGGGGTATATGAACAGGATGGGAGTATATGAGCACGATGGGGGCATATAGCAGGATGGGAGTATATGAGCAGGATTGATGGGGGGTATATGAACAGGATGGGGGTATATGAACAGGATGGGGTATATGAACAGGATGGTGGTATATGAGCAGGATGGGAGTATATGAGCAGGATGGGAGTATATGAGCAGGATGGATGGGGGAAATATCAATAGGATGGATGGGGGGTATATCAATAGGATGGGGGTATATGAACAGGATGAGGGAATATGAAAAGGATGCTGGTATATGAGCAGGATGGGGGTTTATAGCAGGATCATATACAAGGATCATTACCAGGATTGGGTACCTTAGTAGAGAATTTGGGGACATTACCCCCATAACAGTGTCAGCAGCAGATCCTTGCCCCATAACAGTGTGTCATGACCACATTTTTTTGCTTAAAGTTTTATTTTCCTATTTTCCTCCTCTAAAACCAGGGTGCGTCTTATAGTCCAAAAAATACGGTATGTAACTTAAAAAATAATAAACTAGAAGACAAACCCACTAAGGAAGACATCAATCAATTCCTTGACTCGATTCAGTTACCCTCTCTGTCTAACGAAGATTTAAATTTTCTAAACACCCCATACAAAAACAGTGACATAATGGCTACAATAAACTCTCTAAAACAAAATTAAGCACCAGGACCAGATGGAATACTCAATGAATACTACAAAAGGTTTGCTATAATCTTAACCCCAAATTTAACCACCCTCATCAATGAACTATCACTAGGCTTAAAATTACCTGAGGAGATGCAAGAAGCCACTATATCAGTTTTATATAAAGAAAAGGGAGACAGAGACCTCATTGGAAACTATAGACCCATTTCACTCCTAAATTCTGACCTGAAAATATTGGCAAAAACCCTAGCCACCAGACTACAAAAAATAGTACCAAACCTTATACACAGAGATCAAGTGGGGTTCATTGCGAACAGAGGAGCAGAAGACACTACCAGACGAATCCTAAACCTACTCACTCACTTAGGGGAAACTAAGACTCCCACAGTCTTTATCATAATTGATGCTGAGAAGGCATTTGACCGGGTTCAGTGGAACTACTTACTTCAAACTTTAAAAAAAAATTGGCTTCAATGGGAGGGTATTAGACCTTATAAAATCATTCTACTCAAACCCGTCTGCAAGAATTTTAACAAATGGTCTCCTCTTGGGTAAAATCAACCTCTCGGATGGAACAAGGCAGGGGTGTCCTCTTTCCCCATCATTGTTCAATCTTTTCATTGAGCCCTTGGTGGAAAAGATCAGGATGGACAGCCGGATTAGGGGCGTCCCTGCTAATAACAGACAATTCAAAGTGTCACTTTTCACAGATGACATCCTACTCTCTCTAACGGATCCACTGAACTCGGTCAAACAGACCTTGGAAGTTTTTAAAGAGTTCTCAAGGGTCTCGTTATATAGGGTCAATATGGATAAAACCCAGGCTATGCACCTCAATCTGGATCAGGATCTATTAAAAGTCCTACAATCGGAAATCAAATTTCAGTGGAATGTGGACAGCATGTCTTATTTAGGAATCAAACTAACAAAAAACACAAAGGACTGCGCTAACCAGAATATTACTGGCATTTATAATACCATCCAAAAAGATCTACAACATCTGTCCAAAGTAGAGCTTTCCTGGTTAGGAAAAATAAACACATACAAAATGCTGGAACTTCCCAAGCTACTTTATATATTCAGAACTATCCCATTACCAATCAAGAAGAAGCTTATACAAAAACTCCAAACTCAACTAACATCTTTTGTATGGGGTAAAACTAAACCTAGAGTAGCACAATTTACCCAAAACAAAAACAGAATCAATGGGGGGTTGGGGATGCCAAACATAATGGCCTACTATCAAGCAACGACTATTAAAAGCAGCCAGAAGTATTGGAACAGAGGTGATAAACCTGCATGGGTGGGACTTGAAGATTCTTACTGTCCAAATATAGAAGTTGGAGACCTGGTGGTGGCCTACCTATGCGACTCTAAAAAGCGACTACCTAAGGAGGTCATCACCAGGAACTCAATAATAACATGGAGGAAATTTGGAGCCCAATCTAGAAAAATACACGGCACCGAATCAATAAGTTGGATGAAGATCAAAACGCTTTCTGCATTCTCACCAAGATTAAAGCTCAACGACTGGAAATCCAAGGGAATATACTTAATCTCAGACATACTCGATAATGATAAGCTGAAACCTTATCAAGACTTAGCAAAATAATTCAAACTAACAAAGTCAAATAAGAAAACTTGGAATATAATAGAAAAAATATTCATGAAACCTAGCAACACCCTCCACTTCCAAGTAACATCACAGCTCTCTTAAAGAATCCAAATAATCAAAACACTTGGAAAACCAAATATATCTACCAAATTTATAATGAAGACACAAATCTCCGTAACTTAAAACATTTGGAAAAGTGGAAAATCGAGTTAAAAATCCCAGAAAATCAATTTGAAGAAAGATTTCAAAAGTCATTGGCCACAGTCTACAAAAATATACCTTGCGTTGCTCTTATAGAAACAAATTATAAGATAATAACCCACTGGTATTACACACCCCATAAATTGCATTTAATTAACCCAGACACCTCAAACAAATGCTGGAGAAACTGTGGACATTCAGGCAACATAACTCACATATTTTGGTCGTGTCCAAAAATTAAGAAATTCTGGAGAGACATTCAATCACTTATAAGGTCCATTACACAGCTAGATGTAGATCTAACTCCAGAATTAGTTCTTCTCTTAAAGATTGAAGCGGTACCGAAACATTTTAGGCCCATAGTAATACATATTCTACTAGTGTCCACTAATCTCATTGCATCCAAATGGAAAAGTGAGAAAGCTCCTAATATTCAAGAAGCTAAGGAGAAACTAACTCTACATAAAACTTTAGAGTACTACTATGCCATAAAAAATAATACTCAAATAAAGTACCTCACCAAATGGGACCCATGGCCAGAGCCCAATCACCGACAGACTATATAGCCCAACTGACGTTAAGAAAACACTAACTATATTCGAGAAATACAAGCTCACTAATAATTCCAGGCCTGAAGCTCTAGTCTTTGATACCTCCCTGATCTAAAACTCACTAGAATTATATGTTTCTGATCTTGCAAATTTGCTGGACTGTCTACGGAATCCATGTCAGGAAGTTGTTAATTTTATTTGTTGTTTAGTTATGTTTTGCAAAAAGTTAATTCATAAGCAATTGATTTGACCAACAAAATATACTGCTTGATGTATCAACACTAACAAATTGGAGGGTCAAAATATGTGCATTTTCTTAACCTTGCTTTACTATCTATATGTCCTTAAATTTTGTAACGCATGATTTCAAGATTTGTTAACTACAAAATCTAATAAAAATCATTTGAATAGATAAAGATATATTCCAAGGAAGCTCAACAGTGCTCAAAAAACCTACCTACCTTCCATCCCTTTTATTTTACACACTTATCCATTGTCATTAGAGTGAACTACACAGATCTGAATGCCATAACTATGTATGCAATATTGCCTCACAAAGCATGGGGGAAAATAAAAACACTTTTGATTGCAGTATATAAAATGTGTTGTCAGACACAAGTTGCAATAGATAAGACACACATCTGTAAACCAAAACAGAATATCCCAATGCCTCTCAGTTAAGGCCAGGGACTAGGACTTAGGGGTACTTTGCACGCTGCGACATCACTAGCCGATGATAGCGATGCCGAGCGTGATAGTACCCGCCCCTGTCGCACATGCAATATCTTGTGATAGCTGCCGTAGCGAACATTATCGCTATGGCAGCATCACACGCACTTACCTGGTCGGCGACGTTGCTGTGACTGCCGAAGAATCCCTCCTTCAAGGAGGCGGTGCATTTGGCGTCACAGCGACGTTACCGCGACGTCACTAATCGTCCGGCCAATAGAAGCGGAGGGGCGGAGATAAGCGGGATGTAAGCATCCCGCTCAGCTTCTCCCTTCCGCATTGCCGGTGGACAGCGGGCACAGGTAAAAAGATGTTTGTCGCTCCTGCGGCTTCACATACAGCGATGTGTGGAGCTGCAGGAACGACAAACAACATCGTACCTGCGGACGCACCGACATTATGAAAATGAACGACGTGACACAGATCACCAATTTTTTACTGTTTCACGCTCGTTCATCTTCTCTCCTAGGCTTTACACGTTGTGATGTCGTTACCGGCGTCGGATGTACGTTACTTTAGATTTGACCCCGATGATATCGCAGCAGCGATGCCGCAACGTGCAAAGTACCCCTTAGATTCAATGAGCTGTGAAAGGCTCCTACACAAATTTTTATCCTATATGATATTGGAGTCATTAAATCACAAAGAATTAAAAGATAATACAAATTTTATTTTATATGTGCAGAAGAGACAAATAGTACATAAAAAAATCAAAGTGCATGGTTCAGGATGCGAAGTAGTTATAGTACCACTAGTCAAAAAGTACTAAGGGTAGATGAAACAATAACTCCAAAGGGATGTGGATGTGGTACTTTAGCAACCCCCATGCGAAACGCGCGTAGGGGTTGCTATAGTAGCACCTGTCAACAGGTTGTATCATGGGTAAGTGCTTGAATAGATCTGTGCCTAATTGATAGATTTTCACTAAGTGTTTTCCTTTAATTATATACATGCAGCACTGTGTGTATACATATCCCATTGGAGTTATTGTTTTATCTCCCCCTTAGTACTTTTTGACTAGTGGTACTATAACTAGTTCACATCCTGCACCATGCACTTTGATTTTTTTATGTACTGTTTGTCTTCTCTGCATATATGTCAATAAAATTTGTATTATCTTTTAATTATTTGTGATTTAATGGCTCCAGTATCATATAGGTTAAAAACAAGGTGCGATAGAGTTACTGGCCAATTTGTTTGGGGGGGCTTACCCCAATGTAGGCAAATCAGTATTGGATGGCTGCGGGGTCAGGACACTGTTGTTGTATCTCCAAAAGACCGGGATAATAATAGTCAAACAAAAACCTATTGAAGAGAAAACGACATTTATTAGAGATCAGAGATAACTGTAGCCTTAAGTACTTCAAGAGTAACGTTTTAATATATCTTTTCAGGAATCAATATTCCAGGTATGAATAATAAACTTTATAATTCATCTGATTAAAAAATATTCTGCTTCTTTCTCCTCTTGGACAGATTATTTCTTCTCAAAATTCTTAATTCATGAGTAAAATCTGTCTTCAATGACTCCAGGTTTTCCCGTGATAAGATAAGAGTTGACAGTTGGTGCTTTTAAACTTCCATAAAGAACTGTATCTATTGTTTCAGGGGAACCTGCAACAGAATAGCTATGTCTGCCTCTACTTTCCCCTCCTCACTCTAACCTCTCCATAAAATATAAAAAACACTGTTACTTCCTATCTCGGTAATGTAAAAATCTGTCTTTATTGAATATAAATTTTACAGATTTTACCTGTAAATTGAGAGTGAAAAATCAATCCTGGAGGTCAAGAAACAAATACTGTATATTACAAAGCTGCTTATCTTTATGTGTACTGCTGATTTATAAAATATAATTTAAAACAATAGTTATTCTTTAATGAATAAGAAGCATGGTTGCAATTCATAGCTCCTAGGTTCAAATCTAACCAAGGGGCAATATCTTCATGGAGCTTTTATATTTTCTCTGCATTTGAATGCAGTTTTTTATGGGTAATCTGGGTTCCTCACAAAAGAATTACTAAGGGTTATGTGACTTCCATTAGATTTGAACCTAATGTGTGTGTATAAAAAAAGTAGATTGTGAGCCCCATGGGGTAAGCAACTGATGTGAAACTCCCTGTAAAATGCATTGGAATATGTTGGCTTAAAAAAATAAATTAATATATTTTTTATGGCAAAAATTACAATCTGTATGTACATAGTGTTTTTGTGTACAAACCCTCCACAAGCCATTTCAAATATACATAGAATTGTCAATTATTTTTCAAGACTCCCACAAAATCAATACTCAAAACCGTAATCCATCAGAAGCCAACCATAAATAGACCAATTTTTTCAATACATTTGGTATTATAGAACATGCCCAGAGTCCATCTCCTGTTTTACTGGGATCGGTCCACCCTCTCTGTCCCAAGCACTGTTTACCTGGACTCCTCTTCCCTGGAATCCCTTTCTTGTCATTGATGATATGTCAGCTTATCTGGCTGCTGAATGAGAAAAGTGTTTCGTAAAACATTGTCAATGGCCTATGTAGGTATTACTTGAGGTTCCAAGGCCACACTGCATAATACGTTACAAATTGCTTCTCAACAAGACAAATGTGATGCACAAAGTGATATCACAAAATAGGAATAGTAAAACCATGACAGATCTGTCAACTCTCCTGGACTGCCTGAGAGACACAAAGATTTTAACTGCTCACCTGACCACCTGGTCACTTGTGTGATCACCCATTGACCAGACCAGATGAAGACTGCTCCTCGGTGCTGCACAATTTGCCAGGACAGATTGGCTCTTGTTTATAGCAGCTAATGTGCAATGGCTTTAGGTCCAGTACATGTTCTGTAACATGAGGAACAGGCTACTCAGGCACTGCTCTATTACACTTTTGTGCCTTATATTTTTGCCTACAATTTTTCTGATGATAAGTGGGGCTCAATTTTAAAAATGTTACTCCTTTTCTTTTTACATTTTTTAAAACTAACATAAAAATCTCAATTAACTTTTTTTGGGGGGCACCTTTGAGAGTACTAGGAGTTACATTGACGTGATTGCCAACAATATTGACAAACCGCAAACTACAAAATTCTGGAAACATGAAAATTTTAATTTATGTCCTTTTTAATGCACTGACCTCAAATATAAGGGCTCCTTCATTTATAGCTGTTGTCTGGAAAGCAATGGCTCATCTGTTTTTTTACATATTTCACTCTACTAGGTGTGTTTGTAGTTAGTGACCTAAAATCTGCAGTTTTATCTGCTGCTCATCAAGATGCAAATTGCATATGTTTTGCAAACAATTTAGGAATGAATTCAAAAACTTTAACTCATGTCTATAATGTACAGAGGAACAACTCAATGAGAAACAAATTAAATTAGCCTTAAGTTTAACAAAAAAAAAAATCCATCTACAGAATATACCTGAGTATATGGAGATAAGGTATGCACACCAGTGACTATGCAAGGGGAATACATGTAATAGCAGAAACTGCTGTGTGAATACTGACATGAAAAATTCAATAGCTATATGTAAGAATGAAATGGGAAAAATGGAACCTGCATTACTGCCATGAATATATGAATAAAGAGAAATTTAGCTACTGAATTGATCAATGCAATAGAGCCCCAACACTACGCCAAAGTATTTCTCTACGTTGGGGTCCCTAGCTTGTGTGTGTCCTCTCATGCAGTTAAAAAACTTACCGTGTATGGGAAGCTGAGACCCAAGCTATATATACACGTATCATGTGGATTGGCAATAGGTGTGAGAGGGGTGGGTTCACAAACGAAAAACTACTAACAAATAAGGAATAACGTTTGGAACTCCATTCTATGTCTGAACTGGGTGCAAAAACCTAAAAAAACATCACTATATGGAGATAAGGTATGCAGACCAGTGACTATGCAAGGGGAATACATGTAATAGCAGAAACTGCTGTGTGAATACCTTATCTCCATATAGTGATTTTTTTTAGGTTTTTGCACCCAGTTCAGACATAGAAGGGAGTTCCAAACGTTATTCCTTATTTATACCTGAGTATAAGCAGAGTTTTTCAGGCCAATTTTGTATGCTGAAAATGCCCCCTCGACTTATACTTGAGTAAGGGTTCACACAAAAAAGTTATTCTCACCTGTCCTCCGTTCCCGTGGTGTCCTTACTTGCTTCTTGCAGTCCGCAGGCACAACAGACCCCTAAGTGATTTTGTCCAGTGCAGGAGCTGCCGCTGCAGGTTGCTGTCATGGCTTTACTTCAGTTGAATGCATTGGGGTGCCGCAAAGCATTCAAATGTAGTAAAGCCCTGACAGCAGCGGTGGTGGCCCTGTCTACGGGACACGATCATGGAGAGGTCTATGTACCTGTGGTCCACAAGAAGCACTCCTCCATGATCGCGCCCTGTACACGGAGCCGCTGCCGCTGCTGTCAGCACTGAAGAGGGTGAGAGGTAGGCCATTCTTCCTGGTTGATTGGAAAGGGTTTGGCCCCGAGGAACAGTCTTGGGAACCCCAGGAGAATATTGATGCTTCTCTTCTCCTTTGCCGCTTTTTGTCCCGGTTGTGGGGAGGGGGGCTTGAGGGGGAGGGTACTGTCACGCCTCCAGGGCCGCGGCGCCGCTCATCACTGCACCGCTTATCCCGGCGCCTTTTATCCCGGCATCGCTCCCCTCTCACCAGCCCGGTTCCCGTACACCCCGCCGACGGCAGCCGTTCCCGCTCGCCTCCCTCGGCCTCCTCCGTGCCCCCCGCTCGGCAGTCCCGGTGTTTCGCTGCAGCCCAGGACTCTGCCTCATCTCTCCTGCGTCCTGCACGCTTCTCTGGCTCCCGGGTCTCGCCCATGCGCACTGGGGCATGGGCGCGCTCTCTCCCCTTCTCTTAAAGGGCCAGTGTCTCTGAATCAGAAAATGGCTGATAACAGGTACAGGGTATATAGACTTCCTTTTCCCTATGGGCGGTGCCTGTTCAACATGTACCAGTAGCCGTGTCTCTTGTGCTAGTGTTCAGGTCCCTCTGTGCCTTGTGCCCAGGATTAACCCTGTCTCTGCCCGCAGATCCCAACTGCTGCCTGTGCATGTCCGGTCCTCCGGCTTTCCAGGAGAATCCCCGGTGTCAAACTGTTGTGGATCCCATCATCTTCCTCCAGCCTGTACCCGTCACCGATCCTGGACTCCGCCCGGTATCTCCTGACTGCACCTCTGCTAACCCTGGACTCCATTTGCCAACTCCCGTCGGCACCTGTACCCGGTTCTTTTCAGTCCATGTCTACCCTGGGACCAGCCTCCATATCCTGTGTGGACATCCTCGGACGCTAACCCGCAACGCTTCTGTGTCCCGGCTGCTACGTATCTAGGCCCTCTGGGGTGATTGCCAGACAGCCCCTGTATAGGGGTTCGCTCCTGGTGGTCTCCTTGGGGGAGTCCAGTGCGCTGTCCCATGGATCCCCCTCCTTGCACCGAACCTGACATTGTGTGACAAAAAAACAGCATCGAAGCACATAATCAGCTGCTGCAGAGTCCATGTACACAAAGCCGGTATAGATCAGGAACTGAATAAAGGTGGAACTATTTCTGCGCTGCTGTGGGGCGATCCAATACATTCTGGTCTGATGGGCATCACTGGTCTAGGGTCCAGAGAAGCACGCCCTATACCCTGGGCCATATATGCCAGGTTTTCACTCACGGCCACATAAGCCCTATGATATACTGTACGTGGACGCACGGAACCTTTCTCATTGAATATTTGTAAAACTAATTCAGCAATTCAGCAGAGGTCAATGGAGAACACTTTGTGGATGATGTGGATGATGTAGGACTCTTGATCTACATAATGCAAGAAGGAGGGTGTATGCAATGATAGAGGAGGTGCCGGACCCTAGACCAGCAACGCCCATCAGAAAAGAACGTATTGGACCGCCTCAAAAAAGCGCAGAAATTGTTCCACCTTTATTAATTTCCTGATATATAATCAAATTTTGAGAAATTTTCTTAAAGGGTTATTCCCACAATTACATTATTTATAGAGACAAAGCCGAACATAACATTTCTTTCTTGTAGCTTTGTGCCTTTTTTCATCTCAATCGGCCACCTCTGTGTATCCAGCTTTAAATAGCTGAACGGGAAATCCTATTCTTATACTGCTAACACTACATTTCCCAGCAGAACTTAGTTCCTGTCAGTGTTGCAGACCACTCCCTAATCTTCTGTGTGTTACTGACTAGCATTACCCTGAATTATCCTTTTATGTAGCATATCACTTCTTTCAGACCCATCCTGCAATATATCATGTCCCTGAGCCCCTGTATATAGAGTCCCATTTTACGCATTATCACTCTTCTCAGCCCAGTATACATAGTCCCATCCTGCAATATACCACTCCTTTCAGTCCCATCCTACAGTATATCACTTCCCTTAGTCCCTCTATGCATAGCCCTATCATGCAGTATTTAACTGCTCTCAGCCCCTCTATGCACAGCCCCATCCTGTAGTGAATCTATTCTCAGATCTCTGCATACAGCTGCATCCCTATATGGCTCCTCTTAGTTGCTAGCACACAGGCACACCACTGCTTCCTGATATGAGCTCTATACTATAATAAATAAAGCTGTGTCCCTTCCCTAACTGAAGCAACTCTATTCTAACCACAATCCAAAGCAGAACTGTGATAGCAAGAAGCCAGCAGAGAGACTCCCCTTGATCATACAGGATCACTAGAAATATAGCAGGGCCATTTCAATTTCATCTGGAAGGTGTTAAGAGCTTGGGTGGGCAGGGAATGATATGTGCAAAATGGGTCAAATATAAAAAATGAGTTATACTGACATAATGCATAAATACAGTGCCTACAAGTAGTATTCAACCCCCTGCAGATTTAGCAGGTTTGATAAGATGCAAATAAGTTAGAGCCTGCAAACTTCAAACAAGAGCAGGATTTATTAACAGATGCATAAATCTTACAAACCAACAAGTTATGTTGCTCAGTTAAATTTTAATAAATTTTCAACATAAACGTGTGGGTCAATTATTATTCAACCCCTCGGTTTAATATTTTGTGGAATAACTCTTGTTTGCAATTACAGTTAATAATCGTCTTTTATCAGACCTGATCAGGCCGGCACAGGTCTCTGGAGTTATCTTGGCCCACTCCTCCATGCAGATCTTCTCCAAGTTATCTAGGTTCTTTGGGTGTCTCATGTGGACTTTAATCTTGAGCTCCTTCCACAAGTTTTCAATTGGGTTAAGGTCAGGAGACTGACTAGGCCACTGCAACACCTTGATTTTTTCCCTCTTGAACCAGGCCTTGGTTTTCTTGGCTGTGTGCTTTGGGTCGTTGTCTTGTTGGAAGATGAAATGATGACCCATCTTAAGATCCTTGATGGAGGAGCGGAGGTTCTTGGCCAAAATCTCCAGGTAGGCCGTGCTATCCATCTTCCCATGGATGCGGACCAGATGGCCAGGCCCTTTGGCTGAGAAACAGCCCCACAGCATGATGCTGCCACCACCATGCTTGACAGTAGGGATGGTATTCTTGGGGTCATATGCAGTGCCATCCAGTCTCCAAACGTCACGTGTGTGGTTGGCACCAAAGATTCCGATCTTGGTCTCATCAGACCAGAGAACCTTGAATCAGTCTGTCTCAGAGTCCTCCAAGTGATCATGAGCAAACTGTAGACGAGCCTTGACATGACGCTTTGAAAGTAAAGGTACCTTACGGGCTCGTCTGGAACGGAGACCATTGCGGTGGAGTATGTTACTTATGGTATTGACTGAAACCAATGTCCCCACTGCCATGAGATCTTCCCGGAGCTCCTTCCTTGTTGTCCTTGGGTTAGCCTTGACTCTTCGGACAAGCCTGGCCTCGGCACGGGTGGAAACTTTCAAAGGCTGTCCAGGCCGTGGAAGGCTAACAGTAGTTCCATAAGCCTTCCACTTCCAGATGATGCTCCCATCAGTGGAGACAGGTAGGCCCAACTCCTTGGAAAGGGTTTTGTACCCCTTGCCAGCCTTGTGACCCTCCACGATCTTGTCTCTGATGGCCTTGGAATGCTCCTTTGTCTTTCCCATGTTGACCAAGTATGAGTGCTGTTCACAAGTTTGGGGAGGGTCTTAATTAGTCAGAAAAGGCTGGAAAAAGAGATAATTAATCCAAACATGTGAAGCTCATTGTACTTTGTGCCTGAAATACTTCTTAATACTTTAGGGGAACCAAACAGAATTCAGGTGGTTGAATAATAAATGACCCTCTGAATAAACTTTTCACAATTTAAAAAAAAAAAAAAAAAAAAGGAAATAACATTATTTTTTGCTGCAGTGCATTTCACACTTCCAGGCTGATCTACAGTCCAAATGTCACAATGCCAAGTTAATTCCGAATGTGT
Source organism: Anomaloglossus baeobatrachus (assembly GCF_048569485.1). NCBI lineage: Eukaryota > Metazoa > Chordata > Amphibia > Anura > Aromobatidae > Anomaloglossus > Anomaloglossus baeobatrachus. The sequence goes on from NC_134354.1 coordinate 495,168,724, forward strand.
AAACCTGCTAAATCTGCAGGGGGTTGAATACTACTTGTAGGCACTGTATATGTGTACGGTACATTTTTACAAGACAGCATTGTGATTTTGGGATGCTCCTTTAACTCTTCTACAATGTGCACGATACTTTAACTTATTCCTTGACTCAGATTTAAATCTATGCAGAAAATGTCTCAAATGTCTGCAGAGTTTCACAAAAATATTAAAAAGGAGGGGAATAGTTAGCAGATACCTTGCTGATTTTTGGTATGGTATTCAGTTGAAAATCAGGGACTTTCCACCTCTATCTAAATGATTACTGAAAGATTATACTACCGTTTTTCCACAAAAATAAGACCTACCCCGAAAATAATATCTAGTTGTGGTTCAATAATGAAGTGTCCATAAAGAAAGCAGACACCCCCAAAAGAGAGAAGAAAGAAGAGAGAAGACCCCTCAATCATACTAAGTAGATGCCAACTGGGAGCAGTGGAACGCATCAAGGAACTGCGATGGAATGTACACACACATGAGATCACACTCACGCACGCATGAGATTGCATACACAAAGAATCACACATCAGATTGCACACACACACTCACCACATCCAGTGATATTGATTGCTGTGCAGTGGAGTGCCAGGACCTGAGGGTGGAAGGCATGGAGGACCCAGCGGTGAAATGCATCAGAGAGACAAGAGAGCAGAGAGTACCCTGCTGGCTGAAAGCAAGTGTTATCACCAGGTGTGGTGAGTGTGCGCGCGTGTAATTGTATGTGTGATCTTGTGTGTGTATGCTAACTGATGTGTGAGTGTAGACCAGAAGTGTGTGTGTATGCGATCCGATGTGTGAGTGTCAGCCAGAAGTGAATGTATGTATGCAATCTGATGCATGAGTGTGGGCCAGAAGTGTGTGTGTGTATGCAATCTGATGTGTGAGTGTCGGCCAGAAAGGTGCATGTGTGTATGTATGAGTGTGTGTATGTGATCTGATGTGTGAGTGTTGGTCAGAAGTGTGAGAGGGTGTGTGTGTGTGTGGGTATGCGATCTGATATGTGAGTGTTGGTCAGAAGGAGGGGAGGACGGCGTGCAGTATACCTGCTGGGAGCGCTCACTGGAGATCGCAGGAGGACCTGAGAGCCACGCAGACGCCCGGGATCTGGTAAGTATGACGATCCTGGGAAAGGGGATCTGCATTTTTTGGAGGGGTAAACTTTCTCCCAACCATGTTTCCCCGAGAATAAGCCCTCCCCAAAAAGAAGACCTAGGGCTTTTTTTAGTAAAAAAAAAAATATAAGACAGTGTCTTATTTTTGGGGAAACAGGGTAATACAGTCCAGTATTGGAGAATGAAAAAAGCTCTGTAACACTCTGGAAGGGACCTGAGAAGCTGAGTTCTGTGCTAATAAAAGTCACTGTATAAAATGACTATGGAGGACACAGGAGAGGAGTATCTATAAAATGTTACAAGTAAAATATATCTTTGTACCGTGTTAGCCAGTAGAGATAAAAAAATTGTTTAAAAGAACAGAGAGTCCTCAGTGGTTGATACCTTTTAATGGCTAACTGAAAAGATGGTAATAATTGCAAGCTTTCGAGACTACTCAGGTCTCTTCATCAGGCATGGTATAACACAAAATCTGAAGAGTCACGTATTTATACACAACAGGACGTAGAATAGTGCAGTAAAAAAAAAAAAAAAAAAAAAAAAAAAAAAAAAGAACAAGTTATATGAAACAGAACTATCTCTATGGCAGGGGGACAAGCTGTTCTAGCCATAAATACTGCTGCAGTTCAGTGTGAAAGTTTTATTGTCCTTTGATAAGGGTCTGGTCCAGGGCTGTGACACGCTCGGATGGTCAGAGGAGCACATCTTTTAACTGATGTAAAAAGACATGAATCCATGAGACACATTCATTCCTTCTCTGAATGTGTCAAAGGTCATCATAAGTTTGTACTCCCATAGTCTCCTGTCTCTCTGGGACTTGAAGTTTCCTTTCAATACCAGCAATTTCATGTCCATGATGCTGTGGTCTGGGTTACAAAAATGTTTGGCCACAGGTAGATCCATCCTTTTTTCTCTAATTGTGTGGCGGTGAGAATTCATCCTTGTCCTGAGCTGTTGTCCTGTCTCCCCTACATACAGACCCCCAGTTGGACATTTGGTACATATAATTAAGTACACCACATTGGTTGTGGTGCAGCTGAACGTACCTGGGATCTTGTAGTCCTGATGTGATCTGGGAATCTTTATCTTGTCCGTTGTCAATATTAATGGACAGGTCTTGCATTTTTTCTGGTTGCAGGGAAATGTTCCTGTTGGTGTTGGAGAGGACAGGGAGCTTCTGACAATGATGCTTCTTAGATTTGGGGGCTGTCTAAAACACAGAAGTGGGGGGTCTGGAAAAATAGATTTTAACCGGGCATCTTTTTGCAGTAATGGTTGTAGTTTCCGTGCAGCTCCTCTAAACACCTCCAGATGTGGATTGTAGGTGACTACAAGAGGGACCCGGTTGTTCTCTTCTTTGGTTTTATAATGTAGAAGATGGTTTCTTGATATTCTGGTGGCTCTTATAATCTGGTTTTCAATTGTTCTTGGGTGGTAGCCTTGATTCAAAAAGGTTTTTCTGAGGCCCTCAAGGTGATTGTCTCTATCTGTACTGTTGGAACATATCCGATTGTACCTGATAGCCTGGCTGTATACAATAGAGTTTTTTATGTGTTTTGGATGAAAACTGTCCCATTTCAGGTATGTTGGACGGTCAATTGGCTTCTTGTACAGGGATGTCTGTATTTCATTGTTCCGTAGTTTAATGATGGTGTCCAAGAAGTTGATTTCCGTGCAGGAGTAGTTGAGTGTTAGGTTGATGGTGGGATGAAACTGATTAAATTGTTCATGGAAGGTCTTCAGCTGCTCCTCAGACTCTGTCCAGATGATTAAAATATCATCAATGTAACGGTAGTAGGCCAGAGGCCTGATAGGACAAGAGGATAAAAAGTCACTCTCAAGCTTGGCCATGAAAATATTTGCATATTGTGGTGCCATTTTGCTTCCCATTGCAGTCCCAGTCTCCTGTAGATATATGTCATTGTCAAATTCAAAGTAATTATGGGTGAGGATAAATTTTGTAAGCTTCACCACAGAATTGGCATCAGTTCCTGTATTTTCCAGGAAAATTTTGCAAGCATTTAATCCATCCTGGTGTGGAATATTCGAGTACAAGGATTCCACATCCATGGTGGCAAGGATGGTTCCCTCTGGAAGAGGACCTATTGCTGATAGTTTTTTCAATAGGTCAGTAGTGTCCTGGATGTAGCTGGTTGTATCCCTTACCAAGGGTTTAAGGATACCCTCTACCCATCCAGAGACTTGTTCAGTGAGGGTGCCCACACATGAAATGATGGGTCTTCCTGGGTTTCCAGATTTGTGAATTTTGGGAAGCATGTAGAATGTGCCTATTCTTGGACTCACCGGTATCAGTTCATCAGTTCTTATGGATATGTCAGGCAGACAAGAGGCCAACTTGTTAAGTTCCTTGTAATAGTCCTGTGTAGGGTCAGACTCCAATTTCTTATAGTAGCGTGTGTCCATCAGTTGTCTGTGTGCTTCCTTCATGTAGTCTGATTTGTTCATCATGACTATTGCACCCCCCTTGTCTGCAGGTTTAATGATGATTTCTTTGTTGGTTTTCAAAGATTTTATGGCCCTTCTCTCCTGGGCACTGATGTTGGATGGTTGCCTCCTGTGTGTGTCTAGGAAAGTGGATTTTACCAAATGTCTGAAAGTGTCTATATAGTTATCCAGATGAGGGTTGCGTCCTGGTGGAGGTGTCCAATCTGATCTTTTCCTGGTTGTCAAGATCCGTCTTCCTTCAGTCTGGGAGGATTCTGAAACATCTGCATCGCTAAAATATTCCCTCAGACGTAGTCTCCTGAAGTAATCTTCCATGTCGCTGCAGAGTTCAATTTTGTCTAGAGCTTTAGTCGGACAAAATGAGAGTCCTCTAGAAAGCACAGCAACTTCCATTTTGTTTGGTTTGTAATCCGAGAGATTGATAACACAGTTAGATGCTTTTGTGCCTTGAATGGACTTGGTTTCCAAGTTGTCAGGTTTTGGCTTTGTTCTCCACCTGTTTGTATTAAGTCCTGAATTGAGGCGCAGTCTGTGTAGCTTCTTTTCCTTGTTGTGGATCAGAAGGGTTCGTAGTCTGTAGTAGTATTGTTGTACTTCTTGTTCTGTGCTTTCTGGAAGTGTCTTCCTTTGTGTTTCAAATTCCCTCTGGATTTTACTCTTGATGCTGTAGAAGACATGCAAAAGGTGATTCCTTAGTCTCTCAGAAGTCCTGTGACAAAGGTTTTGTGCATAATGGGTATTGTAGGTATGTAGAATTGGGTTTGTAATCCAGAGTCCTTTGGGGATCAGATTCTCCTTTTTGCATTTGGATAAGAAAAATATGTCGCTGTCCAGTTGTGCGCGTTTCTTCAGAAGTGTCTTTAGTTCCATAAAGATGCGGTACATTCTGGTATCCTCCATTTTGATACAAGTAAAATATATCTTTGTACCGTGTTAGCCAGTAGAGATAAAAAAATTGTTTAAAAGAACAGAGAGTCCTCAGTGGTTGATACCTTTTAATGGCTAACTGAAAAGATGGTAATAATTGCAAGCTTTCGAGACTACTCAGGTCTCTTCATCAGGCATGGTATAACACAAAATCTGAAGAGTCACGTATTTATACACAACAGGACGTAGAATAGTGCAGTAAAAAAAAAAAAAAAAAAAAAAAAAAAAAAAAAGAACAAGTTATATGAAACAGAACTATCTCTATGGCAGGGGGACAAGCTGTTCTAGCCATAAATACTGCTGCAGTTCAGTGTGAAAGTTTTATTGTCCTTTGATAAGGGTCTGGTCCAGGGCTGTGACACGCTCGGATGGTCAGAGGAGCACATCTTTTAACTGATGTAAAAAGACATGAATCCATGAGACACATTCATTCCTTCTCTGAATGTGTCAAAGGTCATCATAAGTTTGTACTCCCATAGTCTCCTGTCTCTCTGGGACTTGAAGTTTCCTTTCAATACCAGCAATTTCATGTCCATGATGCTGTGGTCTGGGTTACAAAAATGTTTGGCCACAGGTAGATCCATCCTTTTTTCTCTAATTGTGTGGCGGTGAGAATTCATCCTTGTCCTGAGCTGTTGTCCTGTCTCCCCTACATACAGACCCCCAGTTGGACATTTGGTACATATAATTAAGTACACCACATTGGTTGTGGTGCAGCTGAACGTACCTGGGATCTTGTAGTCCTGATGTGATCTGGGAATCTTTATCTTGTCCGTTGTCAATATTAATGGACAGGTCTTGCATTTTTTCTACAGGAGACTGGGACTGCAATGGGAAGCAAAATGGCACCACAATATGCAAATATTTTCATGGCCAAGCTTGAGAGTGACTTTTTATCCTCTTGTCCTATCAGGCCTCTGGCCTACTACCGTTACATTGATGATATTTTAATCATCTGGACAGAGTCTGAGGAGCAGCTGAAGACCTTCCATGAACAATTTAATCAGTTTCATCCCACCATCAACCTAACACTCAACTACTCCTGCACGGAAATCAACTTCTTGGACACCATCATTAAACTACGGAACAATGAAATACAGACATCCCTGTACAAGAAGCCAATTGACCGTCCAACATACCTGAAATGGGACAGTTTTCATCCAAAACACATAAAAAACTCTATTGTATACAGCCAGGCTATCAGGTACAATCGGATATGTTCCAACAGTACAGATAGAGACAATCACCTTGAGGGCCTCAGAAAAACCTTTTTGAATCAAGGCTACCACCCAAGAACAATTGAAAACCAGATTATAAGAGCCACCAGAATATCAAGAAACCATCTTCTACATTATAAAACCAAAGAAGAGAACAACCGGGTCCCTCTTGTAGTCACCTACAATCCACATCTGGAGGTGTTTAGAGGAGCTGCACGGAAACTACAACCATTACTGCAAAAAGATGCCCGGTTAAAATCTATTTTTCCAGACCCCCCACTTCTGTGTTTTAGACAGCCCCCAAATCTAAGAAGCATCATTGTCAGAAGCTCCCTGTCCTCTCCAACACCAACAGGAACATTTCCCTGCAACCAGAAAAAATGCAAGACCTGTCCATTAATATTGACAACGGACAAGATAAAGATTCCCAGATCACATCAGGACTACAAGATCCCAGGTACGTTCAGCTGCACCACAACCAATGTGGTGTACTTAATTATATGTACCAAATGTCCAACTGGGGGTCTGTATGTAGGGGAGACAGGACAACAGCTCAGGACAAGGATGAATTCTCACCGCCACACAATTAGAGAAAAAAGGATGGATCTACCTGTGGCCAAACATTTTTGTAACCCAGACCACAGCATCATGGACATGAAATTGCTGGTATTGAAAGGAAACTTCAAGTCCCAGAGAGACAGGAGACTATGGGAGTACAAACTTATGATGACCTTTGACACATTCAGAGAAGGAATGAATGTGTCTCATGGATTCATGTCTTTTTACATCAGTTAAAAGATGTGCTCCTCTGACCACCCGAGCGTGTCACAGCCCTGGACCAGACCCTTATCAAAGGACAATAAAACTTTCACACTGAACTGCAGCAGTATTTATGGCTAGAACAGCTTGTCCCCCTGCCATAGAGATAGTTCTGTTTCATATAACTTGTTCTTTTTTTTTTTTTTTTTTTTTTTTTTTTTTTTTTTTTACTGCACTATTCTACGTCCTGTTGTGTATAAATACGTGACTCTTCAGATTTTGTGTTATACCATGCCTGATGAAGAGACCTGAGTAGTCTCGAAAGCTTGCAATTATTACCATCTTTTCAGTTAGCCATTAAAAGGTATCAACCACTGAGGACTCTCTGTTCTTTTAAACAATTTTTTTATAAAATGTTAAACATTTTCAGTGTGCGGTGAACAGCGACAAGAGTAATGGACAGACAAATCAAGTACAGGGGTTCAGAAAGACTGGGATTCTTCTTACTTGTGATAAAAGAGATCAGAACGTGGAAAAACAGGAACACTACACATACTGTAGAGATGTCACAGCTAATAGCTAAGGATCACAGTTATAGAATCGAATAGCAATAATAGATACAACATCATGATACAAAGATAATGCACACAAAAAATAAACAGTGATATAACAGCCAAAGAAGACGGGCATAATGGAGACATATGGCATCACAATAAATTAATAATATAATAGAAGTTGGAGTACCAGGATAATTAATACACATATATCATAGCCAAAACATAAAAAACATCACGCTAAAAGACTAAAAGATAATCCAGTTGGAGTATAAGGATAATAATTACAGATATGACATAGACAAAAAAATAAAAATATGATGCTAAAAGACAGAAAGGTAATCCAGTTGGAATACAAGGATGCAGATATACCATAGCCAAAAAATAAAAAATATCACGTTAAAAGAAAAAAGGTACAGTATTCCATTTGGGGTAGAAGGATAATGATTACAGATATACTGTAGCCGAAAAATAAAAAATGTCGCTTCCTCCATGCCACGCCACATAAATGCAGTAATTCATGCAAAAGGAGCCCCGACCAAGTATTGAGTGCATTTACTGTAATACTTGTCAGTAGGTGCCATCATTTCTGAGATTAAAATCATTTTTTCAGTTGGTCTTATATAATATTCTAATTTTCTGAGATAATGACTATTTGGGTTTTCATTGGCTGTAAGCCATAATCATCAACATTAACAGAAATAAACACTTGAAATAGATCACTCTGTGAGTAATGACTATATATAATATATGTGTTTCCCTTTTTCGATTGGATTACTGAAATAAATTAACTTTTTGATGATATTCTAATTTATTGAGATGTACTTGTACCTTAGAAAAAAAATAAAACACATGATACTAAAATGTAATCCAGGTAGAGTTAATTAACGCAGATATACCATAGCCAAAAAATAAAAACATGACGCTAAAAGAATTAACATTAGGATTTTTTTTATGTAGTAAAGTGCAATTTTCCAAGCTCCAATTCACTTATTTTGGTGAACTAAACCGTATACTTTAACAGCAAGACATTCATTGCGTTTTAAGGCATGATTAAAATGATGGATTACTACATTTATCAAACTCTAGATGCAAATGCTTCCTTACAATGTGGTGGGATTCAATCTCGGGGTCACCATGTGTTCTTAAATATAAGCTGGTTAAACATACAAAGAGATTGAGAAGGTGTTTCCGATATTAATTTCTTTAATGTGTTACTGTTTGTATTGTTCTCACTCGAATATCAAAAGGTAACTTGGAAAGGCGATGTCTTTTCAAGCCGCCTCTTCATGTTTGTGCTGTTTGCTGTTGTCAGTTGATATCAGGTGATAATGTCAAAGCATTTTAAATGTTTTATTGAATGTACACATTGCCAACAGGGTGGAAGGGTTAAAGAGCTGTGAGTTACTTAATCTGTGATCTGTCTTTTGTATGCAGCCTCTGTACTGAACCTTTAAACAGCTGCACTACACAATACTGAGGAAGCATGCTGTGCAATTTCATGTAGCGTGTAGATGGAGCTATGACCTCAGGTTGGGCTTATAAAACACAATAACGTGAGGGGACTGCATGCTGTGCTACTACTTCCATTTTCTTCATGATCATGCTTAGTACTGCAGAGCAGAGACGCACAATAAATGCTCCAAAAACCAGAGCAGGCCCATTAAATATGGTAGAGACAATAAAAACAGATCACTGCATCTGAATAGACTGTCTAGAAGAGTCGAATCATTGGTCCTATTACTGTATAAAAGAAACTTTCAATTAACAAATTGGTATTTTCTGGCAACATCTCTGCTTAGTCCCAAAGCATATCTGATTAATGAAGGAGAGCTGTAATTAAATATGTATAAAATGCTTTAATTGATGCAATGGATGTCATGTTTACAGATGAACAATTCCAGCTCCCCAAGTCAATGTTTGTGTCACATCATACTACCATGTAACGGCAAGATTCTGAAAACAGTAATGTGTTTCAAATAAATAAACAGTACCAAATGAATGACTATTAACATAGCTCATCATAACACATTTAGAGGGAATATTCCAAAAATTACTGATTGTTTTAATATTTTTTCACTGTAAAGATATCATTATTCAAAATTAAATCTTGAAATACTGTGAGTTACACAATAGCTACTGAGTCTTATTATTATTTATTTCTAGAGCACCACGGTGCTGTACATGAGAAGGGGTTACAGAATACATATACAAGTTACAGTAGACAGACTGGTAAAGAGAGAAGAGGACCCTGCCCTTGTGGGCTTATATTCTATAAGATATTGGGGAGGAGACAGTAGGTGGGGCGATGGTGAGGTGGCAATTACGGCATGGTGGTGTGGCGGTGGGGTCATTTGAGATTGTAGGCATTTCTGAACAGATGAGTTTTCAAGTTCCGTTTGAGGCTTGCAAGTGTAGCAGATAATCTGTCATGTTGAGGCAGCAAATTACAGAAGATGGGATGCTCTGGAGAAGTCTGGGAGGTGGTTGGATGAGAAGCAAGTGAGTGGAGAAGAGAGAAAGAGATGTTAGGAGGACTAGAGATTACATGTTGGAGTGTAGCGGAAGAATAGTTTGGAGATATATAAAGGAGACAGATTATGGGCAGCTTTGTAAGTCAGTATTAGTAAGGCAATGGATGGATTTGCTGAAGGGAGTAGGGGAGAGGTAGTGAGGAGTAAGGTGGATCAGATGGGTGGCAGAGTTAAGGATGGACTGGAGAGGTTAGAGAGTGTTAGCAGGGCGGCCGCAGAGGAGGATGTTGCAGTAATTGAGGCGGGAGATTATGAGGGTATGCACAAGTATTTTTGTAGATTGAGAATTGAGGAAAGGATGGACTCTGGAAATATTTTTGAGTTGAAGATAGCAGGAAGTGGTGAGGGATTGGATGTATGGTATGAAGGATAAGACTTTGCAATGCAATAAGACTTTCCTTTTTGCAGAGGTTACTTTTCTGCTATAATCTAAAAATCATCAGCGATAAGAAAAAGAGTAAGAAGTATTGAGTTCATCATCAAGATGGATTCCAATAAGACATGAGAATGGGAACAGCTCAGCTCCTCCTAAGTCATCTATCTCCCTACAAAGTGAGCACACTCACAAAAGTCTTCAATTTGTCATCCAAAAATTCTCTTGATGAGCTTCAAGAGGTAGTCACCGTAAATGGATTTCCAACAGTATTGAAGGAATTCCCAGAGATACTTAGCACTTGTGGCCCTTTTGCCTTCACTCTGCGGTCCAACTCACCCCAAACCATCTCGATTTGGTTCAGGTCTTGTGACTATGGAGACCAGGTCATCTGGCGTAGCACCCCATCGCTTTTCTTCTTAGTCAAATAGCCCTTACACAGCCTGGAGGTGTGTTTGGGGTCAATGTCCTGTTGAAAAATAAATTATGGTCCAACTAAGCGCAAACCGGATGGAATAGCACACCGCTGCATGATGTTGTGGTAGGCATGCTGGTTCTGTATGCCTTCAATTTTGAATAAATCCCCAACAGTGTCAGAAGCAAAGCATCCCCACACCATCACAACTCATCCTCCATGCTTCACGGTGGGAACCAGGCATGTAGAGTCCATCCGTTCACCTTTTCTACAAAGACACGATGGTTGGATCCAAAGATCTCAAATTTGGACTCAACAGACCAAAGCATAGATTTCCACTGGTCTAATGTCCATTCTTTGTGTTCTGTAGCCCAAACAAGTCTCTTCTGCTTGTTGTCTGTCCAAAGCAGTGGTTTCCTAGCAGCTATTTTACCATGAAGGCCTGCTGCACAAAGTCTCCTCTTAATAGTTGTTCTAGAGATGAAAGGGTGTGTCCAAACTTTTGGTCTGTACTGTATATATATATATATATATATATACAGTTAGGTCCAGAAATATTTGGACAGTGACACAATTTTCGCGAGTTGGGCTCTGCATGCCACCACATTGGATTTGAAATGAAACCTCTACAACAGAATTCAAGTGCAGATTGTAACGTTTAATTTGAAGGTTTGAACAAAAATATCTGATAGAAATTGTAGGAATTGTACACATTTCTTTACAAACACTCCACATTTTAGGAGGTCAAAAGTAATTGGACAAATAAACCAAACCCAAACAAAATATTTTTATTTTCAATATTTTGTTGTGAATCCTTTGGAGGCAATCACTGCCTTAAGTCTGGAACCCAAGGACATCACCAAACGCTGGGTTTCCTCCTTCTTAATGCTTTGCCAGGCCTTTACAGCCGCAGCCTTCAGGTCTTGCTTGTTTGTGGGTCTTTCCATCTTAAGTCTGGATTTGAGCAAGGGAAATGCATGCTCAATTGGGTTAAGATCTGGTGATTGACTTGGCCATTGCAGAATGTTCCACTTTTTTGCACTCATGAACTCCTGGGTAGCTTTGGCTGTATGCTTGGGGTCATTGTCCATCTGTACTATGAAGCGCCGTCCGATCAACTTTGCGGCATTTGGCTGAATCTGGGCTGAAAGTATATCCCGGTACACTTCAGAATTCATCCGGCTACTCTTGTCTGCTGTTATGTCATCAATAAACACAAGTGACCCAGTGCCATTGAAAGCCATGCATGCCCATGCCATCACGTTGCCTCCACCATGTTTTACAGAGGATGTGGTGTGCCTTGGATCATGTGCCGTTCCCTTTCTTCTCCAAACTTTTGTCTTCCCATCATTCTGGTACAGGTTGATCTTTGTCTCATCTGTCCATAGAATACTTTTCCAGAACTGAGCTGGCTTCATGAGGTGTTTTTCAGCAAATTTAACTCTGGCCTGTCTATTTTTGGAATTGATGAATGGTTTGCATCTAGATGTGAACCCTTTGTATTTACTTTCATGGAGTCTTCTCTTTACTGTTGACTTAGAGACAGATACACTTACTTCACTGAGAGTGTTCTGGACTTCAGTTGATGTTGTGAACGGGTTCTTCTTCACCAAAGAAAGTATGCGGCGATCATCCACCACTGTTGTCATCCGTGGACGCCCAGGCCTTTTTGAGTTCCCAAGCTCACCAGTCAATTCCTTTTTTCTCAGAATGTACCCGACTGTTGATTTTGCTACTCCAAGCATGTCTGCTATCTCTATGATGGATTTTTTTCTTTTTTTTCAGCCTCAGGATGTTCTGCTTCACCTCAATTGAGAGTTCCTTAGACCGCATGTTGTCTGGTCACAGCAACAGCTTCCAAATGCAAAACCACACACCTGTAATCAACCCCAGACCTTTTAACTACTTCATTGATTACAGGTTAACGAGGGAGATGCCTTCAGAGTTAATTGCAGCCCTTAGAGTCCCTTGTCCAATTACTTTTGGTCCCTTGAAAAAGAGGAGGCTATGGATTACAGAGCTATGATTCCTAAACCCTTTCTCTGATTTGGATGCGAAAACTCTCATATTGCAGCTGGGAGTGTGCACTTTCAGCCCATATTATATATATAATTGTATTTCTGAACATGTTTTTGTAAACAGCTAAAATAACAAAACTTGTGTCACTGTCCAAATATTTCTGGACCTAACTGTATATATATATATATATATATATACAGTCATATGAAAAAGTTTGGGCACCCCTGTTAATGTTAACCTTTTTTCTTTATAACAATTTGGGTTTGTGCAACAGCTATTTCAGTTTCATATATCTAATAACTGATGGACTGAGTAATATTTCTGGATTGAAATGAGGTTTATTGTACTAACAGAAAATGTGCAATCCGCATTTAAATAAAATTTGACCGCTGCAAAGGTATGGGCACCTCAACATAAAAGTGAAATTAATATTTTGTAGATCCTCCTTTTGAAAAATAACAGCCTCTAGTCGCTTCCTGTAGATTTTAATGAGTTCCTGGATATTGGATGAAGGTATATTTGACAATTCCTGTTTACAAAACAATTCCAGTTCAGTTAAGTTTGATGGTCGCCGAGCATCGACAGCACACTTCAAATCATCCCACAGATTTTCAATGATATTCAGGTCTGGGGACTGGGATGGCCATTCCAGAACATTGTAATTGTTCCTCTGCATGAATGTCTGAGTAGATTTGGAGCGGTGTTTTGGATCATTGTCTTGCTGAAATATCCATCCCCTGCGTAACTTCAACTTCATCACTGATTCTTGCACATTATTATATTATTATACAAGAATCTGCTGATACTGAGTTTAATCCATGCGACCCTCAACTTTAACAAGATTCCCGGTGCCGGCATTGGCCACACAGCCCCAAAGCATGATGGAACCTCCACCAAATTTTACTGTGGGTAGCAAGTGCTTTTCTTGGAATGCCGTGTTTTTTTGCCTCCATGCAGAACGCCTTTTTGTATGACCAAACAACTCAATCTTTGTTTCATCAGTCCATAGGACCTTCTTCCAAAATGTAACTGGCTTGTCCAAATGTGCTTTTGCATACCTCAGGCGACTCTGTTTGTGGCGTGCTTGCAGAAACGGCCTCTTTTGCATCACTCTCCCATACAGCTTCTCCTTGTGCAACGTGCGCTGTATTGCTGACCGATGCACATTGACACCATCTGCAGCAAGATGATGCTGCAGGTCTTTGGAGGTGGTCTGTGGATTGTTCTTGACTGTTCTCCCCATTCTTCTTCTCTGCCTTTCTGATATTTTTCTTGGCCTGCCACTTCTGGGCTTAACAAGAACTGTACCTGTGTTCTTCCATTTCCTTACTATGTTCCTCACAGTGGAAACTGACAGTTTAAATCTCTGAGACAATTTTTTGTATCCTTCCCCTGAACAACTATGTTGAATAATCTTTGTTTTAAGATCATTTGAGAGTTGTTTTGAGGAGCCCATGATACCACTCTTCATAGGAGATTCAAATAGGAGAACAACTTGCAAGTGGCCACCTTAAATACCTTTTCTTATGATTGGATACACCTGACTATGAAGTTCAAAGCTCAATGAGGTTATAAAACCAATTTAGTGCTTTAGTAAGTCAGTAAAAAGTAGTTAGGAGTGTTCAAATCAAGAAATTGATAATCGTGCCCATACTTTTGCACCGGTCAAATTTTGTTTAAGTGTGGATTGCACATTTTTTGTTAGTACAATAAACCTCATTTCAATTCAGAAATATTACTCAGTCCATCAGCTATTAGATATATGAAACTGAAATAGCTGTTTCAAAAACCCAAATTGTTATAAAGAAAAAAGGTTAAAATTAATAGGGGTGCCCAAACTTTTTCATATGACTGCATATATATATATATATATATATATATATATATATATATATATATATATATATATATATACATATATATACAGTTAGGTCCAGAAATATTTGGACAGTGACACAAGTTTTGTTATTTTAGCTGTTTACAAAAACATGTTCAGAAATACAATTATATATATAATATGGGCTGAAAGTGCACACTCCCAGCTGCAATATGAGAGTTTTCACATCCAAATCGGAGAAAGGGTTTAGGAATCACAGCTCTGTAATGCATAGCCTCCTCTTTTTCAAGGGACCAAAAGTAATTGGACAAGGGACTCTAAGGGCTGCAATTAACTCTGAAGGCGTCTCCCTCGTTAACCTGTAATCAATGAAGTAGTTAAAAGGTCTGGGGTTGATTACAGGTGTGTGGTTTTGCATTTGGAAGCTGTTGCTGTGACCAGACAACATGCGGTCTAAGGAACTCTCAATTGAGGTGAAGCAGAACATCCTGAGGCTGAAAAAAAAGAAAAAATCCATTAGAGAGATAGCAGACATGCTTGGAGTAGCAAAATCAACAGTCGGGTACATTCTGAGAAAAAAGGAATTGACTGGTGAGCTTGGGAACTCAAAAAGGCCTGGGCGTCCACGGATGACAACAGTGGTGGATGATCGCCGCATACTTTCTTTGGTGAAGAAGAACCCGTTCATAACATCAACTGAAGTCCAGAACACTCTCAGTGAAGTAGGTGTATCTGTCTCTAAGTCAACTGTAAAGAGAAGACTCCATGAAAGTAAATACAAAGGGTTCACATCAGGATGCAAACCATTCATCAATTCCAAAAATAGACAGGCCAGAGTTACATTTGCTGAAAAACACCTCATGAAGCCAGCTCAGTTCTGGAAAAGTATTCTATGTACAGATGAGACAAAGATCAACCTGTACCAGAATGATGGGAAGAAAAAAGTTTGGAGAAGAAAGGGAACGGCACATGATCCAAGGCACACCCCATCCTCTGGAAAACATGGTGGAGGCAACGTGATGGCATGGGCATGCATGGCTTTCAATGGCACTGGGTCACTTATGTTTATTGATGACATAACAGCAGACAAGAGTAGCCGGATGAATTCTGAAGTGTACCGGGATATACTTTCAGCCCAGATTCAGCCAAATGCCGCAAAGTTGATCGGATGGCGCTTCATAGTACAGATGGACAATGACCCCAAGCATACAGCCAAAGCTACCCAGGAGTTCATGAGTGCAAAAAAGTGGAACATTCTGCAATGGCCAAGTCAATCACCAGATCTTAATCCAATTGAGCATGCATTTCACTTGCTCAAATCCAGATTTAAGACGGAAAGACCCACAAACAAGCAAGACCTGAAGGCTGCGGCTGTAAAGGCCTGGCAAAGCATTAAGAAGGAGGAAACCCAGCGTTTGGTGATGTTCATGGGTTCCAGACTTAAGGCAGTGATTGCCTCCAAAGGATTCGCAACAAAATATTGAAAATAAAAATATTTTGTTTGGGTTTGGTTTATTTGTCCAATTACTTTTGACCTCCTAAAATGTGGAGTGTTTGTAAAGAAATGTGTACAATTCCTACAATTTCTATCAGATATTTTTGTTCAAACCTTCAAATTAAACGTTACAATCTGCACTTGAATTCTGTTGTAGAGGTTTCATTTCAAATCCAATGTGGTGGCATGCAGAGCCCAACTCGTGAAAATTGTGTCACTGTCCAAATATTTCTGGACCTAACTGTATATATGTATATGTACTGTACATATATATATGTATATGTACTATATATATATATATATATATATATATATATATATATATATATATTCCATTTTAAATTGATTCAATAGTGTAATGATATATCCCTTTATTTAGAACCCCATGCAGTTCTGGGTGCATATCTAGAATCCCTCCCTAAAATTCCCTGCGTCTAGTAGCACACATAAACCGATTGAGGAGCGTCACAATTCAGTCCTTGCTGGTTATGCTGGGGTGAAGAGCACATTGGACCTTTTAATGCGCCTATTTTGGTGGCCCAAGCTCTGTAAGGATGGGGCTTCCTATGTGTCTGTGTGTTCCGTCTGTGCATGATCCAAACCATTACACTCACATCCCTCAGGGTGTTCGCAACCCCTGCATGTACCTAGCAAGCCCTGGATGAATATATCCATGGACTTTATTATGGATCTACCCTCCTCTGCTAGTAACACAGTTATATTAGTATTGGTTGACCGATTTTCTAAAATGGCTCACTTTGTCACTTTACCGTCTTTACCTAATACCAAGAATTTAGCCCAGGTTTTTATTCGTGAGATTTTCAGACTCCATGGTGTCCCATCTGACATTGTATCCGATAGGGGTACACAGTTCTTTGCTAACTTCTAGAAGACATTTGGTTCTCAGTTGAGGATCAAATTGTCGCACTTGTCAGCATTTCATTCTCAGTCTAATTGTCAGATGGAGCACATGAACCAAAACCTGCAGCAATTTTTACACTGTTTTGTATCTGATAAGCAGGAAAAGTGGTCGGCATTCCTTCTGCTGGCAGAATATGTGGTCAACAATCACTGTCATGAGTCCTCAGGGGTGTCACCCTTTTTGTGTGCATATGGCAGCATCCTCAGTTTTATACATTATGTAAGGGTCATTCTTCTGGGGTCCCGGAGGAGGATCAGGCAGGGTAAGCGTCATCTTCTACTTGGTCTAAGGTTCAGCAGCACTTGCGTAGCATGGGCTCGAAGTATAAACGTGTAGCTCACAGTGGACGTATGCCTGGTCCGGACCTGTTTATGGAGGATTGGGTGGGGCTTTCCACAAGGAATATTAGGCTTAAAGTGCCATCCCTTAAGCTGAAACCTTGGTTCATTAGTCCTTTCAAGATCTCTGCAATAATCAATCCTCTGGCCTATTGTTTGGATTTACCAGCGGTATACAGAATCATACATAATTTATAGTCCAAGGTGTCTAAGGTGATTGACTCTAGGGTGGTGCATTGCTCACTATAGTATCTTGTACACTGGTGGGGTTACAGTCCGGAGGATAAATCTTGGGTACTGGCAGCATGTATCCATGCTGATCGTCTTCTTAGGGCTTTTCATTGCAACCATCCCGATAGACAGAGGGCAGATTGTCCTGAGGTTCTGGATGTCCTTCGTACAGGGAGGGGTATTGTCATGCAATGTTCAGCTCTGTGCACACCTGCTGGCACTGGAGCATCAGACTTCATTCACACTGCAGAGTCTGACAAACAACCTGAGGCTGGTGGAGTGGTCAGCCAGAGCCGGATGTCAGCTGGTTCTAGTTCACTGGTCTCAAGCTCTGAAGGAGTTATTCCCTGTAGACTGGTGAGCAGGACCTAAATGCTCAGGTTGCTGATTGCCATGTGTAGCTGTCTCATTCCTATATCTAGCATGCCTTTTGTCCTTTCCATGCCGATAGTAGCTCATGTGAATCCGGTCTTGTTTTTGCTCCTTTTAACAGTGATTTCTGCTGCACTTCTGAGTGATGTGAGCATTCCCCTATTGTACATTACGATACCCCCCTTTTTTGTTACTCCCCTGAACACATATTGTCATTTCTGTGTATTTTGTGTGCTGTGTGTACTAGTTTCTGTTCACCCCATCTGTGATTATTTGTGGGGTTTTGGTTACTGGGTTTCAGGCCCACTACCTGGGTCAGGGGGAGGTATTATCAGAGCTTTGATAAAAGAGAGGGCCACTTTGGAGGCTTGACCTTGATTACCATCAAGTCTACCATCAAGATAAGGGACAGCACAGGGTCCCCAATCTTAGAGTCAGCCTAGAAGCCCCTGTACCATCCATACTTCCCCATGACACCCACTCTACTTTTGTTTGGTCTCAATGTTGGATCCTACACAAGTCAATCACAAAATGCAACCAAAACACGACTTGACAGACTGTACATCCATCCTACTCCCTAATCATACCTTATTTGAATTCTACAATGTAGTCTTTCCTTTTCCTAGGGACTGGCTCCTCCACTTGTAGGCTAATCCCAAAGCGTAACTGTTTCCTGCGCTGCAATCTGTTATCAGGCAACCTATCTTACCAAAACATCCTACATAACCTTTTACCTATATTTTTACAATGTCTGGTCACTAGATGGCACTATTTATTGGCAGAAGCTATAGATCATTTTACTAGATTGCTTAACCAACACTGAGTCTACATCTATACATTACACTACATCTTAGGCATTCCCATACCTTACATTACTTTCCAGCATAACATTACTTTATATCTTATCACACATATGTTTCTAAGAACACTTTTCGTGTCTTCAGAGCTAGGTAATTGATCATCATCTTACAAAATCAACATTTTTGTGGTAAAAATTATTTTTTCTCATTGCCCAAAGGTACAAATTTCCATGACATACCTTTGGTGTTAATATAATCATTGCTCCCCTAGATAAATTAATAATAATAATAATAATAATAATAATTTTCTTCATTTGTTTAGCGCTATTAATTCCCCAGCGCTTTACATTCATTGGCAACACTGTCCCCATTGGGGCTCACAATCTAGAGTCCCTATCTGTATGTCTTTCGTGTGCGGGGGGAAACCGGAGTACCGGGAGGAAACCGGAGTACCCGGAGGAAACCCTTGCAAACATACAAATTCCTTGCAGATGTTGTCCCCAGCGCTGCAAGACTGCAGTGCTAACCACTGAGCCACCGTGCCACCCTAGATTCATTGAGAGGTCATTTATGGGGGTAGTTCTGGCACCTTACAGTCTCTGCCAAAGTGTCATGGCACCTGCAAACCATAACAGCAAAATTTGCACTATAATATGGCACTCCTTCCTTCTGAGATTAGTACTGTGCCTCAAAAGTAGTTTACTACGACACCTCAGTGTACTCAGAAGTCATTGCACAACAAATTATAAGTGTTATAAAATTTTGTGACACACCTGTGGGTTCAAGGATCTCACTCCTCAAGATAAATTCAATGAGGGGTCTCATTTCCAATATGGGGTCATTTATAGGGAGTTTCCACTGTTTAGGTACATCAGGTCCTTTATAATGACAACATGGCATCCAGATAATTTTGCTATCCAAAAGCCTAATAGCATTCTGAGCCCTGCTGTGTGCCCAAACATACTTTTCCACCTCCTATGGGATATTGGCATACTAAAAAGAAATTGCACATTAAATTGCATGGTCCATTTTCTTCTTTTACCCTTATGAAAATGAAAAATTAGGGGCTAAATGAATATTTTTGTTGGAAAAAATTTAATTTTCATTTTTCATTCCACATTGTTTTAATTTCTGTGAAGCATCTAAAGGGTTAGTAAATTTCCTGGATGTGGTTTTAAGCATTTGAAGGGTGCAGTTTTTAAAATGGTGTTACTTTTGGGTATTTTCTGTCGCATAGGCCTCTCAAAGTCACTTCAAAACCCTAAAAATATGGGTTTGTAAATTTACAAAAAGGTTTGTAAATTTTTTTGAAAAAATGAGAAATGGCAGATGAATTTGAACCCTTCTAACTTCCTAAGCAAACATGTGGAAAGTGTTATTTAGTAATGATTTTGCTATAACTTTATGGTCTACGGGCATAAACTTTCAAAGTTTGAAAATTGCTAAATTCTAAAATGGTACGTAAATAGGCGCAAATCATATTCACCAAAATTTACCACTTTCATGAAGTACAATGTGTTATTTTAAAATAATTTGGAAAATTTGGATATATTTAATAGGGATGATCGAATACTTCGATTATTCGGCTTCGCGAATAATTTCCGAATACCTCGCCGCTATTCGACTATTCGCGAATATTTGTTGCGCAATGTAAGTCTATGGGAAACCTGAATAACAACTATTCGGAACTATTCGGGCTTCCCATAGACTTACATTGCGCATCGAATAGTCGAATAGCGACGAGGTATTCGGAAAATATTTGCAAAGCCAGATAATCGAGGTATTCGATCATCCCTAATGCTTAACCATTCCAGAGTTATTACCACATAAATTGACAATCCATTTACAGTATACTTAACTATTTCTATTTGACAATTCAGATCTATATTTCAAGGATGTTTCTACAGCTATACCACATTTCACACTTTCTACCTTAAGGGTTCTGTATCACAATTAAAGTTACTGTATCATTACATCTACAAAAACACATTAAGAATAAATTGTCAGGGTTAGTCATGCTCAGGCTAGTCTGATGTTGCTCGCTTTCAAAAGAGCCATCATGCTAATTATTAACATCAAATTTAGAAATGCTTCGATTACAAAGTTCCACAAATTAAACAATTTTCAAAAGAGGAAGCTAACTTTTTTCTTTGATTAAGACAGATTAATGCTGCTTGTAACTGAGAAGATTCAGCAAGCTTTTGTGCTATTTCCAATCATGGTTGGGAAAAAAAAAAGAAAAAGAATAACTATGAATAAAAGAGAACAAAGCTTTTTGTAAAATTAATCACCTGTATTTTAATGAGAAGACACATGTGATAGCTACAATGGATATTCCATTTCATTTTTCTTTGTAGTCCAAAATGTTACAGCTAAGATAAAACCTGACATAATTGAAAACAAGTATGAGTGATTTTGTCTTTGACCTTTATACTTATGTGTGCATGTTTATTACACTGGCAAAATAGCTTGCATTTTATGTCAGTTTATGTACCACTTTCTGGGAGACTATTAAAAATAGAGTGGATATTTTTAAAGAAGCACTCTGGACAAAAATGTTTATCCTTAATCCTTTCTAAATATGTCTGTAATGTATCTTTCCCAGGTTTCAGCGCCATTCCAGTTCTTTTCTGGGTAACATGATTTTGAATGTGGACAAGAGTTGCTTTCACAATGTAAGTCTATAGAGCCTCATTCTAAAGGGGGCTTTACACGCAACGATATCTCTAATGATATGTCGTTCTGGTCACAGAATTCGTGACGCACATCCAGTGTCGTTAGCGACATCATTGCGTGTGACACCTATGAGCGAGTGTTAACGATCAAAAACACTCCCCTAATCGTTGATTGTTGACATGTCGTTCAGTTTAAAAAAAAAATCGTTGCTGGTGCTTGACGCAGGTTGTTCATCATTCCTGAGGCAGCATACATCGCTATGTGTGACACCCCGGGAACGACGAACAGCAGCGTTCCTGCATCTTCCGGCAACGAGGTGGGCGTGTGGTTAATGCAGCTGGTCTCCGCTCCTCTGCTTCTATTGGCGGGTTGCTGTGTGACGTCGCTGTGATGGCGCACGGACATCCCCCTTAAAACAGAGGTTGTTCGCCGCCCACAGTGACAACGGGGCAGGGGGCTTATACGAGCGACATCGCTGTCCTTTTTTCAAAGTTGCACAAAACTGTTGTTGATAGAAATGTTGTACATGCCTAAAAAGATGTGTAAAAAGATGGACAAACCCGGCCCACAGACCAAACGGTAGTTCAAAGTAACTTCATTTTCCTTATTACAGTAAATTTTCTTTTGGTAATTTTGCCTGAATCACATTTTTCAGAGATTCTGCATAAACTCCGATGTAAGTGCTCAGGATAAATGTGAGCCAAGCCTTCCTACGACCTTTGTGAGACAGAAGAAAAAATAAACAGCAACTGAAGAATTGGCCTTATTTATTTATTTTTGATGCCATTCCCCTTGCCTTATAAGTTATAGGTTTGGCTAAAAAAAATGCTTTTTTTATGGGCCACATCATTTTTTTTAATCACTTTCTATTCTGCATTTTGTGTGGCAGAATCAAACAGCAATTCAGGAATTGTTTTTTCTTCTTTTATACCTTCTCTATGTCATAAAAGTGATGCGGCTTTATTCTTTGTGCTAGCGATATCATATGTATTTTTTTATGTTTTCCACTCTTACACAATAAAAATATTTTTATAGAATAGAATAAAAATTTTTTTGCTTTGCTGTATTCTTAGTATTTTGTGGGAACCACTTACCGACCATAACGTTAACTTACAGCAAATGTCGTTAAGGGGCTGAAGCACCATTCCAATCTTGAACTAAAAAAGACCCCAATGGAGCAGTGCATTAAGGCATATCTAATAAATACTATGATTCTATGAGTTGACTTTTCTATGAATTTTTGTTTTTTTGTCGATATATTTGTCAAGCATTTCCAAGTGTTGATTATTTATATGGAGTAATTTATACTCTGGAATCAGGAAATTTTTTTACATTTGTCAAAAAGAATTAGGCATGGATTAGTGCCAACTTTCATATTTTAATGGCTTATGCCAATGATTAAATTTGCCTGCCCATATGTTTTACTGACGTCAGTGTTAATGGTCCATGCTCAGCTGGGCATTAACTCCCTTTTATCATAACATCTATAGTGTATTGCTGCTGGAGCTGCGATTGCTGGCCCTATACTACTTGTCAATTTTTTTTATCTTACCTGTCACATTTTTCTGTGTGGCTTCTGCCTCCACAACTGTCACTGCAAAGCCACGCTAGCCACATAGTTCATTGCTGCATACTGTGTTTTATAATGCTGTATTGTGCTGTTGCTGCCAGGGCTGTCACTGCTTGCCTTACACTGCCAGATATCTCCTTTCCAGCTCTATTACATATTTATACTGTGTGACTTCTACCACTGCTCAGTCATGGGATCAACAAGTCTCCTGGGTGGACATTGTTTGTATAGTGCTTTACTGTATTGCAATAGTTGTATTGCTAGCCATATACTGCCAAACATTTTCTCGTCTGCCTCTTCATATTTTTATACTGTGCAGCTTTTGCCACTTCCACTAGATGACCACATGAATCTCTTGCACTTGTCTACGGTGCTCGTACAGCTATACTGTGCTGCTACTGCAAAGCATACTCTTTTCAGAGTACATAAACATGAAATGACTCCCCAAATAGGGAAAACATTTTAATGGCTTATTGACAAGCCATTGCTTCTTCACTTTGAAACTGCTTGCTTGTTCCTGTTCTATAAATGAAATCATAGTTTATGGATGATTTAATAAAATTCCAAGGTAATTTTTCAATAATTTCCAGAATATCATTTCCGTTGAACAACCTAAAAAAGGATAACTTTTATTGAAAAGCCATTGCTTTCAAAACAGAACATCTGTTTTGAACCATTTTATAAATTTAGCTATCCCCAAAAATTGTTACTGCACTATTTATAACTAGGCTGTTGGTTACCACTAGAATTGAGTGAGTACCCATACTAGCTATACTCATATCAAGTACTGTCTAATACTTGCGTATTGATTCCCCAATAGCATGTGCAATGCAAGACAATGGGGAATACTCGCAATGTAATGAGTAACCCGAATATCGTACTATTCATGCAAATAGTATGGCATTCGGGTTACTTGTTACATTTCGAGTATTTCCCATTGACTTGCATTGCACATGCTATTCGGAATGAATACGCAAGTATTAGACAGTACTCGTTATGAGTATAGTGAGTACGAATAGTTAGGTAGTTGCTCAACTCTAGTTGCCACCAGTTATCGTCCAATATTTATTCTGAGGTCCCTTGGACATCACTGAGGTTGTGTTTGTGTACTGCCCCCATGCCAGCGGCCGAGCCGCTCGGATCCAGAGCCGCAGTGGCTCGAGGGGGTCTCCGGACCCGGGGGGGTTCGCGCGGACACTCGAATTCAAAAGAGAGGGGATAAGTATGTACAGGGAATGTGTACGTTCGTGATGCCACCCACAGTGCGTGGTAATGTAGGAGACCACCGCTGCTGTTGGGGAGCCCGGTGGCAATGGTGTAGCAGCAGGATGTTTAACCCCTCCATGGGTAGGGGGTTTGTGCCCTGGGGCCCATTGGGTGTTGGTGTTTGGAGTGCCGTTGGGTATAGAAAAAGAGGCTTTTCAGCGTACTCACTCAGTCCAAGAATAACAACTCTGACAGCTTGTAAACCAGAATTCTGAGCACCGCTGCAGCATGGAGGGAGCACGTGTAGATCCGTGCCCTTGGTGTTGCTGTTAGCCTATGGCCTTTTCCGTGGCACCTTCTCACTAGTTGGACCCTCAAGCTTGGAACATTTCGGGTCCCGCTCACCCGTATGGCTAACGGAGTGAGCTTGCTCTCAGGGTTCACGAGTAGGATTTTTTTGGACTGTAATTTGGGAAAGTCCTATCCCATCTGTGCGCTAGTACCCCGATTTTGGAGTGGGTTGGGGATGAATCTTGAAGTCTTCACCCCCGGCGGTTAAATTACCAGGACGCGGGAATCTACTTCCTGGCCTAGGGTTCACGTACCTCATTGTGCCCTGGCCCGTGGCCGGGGATGGCTCAAGGCCGCCGGCTGCCCTCCTTGGCAGTCCGTGCCCCTTGACGTGATTCCTTGTGACTGGGGTTCCAGCTCCTACCAGGCCCAGACCAATGTCTGCCACCTAGTAAACTCCAGGAGCCCTGCTCCGGACCGGTGATCTCTCCCTCTCAGAGAGTCACCTTCCACCTCCTACCCCTTTCACTCCTGTTTCACTTTCTTGTCACTTTCTCACTTTCCCCTACCAACCCCCATGTGGGTGGCCCTATTCTCTTCAGGCCCCCCAATGGTGTATCTGGTGGGTTCAGTGCAAAGTGTTCCTAGGATTTTGATTGGCTAAGCTGTTAGCAACACCAAAGGACAAGGATCCGTAACCAAGGAGGAGTGGATACTGTGCAGAAGGGCAGATTGCACAATACCCTGTGATGACCTGATAGGCCAGGGTGTCACATTTGCATTAAAGAGATCAACAGAGGTTCAATGCAGTCCTATGAGACCTGATAGTGTTACGCTGGTTTCACATCAGCGTTTTCCTGCCGCACTGCCAGATCCGGCATAAGTGTAGTACAGTTCAATACAGTTCACTGGCAAGCTCCGGGCACATGCAGTCATGTGACCGGAGCATGTGACAGCATGTGACCGGGGCTTGCCGCACTGTCTGTGGACTGTTTTGAACTGTACTGTACTTGTGCCGGATGTGGCAGTGTGGCAGAAAAACGCTGATGTGAAACCAGCCTTATATGGGTTTTTCAAGGGCAATTACAGGTTTTGCTCTATTGAGAATTTTTGGGAAAATTTGACAAAGCAGATTTTGTTGATTTTGAAAAGATTTAATTAAGTCTAATCCATTTATTAGGATAACTTTCATTTGTGTAATAATCTTGAATTTACCTTCATGAACTCTGTGACACATGTATGTGAAAAATGAAGCAACCTTTTTACAATGGTTTTTCTAGTAGACATTGCAGAAAAAGCTAATGTTTTTCAAGCCATATTTCCTCTAAAAACACTAGACGAAAGAGAAATGTAGGATTTAATTTTTCTTGTCTGCCACTTCATTACTGACACTACATTATAGCAATTATAATTACTAAAAGGCAAACCACAAGAAAAGACATTTAATAAAATACTGCAGGAACACACAAATCAGTTATCCCCTGACCTTCAAAGCAGTGCGCAAAGAACTAATAGATAAAACTGATCTGTCGGATCAAACGAAGAATGCAGTTATTCTGTATTCTTTTTCTAATTAGTCGAGATGCATTCAAAACTTCAGTTCCTTTCGTTTCAATAAATTCTTGAAAGAACACCTTCTAGGTTAACATATTTTTGGATCCTTTGTAAATTGTTTAAAAATCAGTTGCAGTCAGGGATAGCCTTAAGGACCTTACAGTGCATCAAGTATCACTACTGAAAGCACTGAAATACATTGGAATTTACAACCCGAAATTTGAGAGCCGTCAAACTTACAGTATGAAAAAGTAGTTGAATAGAAATCATATTTCTTCCCCACTATATTTAGTTGAAAACATTACCGCTATTAATTTTGTACACTATATTTATTTTATACTTTATAAGAATGATATTTATAGAAAATTCAGCACAGAGGTTAAAATTATGCTGGCACGGGCTACAGTAAAAGGTAATTAAAAAAAATACTCAAAGGCACACACGTGCACAAGTGTGAACATATAAACGCTTGCACCGCTAACCTCAAGCAGCATGACTAAATTGGTCAAAGGCAGTAGGACCAAGGTAGATCCTTACAGGATGGCATATATCCTTCCAACATAGGAGGAAAATGATGACAGAGCCTTATCCTCATGGATTCATGTCTTTTTACATCAATTAAGAGATGTGCTCCCCAGACCATCCGGGGGCATCACAGCTCTGGACCAGATCCTATGCAGAGGACAATAAAACTTTCACACTGAACTGCAGCAATATTTTTGGCCACAACAGTTTATCCTCTTGCCATAGTGATAGTTCTTCACATAACTTGTTTTATTTACTGCCCCATTCCATGTCCTGTTGTGTATAAATATGTGACTCTTCAGATTTTGTGTTATATTGAGCCTGAAGAAGAGACCTGAGTAGTCTCGAAAGCTTGCTATTATTACCATCTTTTCAGTTAGCCATTAAAAGGTATCAACCGCTGAGGACTTCAGTTCTTTTAAACAATTTTTTGCCTTATCCTCAGCAGTTTCTCATCTGTAACTTAATACACTGCAGTGCAGCTGTAAACAAACATCTACTAAAATCCACAGCATGAAGACCAAAATCATTCCAGGAATGGTGAGTCAGAAAGCCATGGACCCCATAGGGGGGAGGGGCGACATGACCAGAGGGAAGGGAGGGAGTGAGGGGTTAATAAAGTGAATTAAAGGGCATTATGGGCCCTTATAGGGGATTGGTGGAATAGGGTCACTGTAGGGTGGGGAGGGGGCTAGTATATAAGCTATAGGGGAGGGGTCTTACCTTCCTTGTGACTCCGGACAGCAAAGGATTCCGACCTGACCAACGGCATGGCGGACCTCCAGGAACGGGACAGGATGATCCGATCAGCGATGGCGGTGCACGGGGCCCAGGCAGTGCAGTCCCACTTCAGGGCTGCCTGGGGTTTCCCCGTCGGCACCTGCCCCTTGTCCCCCCCTCGGCCGCGGGCGGCGTTCCAGGCCCAACCCCCCATCAGGTATTCCCCGGGCGCAGGGGGGGGCAAGGAGGCACAGTGAGAGCCCCCCTCGGGACCCTCCGCGGCGGGGCGGGCAGCGGCTGCTTCCAGCGTCTGCCCGGCCGCAGGGAGGAATCTCCGGCGAGGCCGCGGCGGCCGCAAAGGGGGCGTGGCCAGCCCGGGGCCTTCTCCTGATGTCGGGCCTCGGGCTGGAGTGAAGAGCCCAGCGGCGTCTCCCGGCCGGGAGCGAGCCCGGCGACGATCTGAGGCCAGCGGCGGCCTGGACGGAGGCGGGCCCGGCCTGGGGCCTACTTCCGGTCCCAGGCCTCGGGCTCAATTTAACAGGCCAGCGGCAGCCCGGGACCGGGGGCGTGCCCAGCGGAGATCGGACACTTCGAGAGGGGGCGTGCCCAGCCTGGGGCCTGCTCCTGGTGACGGGCACCCTGCGGTGGGACACGGCCCTGCGGCAGCTTCCAACTGGGAGCGGGCCCAGCAGTTGAATGAGGCCAGCAGTACCCCCCGTGGGTGGCGGGGGGGCTGGGCGCAGGCAGCCAGCGGGGGGACCGGTGTGTGCAGGCGGCACCCGGATACCCGTGAGGCTGCGGGGAGCGGGGGGGACGGCAGGAGCCCTGCGGTTCCCGCCAGGTCCCTCAGGTCATCAGTACTGCGCTCGGCAGCAGCGGTCTCCCCCTCCCGGGGAGGACCCAGCGGGATGCCACGGTTGGGGCCCCTGGAGGGCTGGAGGCGACGGTGGGGAGCCCCCTGAGCTCGGGGAGAGGCACCTCCAGGAAGAGGATTCGGTCAGCGGCGGCCCGGGGGACAGGACGGTCTCGCGGGCTGTCGCCGCATAGGAAGCAACGGATGCCCACCGCCAGTGCCCACGCGGCGGCCCAGGAGGGCGGCCGTGGTGGAGGGGATGCATCGGCTGCGTCCTCTGGAGCTGGAACGGTGGAGGACGTCTACAGCGAGGAAGAAGAGGGAGCCCTCAGGTCGGGGGACGAATCTGACGAGCAGATGGCGGAGGACGTCGCGGTACCTTTTTCCATTTCTGCGCCACGGTCGGGTGAGCTAGCCGTGGATTCGGCATTGCTTGCGGCGCGGGGTGCTAGTTTTGGGGAGGTGGCTGCGGGCACGGCAGCGCCAGGGGGGGTCAGCATTGCTTAGTCAGTTTCTGGGCTTGTTGCAGGGTTTAGCGCGCGCGCCGGCAGCAGCAGCGGCCTGGACGGGTCGGCGGTGGATGGCGCAGCGTCGGTCAGCAGCGAGGCGGCGCCGGTAGGGACGGGTGCGGTTGGTGGAGTAGTGGAGCCCGCGGGTAAAACAGCGGTAGGAAAGGAGAAGGAAAAGGAGGATGAGGTGGTGCGTTTGGATGATAGGGCCAAGTTTACGTGTGCTTTGAGGGACCGTTAAGGGCTCACCTCAAGAAAGAGGTGAGGGACAAGATTTGGAAGGGGGAGTATGTGGAGATATTTTC
Organism: Anomaloglossus baeobatrachus; assembly: GCF_048569485.1. NCBI lineage: Eukaryota > Metazoa > Chordata > Amphibia > Anura > Aromobatidae > Anomaloglossus > Anomaloglossus baeobatrachus. The sequence continues at coordinate 495,197,337 of NC_134354.1, forward strand.
CCTGCTACCCCTGGAAAAATCTAATCTGGACAGGGTGAAGCCGAGCGACTCCAAGAAGGAAAGGGAAGAGGAAGAGAAACGCCGTTATAGGCTCATTCCTCGTTCCTTTTTCCAATTGGCTGCAGGCGTTCGCAATTTTGGCAAGTGTAATAGGGGAAAAGGAGCCGGAGCACTGCTCGGCTCTGTTTGGTTATCTGGATGCAATTGGGGAGGTGTATCGCACGTACAGGGGCTTGTCATGGCGGCGGTATGATTTGCAGTTTAGGCAGCGGAAGGCGTTGCGGCACGGCATGCGGTGGGACCACAAGGACATTTTCTTATGGATGTGTTTCATGGCGGCCCCGAGCCAGCCCTTTCGTGGCGGCGCCGGGGGGAACGGGAGCCGGGCCCTCGGGTACCCAGAAGAAGGGATTGTGCTGGCAAGTTAACGACGGCCAGTGCAAATTTGTTGCAGCATGCAGGTTCGAGCATGAGTGCTCCGGCTGCGGGGGGGGACATAGTTTTTTCCAAATGTTTTAAAAAAAAAAAGGGAAAGGCAAGGATGGGGACGGGTTCGGTAAAAGGGAGGACGCCGGTGAAAATAGGGGCGATGGCGCCGTTTTTTAAATAGCTATCCGGACGGGGCAGCGGCGTCAATTTTTGTGGTTTGGTTTTTTATACGGTTTTCAGATTCCGTCGGCGGTTGAGGCATTGCCTCCGGTTTGTCGTACTTTACGGTCGGCGAGGAACCACCCTATGGTTGTGGGTGGGAAGTTGGGGAAAGAGGTTGAGTTGGGAAGGATGGGGGGTCCATTTGAGAGCCCGCCGTGCAGTAATCTGGTGGTGTCCCTGTTGGGGGTGGTGCCAAAGAAGGAGCCGAATAAATTTCGGCTCATCCATCATCTGTCATTTCCGGAGGGGTCGTCAGTGAATGATGGCATCGCGCCAGAATTGTCGGCAGTGTACTACGTCTCGTTTGACAAAGCGCTGGACTTGGTACGGGCGGCGGGACGCGGTGCATTGATGGCAAAGGTGGATGTAGAATCGGCGTTTCGTTTGCTGCCGGTGCATCCGGAGAGCCAGCACCTTCTGGGTTGCTGGTGGGGTGATAAGTTTATGTTGATCGTTGTTTGCCTATGGGCTGTTCAATTTCTTGTTTGTATTTTGAGTAGAGTTGAGCGCGGTTCGCGGTTCGAGGTTCTCCAGTTCGGGGCTCGAGTGATTTTTGGGGGTGTTCTAGATCGAACTAGAACTCGAGCTTTTTTGCAAAAGCTCGATAGTTCTAGAAACGTTCGAGAACGGTTCTAGCAGCAAAAAGCAGGGCTTTTTACAGCTACAGTGTGCAGGAGCCATCGCTGGCAGCCTGCCACAAGCTGGTAACCAAGATAAACATCGGGTATCCAAGCAAAGCGCTTTGGTTAGTAACCCGATGTTTATCCTAGTTACGTGCAGGAAGCCCACACTTCCCCGCTCAGCTCACTCCTCCCCCTCCTGCCCGCGGCATGTATTGTACACATACATACATACACACACACACACACACACACACTCTGCACACATGGTCCCGCTCGGCTTACCTGCGGTGATGAAGTCCCGCCATCCCGACCTCAGCGCTGTCACTGTCCTCCATGGCCGCCGCTTGTAACACCACCTCTCGCTTCCGACCCGAGACTGACTAGCGGTGACGTCACGGGCCTCTCGCGAGACTTGGTGTGAAGGCTCCGGTCATTGAACTCAGTGACAGGGGCTGTCAGTGTGCTGGAGATCAGCGCAGGTAATGTACCTCGCTGACAGCAGCACTTGTCATCCCCCTGCAGTGACCTGGGCTGACCCATTGATGTTAGCTCAGGTCACTGCACTGCTCTCCCAGCCAATGGGGAACATCCTGCTCTTCATTGACTGGGACAGTGTGGATCGTCATGGCAACCCCTTGGATTACACCAGACCTGGATTTGTTTTTTTTTCTAATAAATTGGTTAAAGAGGGAATGTTTTGGGGAGTGTTTTTTCAAATAAAAATGTGTTTGTCGTCTATTTTTTTTTATTACTGACTGGGTTGGTGATGTCGGGTATCTGATAGACGCCTGACCTCACCAACCCCAGGGCTTGATGCCAGGTGACTTACACATCTGGTATTAACCCCATATATTACCCCGTTTGCCACCGCACCAGGGCGCGGGATGAGCTGGGGCGAAGCACAAGGATTGGCGCATCTAATGGATGCGCCACTTCTGGGGCGGCTGCGGCCTGCTATTTTTAGGCTGGGGAGAGTCCAATAACCATGGACCTCCCTAGTCTGAGAATATCAGGCCCCAGCTGTCTGCTTTACCTTGGCTGGTGATCCAATTTTGGGGGGACCCCTACGTGTTTTTTTTTTAAATTATTTATTTAATTTAAAATAACAGCGTGGGGTGCCCTCAGTTTTGGATTACCAGCCAAGGTGAGGTTGCCAGCTGTGGTCTGCAGTCTGCAGCCGTCTGCTTTACCCTAGCTGGCTACAAAACTAGAGGGAATCCTACGTCATTTTTTTTTCATTTTTTTTTGGCTAAATACAAAGCTAAGCATCCCTTAGTGTCACATGAAAGGCACCAAAGGATGCTCCACTTTTTCTCCACTTTTTCTCCATTTTTTTCTCCACTTTTTCTCCACTTATTCTCCACTTATTCTCCACTTTTTCTCCATTTTTTTCTCCATTTTTTCTCCACTTATTCTCCATTTTTTCTCCACTTATTCTCCACTTATTCTCCACTTTTTCTCCACTTTTTCTCCACTTATTCTCCACTTATTCTCCACTTATTCTCAACTTTTTCAACATTTTTTTCTCCATTTTTTCTCCACTTATTCTCCACTTTTTCTCCACTTTTTCTCCACTTTTTCTACATTTTTTCTCCACTTTTTCTCCACTTTTTCTACATTTTTACTCCACTTTTTCTCCACTTTTTCTCCACTTTTTCTCCACTTTTTCTCCACTTTTTCTCCATTTTTTTCTCCATTTTTTCTCCACTTCTTCTCCACTTTTTCTCCACTTTTTCTCCATTTTTTTCTCCATTTTTTCTCCACTTATTCTCCACTTTTTCTCCACTTTTTCTACATTTTTTCTCCACTTTTTCTCCACTTTTTCTACATTTTTACTCCACTTTTTCTCCACTTTTTCTCCACTTTTTCTCCACTTTTTCTCCACTTTTTCTCCATTTTTTTCTCCATTTTTTCTCCACTTCTCCACTTTTTCTCCACTTTTTCTCCACTTTTTCTCCATTTTTTTCTCCATTTTTTCTCCACTTATTCTCCACTTTTTCTCCACTTTTTCTCCACTTATTCTCCACTTTTTCTCCACTTATTCTCCACTTTTTCTCCACTTTTTCCTCCACTTTTTCTCCACTTTTTCTCCATTTTTTTCTCCATTTTTTCTCCACTTATTCTCCACTTTTTCTCCACTTTTTCTCCACTTTTTCTCCACTTTTTCTCCATTTTTTTCTCCATTTTTTCTCCACTTATTCTCCACTTTTTCTCCACTTTTTCTCCACTTTTTCTACATTTTTTCTCCACTTTTTCTCCACTTTTTCTACATTTTTACTCCACTTTTTCTCCACTTTTTCTCCACTTTTTCTCCATTTTTTTCTCCATTTTTTCTCCACTTCTTCTCCACTTTTTCTCCACTTTTTCTCCATTTTTTTCTCCATTTTTTCTCCACTTATTCTCCACTTTTTCTCCACTTTTTCTCCACTTATTCTCCACTTTTTCTCCACTTTTTCTACATTTTTTCTCCACTTTTTCTCCACTTTTTCTACATTTTTTCTCCACTTTTTCTCCACTTTTTCTCCACTTTTTCTCCACTTTTTCTACATTTTTTCTCCACTTTTTCTCCACTTTTTCTACATTTTTTCTCCACTTTTTCTCCACTTTTTCTCCACTTTTTCTCCACTTTTTCTACATTTTTTCTCCACTTTTTCTCTACTTTTTCTATGGTCGGTCTACCCATTAGCTCTGCCATGCATACTGTAGCTCTACACCTACTGCACATGTTACTTTATGATTGACATCTCTTTCGTACCAGAGCTGTCTAAGCCTACTCTGACCCCATATTTGTCATTACTATATTGTCCTTGTACTGTATTATGACATTTGTATCATGTGTTTCATTCCTTGCTGTGTTGCAATTTTTTTGCTGCATCCCAATTGTACCTCTACATTGTTCGAGTTTATGTTATTGTTCTCTCACTCTTATGTGATACTGATTATTGTCATTTTTCATGATTACATGCAGATAAGTCCAATCTGACGAAGGCTCAGGCCGAAACGTCATTTGTAACTTGTTTTGGACAAAAACATATATGCTTATGAAAATTTTTTTTTCTTAATACCGACCAATAAAGAGTGATTTTGCATTACTATCCGTTGTGACTTACTGACTTAGTCTGGGAGATTTAGAGTGCCGAGGTTAATCACTAATTTTATCTATTATTTCCTCTGAGCACCTATATACCAGTGAGCAGAGCTTCCTCTACAGTAGTTCTCCTGATTAGGCATGCCCTTACCTCATGAGCAGGGCATTGCAGCTTTGGTAGCAACCATTACGACATGGACTCTGCTGCTGTGGACCCGAGAAGAGTGAGTGCAGATTCATTGCACCCACACTCCTCACATGAAGGGTCCGCACTCCTAGAAAATGGGGGATACGTTCCCTGAGTGTCTCCCCCCCATATTCTAGACAGTCCAGAGTCGTCGTGGGACCCCTTTATTTTTTTTCTTACAATAAATTGGTGAAAGAGGAAATGTTTTGGGGACTGTTTTTTCAAATAAATTTCTTTTGTCGATTTTTTTGTTTTTGTTAGTACTGACAGTTTATGATGTTGGGTATCTAATAGACGCCATGACATCACAAACTGCTGGGCTTGATCTCAGGTGACTTTACAGCTAGTATCAACCCGATTTATTACCCCGTTTGCCACTGCACCAGGGCACGGGATGAGCTGGGGTGAAGCGCCAGGATTGGCGCATCTAGTGGATGCGCCACGTCTGGGGTGCCTGCGGCCTGCTATTTTTAGGCTGTGAAGGCCCAATAACTATGGACCTTCCCACCCTGAGAATACCAGACCACAGCTGTCCGCTTTACCTTGGCTGGTGATCCAATTTGGGGGGGACCCTACTTTTATTGTGTAATTATTAATATTTATAAAATAATTATAAAAAAGAGCCTGAGGGGACCTCCACATTGGATCCCCAACCACGGTAAAGCTGCCAGCTGTGGTTTTCAGGCTACAGCCGTCTGCTTTACCCTAGCTGGCTATCAAAAATGGGGGGACCCAACGTCATTTTTTTTTTAACTATTTTTTAAATAGAAAAAATTAATGGGCTTCCCTGTATTTTGATTGCCAACCAAGGTAACGGCAGGCAGATGGGGGTGGCAACCCATAGCTGTCTGCTTTATCTGCGCTGAGAATCAAAAATACCAGGAGCGCTACGTCATTTTTTTAAAGATTTATTTTTACAGCACTGTCCAGCAATAAAAATACAGGGAAGCCCATTTTGTTTTTAGTTATTTAAATAAATAATTAAAAAAAATATATATGGGCTCCTGCTGCATTTTTTGTATTGCTAGCTAAGGGTAATCCAAGCAGCTACTGGCTGCTAACCCCCACTGCTTGATGTTACCTTCAATGGCAATGGAAAATCCAGGGAAGCATTTTTTATTTTTTTTGCCAAAAAACTACAAAAAAAGAACGTGAGCTTCGCCATATTTTTGTATGCTAGCCAGGTATAGCAGGCAGGTGCTGGAAGAGTTGGATACAGTGCCAGAAGATGGCGCTTCTATGAAAATGCCATTTTCTGAGGCGGCTGCAGACTGCAATTCGCAGCAGTGGGGCCCAGAAAGCTCAGGCCAACCTGTGCTGCGGATTCCAATCCCCAGCTGCCTAGTTGTGAAATTCATGAAATAATAAAAAAAGGGCTTCCCTTTATTTTTGGTTCTCAGCCGGGTACAAATAGGCAACTGGGGGTTGGGGGCAGCCGTACCTGCCTGCTGTACCTGGCTAGCATACAAAAATATGGCGAAGCCCACATAATTTTTTCAGGGGGCAAAAAACTTCTGCATACAGTCCTGGAAGGAGTACGCTGAGCCTTGTAGTTCTGCAGCTGCTGTCTGTCTGGAGAAGAGCAGACAGCAGCTGCAGAACTACAAGGCTCAGCATACTCCATCCAGGACTGTATGCAGAATTTTTTTGCCCACCAAAAAAATGACGTGGGCTTCGCCATATTTTTGTATGCTAGCCAGGTACAGCAGGCAGCGACGGGCTGCCTCCAACCCCCAGTTGCCTATTTGTACCCTGCTGGGAACCAAAAATATAGGGAAACCCGTTTTTTTTTAATTATTTCACTTATTTCATGAAATAATTAAAAAACAAATGACGTGAGCTTCGCCCCATTTTTGTGTCCAGCCGGGTACAACTAGGCAGCTGGGGATTGGAATCCGCAGCACAGGCTAACCCGAGGTTTCTGGGCGCCTCTGCTGCGGATTTCAGTCCGCAGCCGTCCCAGAAAATGGCGCTCTCATAGAAGCGCCATCATCTGGCGCTGTATCCAACTCTTCCAACAGCCCTGAAGCCGGGTGGCTTGTTGGGTAATCATGAGTTAATACTGGCTTTGTTTTACTAGCCAGTATTAAGCCAGAGATTCTTAATGTCAGGCACGTTTGACCCGGCCATTAAGAATCTCCAATAAAGGGTTAAAAAAACCACCACACAGAGAAAAAATACTTTAATAGAAATAAATACACAGACACACTTAGAGACGCCATCTTTATTACCCCCTGTCAGCCCTCCACGATCCTGCTCTTCTGTCTTCTTTCTAGTGTAGTAGTAGTGACGATTGTAGTGAGGAAGGATGAGGTTCACAAGCTCATCACTTGGGGCTGGGGAACCTCATCCTCACTACAATGCTCACTACAATCGTGCAGCCTTCACTCCGTGAGTGAACAGTGCTGGCTGTCAGCGGTAACAGCGGTACCGCTGACAGACGCGTTACCATAGCAATGGTGCTCTCGGAGCCGCGGTTAGCGGTGACGACACCGCTAACTGCGTTGCTATGGCAACGGTGATCTCCGTTAATGACCGGCTGTGTCAGCCGGTCCCTAACGGAACGGGGAGTCGACCGTGTGGTAGAGCATGTCCCCGGTACACGGCGATACACATATGTGCACCGTGTACCGGAGAGATGCACTCGCAGGTCCTACATGACGTGTCATAGTCATGTGACCAGTCTGTAGCCAATGAGATAATAGCCACGTGACTGGTCACATGGCTATTTTGACGTCACGATAGGTCCTGCATCTCTGCTGGCAGTGCCGGTCGCCGGGAGGATTCAGCGATCATCGGATGGAATAGCGGCAGGAGACAGAGTGCAGAAGGGATCGCGGGGACCGGTAAGTGTTATGGCAATGTTTATTAACTGTTTGTGTACATTTATCATGCATTTTTATGTGTTTGTTATTGCCTCCCATTATAGCCTATACGTTCGAGTTCGGTTCATCGAACGTTCGACGAACTGAACTTGAACGGGACCTCCGTTCGGCGAACCGCCTCGAGCCGAACCGGGACCAGTTCGCTCATCTCTAATTTTGAGGCGTTTAGTTCCTTTGTTGAGTGGGTGGTGCGGGACGTATCTGGCTTGTCCTCCATTATTCACTATCTAGATGATTTTCTTGGTGTCGGTCTGGCGGGATCCATGGTTTGCGCTGGCTCGTTGTTCACCTTACTGAGAGTGGCGGATAGCTTTGGGATCCCTTTGGCACAGGATAAATCGGAGGGGTCGGCGCCGGTTATGCGGTTTTTTGGGGATTGAGATTGTCTCTTTGGGCTATGGAATGCAGGCTGCCGGAGGGGAAGATGGTGGACTTGTGGTGAGCGGTAGCAGCAATGCTGGCAGCACGGAAAGTGCGGCTGAAGGTGGTGCAGTCTTTGCTCGGGAAGTTGAACTTTGCGTGCAGGATTATGCCAATGGGGCGGGTGTTCGCCAGGATTTTAGCTGCAGCTATGGCAGGCGTACGGTCCCCGGCGCACTTTGTGCGGGTCACGCGGGAGATCAAGGAGGATTTTCTGGTTTGGGATGTTTTCTTGCAACGTTTTAACAGCCGAGCCTTGTGGTTGAAGAAGGTGGTGCCCAATGGTGCGCTGGAACTGTACAGGGACGCGGCCGGGTCGGCGGGTTTCATCGCCCCCTTCTTTAGGGACATTGGTACGTTGGGAGGTGGCCTGAGGAATGGCGGCAGGTTGGTCTGGTAAGGAATCTGGCCTTGCTTTAGTTATTTCCGATCGTGGTGGCGGTGGAATTGTGGGGGTCGCAATTTTCGGGATGTAAAGTGTGCTATTCACTGCGATAATCAGGCGGTTGTGCATGCGATAAACAGCTTGTCAGCAAAGTCCGGACCGGTAGTGGCTTATCTGCGGCATTTGGTGCTCAAGTGTTTACTGTGGAACATTCATGTGGTTGCGAAACATGTGGCGGGGGTTGATGACGGGGTGGCGGACGCTTTATCTCGTTTTCAGTTCCACAGGTTGCAGGAGTTAATGCCGGGGCGGACGAGATCGGAGCGGTGTGTCCAGAGGACTTGTGGAGCCTGGTGAGGCATTGATTGCGGGTTTAATTTAGGAATTCGGTGACCGAGGTGACTTGGGGCCGTTATGCTAAAGTGTGGGTTGAGTGGCAGGAGATGCTGGGAGTTATGTTTGGTGACGGGCGAGCAAATTACTTGTTGGCGCTACTGGCATTGGTGAGCGAGGATTTCAGGGCTGGGAAGTCAGCATCAGCAATGATACTTAGGGTGGCGGCCTTTTGGTTGAAGGTCAGGGGTGAGTGGGGCGTGTCGCGGGATTTCGGGTGCGGCAGGCCTTGAAGGTTTTTCATAAAGGGGCGAAGGAGCGGGACACTAGGCGGCCCGTTTCTTTGGTTTTGTTACGGCGATTAGTGGATGGTTTGCGGGACATTTGTGTCTCAGTTTATGTGAGGGTGCTTTTGAAACGACTTTTGTGTTAGCCTTTTTTTTTTTTGGGGCGTTGGTGAGCCCTTCCAGGTTCAGGGGGGGTGGTCTGATGTCCGAGGTTGTGGCAGTGGTGGGACGGAGAGTAGAGTGTCAGCTTAAGCGGTCCAAAACAGACCAGATGGGTCGAGGCAGGTTGGTTGTGATGTACGCTTTGCAAGGGGATGAGTTGTGCCCGGTGCAGATGGTGAGGAAGTTTTGCGGCCTGGGGGCGGTCTTCCGGGCCCGCTGTTATGGCACGTGGATGGGTCTTGGTTGTCTCATTACCAGTTTGTGGCCGTACTAAGGAGTTGTTTGCGCTGTGCGGGGGAATGCCCAGGAGATTACGGGTCTCATTCCTTCAGGATCGGGGCGGCTGCGGAGGCTTCGCGTTGGGGCCTGGGTGATGACATGGTGAGACGAATCGGTTGGTGGGAGTCTTATCGTTTTCGGGGGTTATGTGCGCCCACAGTTGTTGTCCCAGTGAGGGCTTTATAGAGTTGTTGGTTGTGGCTTTGTCGGGGTTCCTTGCTGCAAATTGGAGTTGGTGGGGTTTTTTGTTTATTAAAGTTGTTTCTTTGGTTGTAGGAAGCTGCCTGATATGGATTCTGGGGCACTCCTTCATGTTCTGGGGGGCCAGTCGGGCCGACGCTCGCCCGAATGGTCGGCAGTTGGATGTGGACAGATCGCTTGCGTTGGTCAAGTGGTTCGGTGTGCGGGGCATGGAATGGAGCAGGGTCGTGCCAGAGTTTGAATACTATTGCAGGGTGGATGGACCTCCGAACGTGTTGGTTTTTGCACGTGGGGGGGAAATGACTTGGGAGCGCGGGCATCACGTGATTTGATCAGGGACATCAAGATGGATCTATTGCGTTTATGGACCAGGTATCCGGGTTTGATAGTGGTATGGTCGGATATTGTGGCCACATTGGTGTGGAGGGGGGCACGGTAAGTTGAGAAGCTTAATCGCGCCCGGGCTCAAGTGAACAGGGTGGTTGCGCGTTTCGTGCGGAGAAACGGTGGTATTGTAGTGCGACATGCGGATCTGGAGTCGCGAAGTGGCAGTTTCGGAGGGGTGATGGGGTTCACCTTAATGAGATTAGTTCTGATCTATGGGCCTTGGGTTTGCGTGATGGTGGAGCAAGCTTTGGGTGTGTGGCGGGTCCAGGCCACGTAAGGTGTCACGTGTCCTGTCCTGTGGCGGGGGTAGGTCTGGTCCAGAGGCGGTTGTAAGGGATTGGTGGCTGGACTGAGAGGCACTGTCTTGGTATGGTGTCTCCGGGTTCCGGTAAATTGCAGGCACGGGGTTCTGCAAAGTTTGGGGGGTATTAATCCACGGGGTGATTAATACCTCATCTCTGGGTCGGAGTGTTGCGGCCAGGGATATTGGTGGAGGAAGTGGTTTCTGGACCGGGCCTACATGGGGTTACATGTACAGTTATTATTTATGTGTTACCTATTATTTGTTTGGGGTCGCCCGTTGGACGGCGCCCCCTTGTGTTAGAATGTTAATAATAGGTAATAAAAGGCTGCTGTGGCCAATTTGTTTAACCAAGTCGCATGCAGTCGGTGTGTTATTTATTAGGTTAAGTTGGGTATACTAACCATCACGACCGGAGAATCCTTCCTCAGTGGTCAAGAAAGCCATGGACCCCATAGGGGGGAGGGGCGACATGACCAGAGGGAAGGGAGGGAGTGAGGGGTTAATAAAGTGAATTAAAGGGCATTATGGGCCCTTATAGGGGATTGGTGGAATAGGGTCACTGTAGGGTGGGGAGGGGGCTAGTATATAAGCTATAGGGCAGGGGTCTTACCTTCCTTGTGACTCCGGACAGCAAAGGATTCCCGCCCTTGTGTTTTGCGAGTTCGTTTTGGCTATGTTTCTTTTTTTTTTAAAAAAGTAAAAAAAAAGAAAACAAAAATGAGAAAATGAAATGATGCAGTTTAAAAGAAAAAAAAAAAAAAAAAAGGAATACAGGTTTAAAAGAGTTGTATGTTCTGTCGCAGCAGCGGGGGTAGGTCTGGTCCAGAGGCGGTTGTAAGGGATTGGTGGCTGGACTGAGAGGCACTGTCTTGGTATGGTGTCTCCGGGTTCCGGTAAATTGCAGGCACGGGGTTCTGCAAAGTTTGGGGGGTATTAATCCACGGGGTGATTAATACCTCATCTCTGGGTCGGAGTGTTGCGGCCAGGGATATTGGTGGAGGAAGTGGTTTCTGGACCGGGCCTACATGGGGTTACATGTACAGTTATTATTTATGTGTTACCTATTATTTGTTTGGGGTCGCCCGTTGGACGGCGCCCCCTTGTGTTAGAATGTTAATAATAGGTAATAAAAGGCTGCTGTGGCCAATTTGTTTAACCAAGTCGCATGCAGTCGGTGTGTTATTTATTAGGTTAAGTTGGGTATACTAACCATCACGACCGGAGAATCCTTCCTCAGTGGTCAAGCCTTGCTCTCCAAGAATGATGAAATAACTACTATCATGTAAACTGCTCCCCTCCAAAGATGACAAAATAAAAAAACCCTTATCGGTGAATATATATGGAACTCAGGGGTAAGTTCTAAACTTTCTCAACATATGACCAAGTCTCTAGTATGGATTACATGCAGATTTAAAGTGTAACTGTATTTTTAATTTCATAAATCAATACTACACATGAAAATAAGCAACTTTATATTATATCTAAGCAGATCAATTTACTTCTTTTTCTGCCAGAATTGATCAGTCATTATCAAACTTCTCAATTCTGAGGTGAAATCTTTATTCACTAAAGACTTTCCCTTTACTGAGATAGGAGATGGTAGTTGTTACACCTATGTCAGCTACAAGTCACTGTGCATTGGCCACAGAGGACATCACACAGCATGGGAGAGGTGGAAAGTGAGATTTTTTTTAGGTTTTTTTTCATGCATTAGAGACAGAACAGGGACAATACACTATGTGCAGAATTATTAGGCAAATGAGTATTTTGATCACATGATACTTTTAATACATGTTGTCCTACTCCAAGCTGTGTAGGCTTGAGAGCCAACTACCAATTAAGTAAATCAGGTGATGTGCATCTCTGTAATGAGGCGGGGTGTGGTGTAATGATAGCAACACCCTATATAAGGTGTGCTTAATTATTAGGCAACTTCATTTCCTCTGGCAAAATGGGTCAGAAAAGAGATTTGACGGACTCTGAAAAGTCCGAAATTGTGAGATGTCTTGCAGAGGGATGCCGCAGTCTTGAAATTGCCAAACGTTTGAAGCGTGATCACTGAACAATCAAGCTTTTCTTGACAAATAGCCAACAGGGTCACAAGAAGCGTGATTGGCAAAGAAAGGCGCAAAATAACTGCCCATGAATTGAGGAAAATCAAGCGTGAAGCTGCCAAGACGCCATTTGCCACCAGTTTGGCCATATTTCAGAGCTTCAACATTACTGGAGTATCAAAAAGCCCAAGGTGTGCCATACTCAGGGACATGGCCAAGGTAAGGAAGGCTGAAAAACGACCACCTTTGAATGAGAAACATAAGATAAAACGTCAAGACTGGGCCAACAAATATCTTAAGACTGATTTTTCAAAGGTTTTATGGACTAATGAAATAAGAGTGACTCTTGATGGGCCAGATGGATGGGCCAGAGGCTGGTGAGACACCAGAAAGGTGGAGGTGTGGTACTGGTATGGGCTACTATCATCAAAGATGAACTTGTGGGACCTTTTCAGGTTGAGGATGGAGTGAAGCTCAACTCCCAGACCTACTTCCAGTTTTTGGAAGACAACTTCTTCAAGCAGTGGTACAGGAAGTAGTTGGTATAGTTCAAGAAAAACATGATTTTCATGCAGGACAATGCTCCATCACATGCATCCAACTACTCCACAGCGTGGCTGGCCAGTAAAGATCTAAAAGATGAAAAAATGACATGGCCCCCTTGTTCACCTGATCTGAACCCTGTGGTCCCTCATAGAATGTAAGATCTACAGGGAGGGAAAACAGTACACCTCTCGGAACAGTGTCTGGGAAGCTGTGGTGGCTGCTGTACGCAATGTTGAACTTAAACAGATCAAGCAACTGACAGAATCTATGGATGATAGGCTGTTGAGTGTCATCATAAAGAAAGGTGGCTATATTGGTCACTAATTTTTTGGGGTTTTGTTTTTGCATGTCAGAAATGTTTATTTCTAAATTTTGTGCAGTAATATTGGTTTACCTGGTGAAAAGTGATATGGGAATATATTTGATTTTTATTAAGTTGCCTAATAATTCTGCACAGTAATAGTTACCTGCACAAACAGATATTCTCCTAAGATAGCCAAATCTAAAAAAAAAACAACACCCCAACTTCCAAAAATATTAAGCTTTGATATTTATGAGTCTTTTGGGTTGTTTGAGAACATAGTTGTTGAATAATAATAAAAAAAAGTCCTATAAAAACCAACTTGCCTAATAATTCTGCACACGGTGTATATATTAGGAATGGGCCCAGAGCCAAGGATGGGTGACATATATACCAGGATAGGGACATAGATACTAGGATGGGTGACATATGTTACAGGATGAGGATCATATACACCAGGTTGTGGGACATTTGTACCAGGATGGGGATTATGTATACCAGGATAGGGGACATACATATCAGGATGGGCCCAGGTTGAGGGACATACATACCTGGTTGGGTCCAAGATAGGGAGGGACATTTATACCAAGATGGGGAACATTTATACCAAGATGGGGAACATATATAGCAGGAATTGGGCCTAAGATTGGAGTCATACATAGAAGGATGGGGAACATTTATAACAAGATGGGGACATATTTACCAGGATGGGAACATTTATATCAGGATGGGCCTAGGATGAGTGACATATATACCAGGATTGGAGACTTATATACCAGGAGAGGGACATATATCTCAGGATGAGGATCATATATACCAAGATGGGGGACATATATACTAAGGATGATAGTCATGTATACCAGGATGCGGAACATATATACCAGAATGGGGCCTAGTATGGGAGACATATATATCAGGATTGGGAACATTTATACGAGCATGGGGAACATAGATACCAGGATGGAGAAAATACTTACCAGGCAGTATCCCAGGATGGGGGATGTTAGTACAGGATGAGGGACTTTACTACATAATGAAGAGGTAGGGGGACCACTTATATGTCCATAAGATTTAGAACGCTTCAAAGGCCCATAAATTTGACCAATATGGGGGGCCCATGCCCAGGCCCAAACTTGGACTCTAGTTACTCCACTGACCCAGATCTATTCCTGAAAAGCTCTTGTTTAGAGATGAGCGAACCTGTTCAATAAAGGTTTGCCAATTTCAAATTTGGTGCCAGCCTTAAGGCCCTGTCACACACAGAGATAAATCTGAGGCAGATCTGTGGTTGCAGTGAAATTGTGGACAATCAGTGCCAGGTTTGTGGCTGTGCACAAATGGAACAATATGTCCATGATTTCACTGCAACCAGAGATCTGCCAAAAATGTATCTCTGTGTGTGACAGGGCCTTTAGCCTGTTCAGCTTGGGCTCAGTAACATGAGCCCTTTCCCCAAAAGTTGGCAATGTTCAGTTTTGTTCGATAACATCGCATTTTCCAAAAATGCTTTTCTAATAACATGTTATTCTTTTAGATAGTATTGTGGTGCTGTATAACTAAGGGCTGTAGATATATTTAATGATGAGTGGAAGGAGTAGGGACTCGGAAGAAGCCAGAGGCGCCCAGCACTTTTTTTTTCTAAACTTTATTTGCGGATGTTCCTGCAGCCAATCACGGCACAGCAAACATCCACAAGGTTCTGACACAAGGGCTTGTGTCATTAGGTGCCTAAGTCACATGTCTCTCTGCACATAAAATGAGGACATGAACAGTCTGCACCATTTTGTGAATGTTAAACATTACGGAAGGTGCTGCCGCTGGTGCTTCTAGACAGTTTGCTTAGCTAGGGGTTTAATGATAGGTAGGTGAGATAAACAGGAAAATGATAGTGTAGAATAGAGATTTGCAGTGTAAAGCCTGCTTTACATGTTACGATTCTGCATACGATATCGTATCCGATCGTAACCGCCCCCATCGTATGTGCGGCACGTTCAATTTTGTTGAATGTGCCGCACAAACAATTAACCCCCGTCACATGTACTTACCCGTCCATACGACCTTGATGTGGGTGGCGAACGTCCACTTCCTGGAGTGGGAGGGACGTTTAGCGTCACATCGACGTCACGCGGCAGTTGGCCAATAGAAGCAGAGGGGCGTAGATGAGCAGGACGTAAACATCCCGCCCACCTCCTTCCTTTCGCATTGCCGGCGGGAGCCGCAGGATGCAGGTAAGATCTGTTCATTGTTCCCGTGGTGTCACACACTGCAATGTGTGCTACCCCGGGTACGATGAACAACCTGACGTTCAATTTATGAGGAATGAACGACGTGCGTGCGATGAACGTTTTACCATTCTTTCGTAATCGCATGTAGCTGTTACATGCTACAATGTACTTTACGATGCCGGATGTGCGTCACTTACGACGTGACCCCCCCTACACATCGTAAGATATATTGTAGTGTGTAAAGCGGGATTTAGGAAAGGTTTGTGCCACAAATCGGCACTTCATGCTAGAAATAGGGATTGCTACTTGAGAGTGCCAGCTAAAGAGTTGCCAGTGAACAATCTAAATAGGTATTGCTACATTTTACTGCCTGCTTCAAATTAGCCAGTGAACCACATTTCTAGGTACTGTTAGTAGTGCCTCCTGTAAATTTGCTAGTGAAATAGATAAATAGCTCTTAGCACTTTTCAGTGCCTGCTCCAAATTAAGCAGTAAACCAAATTTTTAGGTATTGCTACTTATTACTGCCTTCTCCAAATTAGCCACTGAACCACATTTCTAGTTTTTGTTAGTTAGTGGTGCCTACTATACATTTGATAGTAAACTAGCTAAATAGGTCTTGGCACTTTTCAGTGCCTGCTCCAGATTAAGCAGTGAACCACATTTCTAGTTATTGTACTTTTTAGTGCCTTCACAATATTGCCATCTGAGGCAAGAAAAAAAGTATTTATCTTTTGTGTCAGGTGTCTGACAGGTGGGGGCATAGAATTGCAAAACATCTGTTTGAAAGGGGAAAGATACATCAACTATGAGTAAATCTTGCCGAGGTTGCGATAGAAGGGTGAATAGGCGGGGTGTTCGAGGTGTACATGTGGGACATTCTAATGGTAGTCAAAGCTCTAGTGAGAAAACACCAACTCATCCTATTCCAAGAGGAATGAAAACAACTTCTGTTACTGGACAGCCTACACCACTAGATTTCTTTGGCAGCCGCATATAGCTTCAACTTCGAAACAAAGGTGATAAAAAACATGTGGTAGAGTGAATGGCAAGAACTGCATCTAGTGGCCTCTCATCTTCTTCCTGTACCTCAATATCACAAACAGTTAATTTCTCAGAGGTACCACCCAAATTACACTTGTTTCCCCCCTATATCACAAATCTCAAACCGGCAAAATGACTGTGTGGAACCACACACGGGCGAGTCTGCAGAGCTGTTCACACAATCTATCCCATAGGCATTGAAGGTCAGCTCCAAGGATTTGCAGGCTCAAATGGAGGAAAGCATCTGCATTTATGCCCAAAATATTTGTCAGTTGGATCCTGGCCCAGACGAAGTAGGGTCTAAGCAGGATCCAGACTCTTGTCAACTAACGTTAACCCTCGGGGGTCGAGGTGATAATGATTTGACTCACTACCTACATACACGTACTGTCCTGGGATGTCAGGTCAGGAAGAGGAGGAGCATGACGATGAAGTTCTAGATCCACTTGGTGTGAAACCAGAGGCACGCAGCTGAGTGGCTCAGCAGATGATGAGGAATAGGAGGAGGAGGAAGACAAGGATGTTACATTGGTGATTCCCACACAAACACATAGTGATGCAACCATGAGAAGCACTGCATCCTCAGCCACAACTCTGGCTGTGGCCAGCAGCAGTCGCAGGTCTGCAGTTCACAGGAAGGGTTACCAAGCTTGGGTCTTTTTTGAGACTGCAAAGGATGACCTAACTTTCTTTATCTGCCAACATTGTAAACAATGACTCAGTAGAGGCAAAAATTCTAATAATTTGACTACTACTGTGGGAATCTTACTGCGCTAAAATGCAGACTACCGAAATTACCCAAATACTGGCTGTCAAATCAACTGCGCCTGCCACTTCTTCTTCCTCTTGCATCACCACTAAAACTATTCTTACAAAGGTCTCCGACTGCAGAACCTCCACTTGTTTACCTGCTACAGTCGGGGTGAATGAGAGCCTGTCCGCTGTTACGGAAATGACCATGCTTGGTGTTTTTGACCCATGTGAGATACCAAGCACACTACATGTGTCTCACTCCAGCATTACATCTCTGGTTACACCTCCCTCACAGTCCACCATTCAGTCATATACACCTTACACCACCCTCTCTTGGCACAGGTGCCAGCCCTCGGTCAGGCAGTTTTGGTCACATAAAATATCATTTCCTCCCACACATGCTAAAGGTAAGAGCATAAACTTCACCATATCTATACCGTTGGCCATGGAAATACTGCCTTTCTGCTGGTGGATACAGTCGATTTCTGAAACCTCATCGCCATTGCAGTCCCCTAGTACCAGTTGCCCAGTCGCCATTACTTCTCTAGTAAATCTGTGCCTGCACTACACCATCATGTCGCAGACAACATTACTTTTTCCTTGAAAAACTCTGTGTCTCCCAAGGGTTCATTTCACCACTGACACCTGGACGAGCAAGCATGGTCAGGGCTGTTAAATCTGGCTGACTGGGCACTAGGTTACTCTGGTAGCTGCTGGGACAGGTGTAGAAGGGGCTACTTACCAAGTCTTGAAATCGTGAAGGCTTCTGAGATAAACATCTCGCTTTAATGCTTCCCCCACTGTTTCTGCTTACTCCACCTCTTCTAAGGCCACCACCCAAGCCCTCAACCTCTCCCTTAATGTAACACATTTTTAAAGAGTGCAGAGAGAATCCACCACATCTGTACAGCTCAGCTAGGGATCAACGCAATCAGGTAGTGTTGAAATTAATATGCATTGGTGAAGCAAGTCACACAGCTGCAGAGTTGTGGACTGCTATATGGGCCAAATTTGATAACTGTCTGTCTCCACTGAACTTGGAGCCAGGGTAGGCCATGTGCAAAATGGTGCACAAACCTGTTGGCGGTCCTATGCCTGGGTTACATCACACATGGGCCTTGCATGGCTCAAATACTGAACCTAGTTGTACAGAAATTTCTAGCCCTGGCCTGGATGTGCTGCTGCAAAAAGCATGGTCACTGTGTAATCACTTCCGCTATTCGCACCCCGAGGATAATTGACATACAATGCTACAAAGGTTATTCGGCCTGCCAGCTAACCGGTTGGTATGCTATGTGCCGACATGGTGGAATTCCAGTCTGCACATGTTGCAGCGACTGTGACAGCAGCAGCAGGCCCTGATGCACTATACCATGAGGCATAGCCTGGGACTACACAGTGCGGATGTGGAGAAAATCACGATTGCAGAGTAGGCACAGATGAAGGACTTCTGCACCCTCTTGCACACTTTTGAAATGGCTACAAAGATGGCTAGCGCTGATCATGCCATAATTAGCATCACTATTCTGCTCATCTACATGTTGTAGCACACTTTGAATAGTCTGTGGGAGGAGGTGTGGGTCCTGGAGGAAGCAGAGGATGATGAGGAAGGGATACCATTTCCTGTAAGTTCAAAAAGATAAGGCACTTCTACCGAATTTCTAGTTACCAGGGTGCTCAGGTAGGTTTCCAAACCATATGCAGTAGTAATTTATACAAGGCACTCCCGAATTCAGTAAAATATGATGATTTTTTTCATTATTTCCTACTCAGTACAGTCAAGTCAGAAGTTGCGGCCCAAACATGGCCTTCATCAGTAACTGAAATAAATTAACAAAATATCCAAAATTACATCAAAAGAATAAAAAATTATAAAAATAATAGAAAACAGCAAGTACAGAAAATTTATACAAAACAGATTAGATATCTGTATTAATAGTACCAGATGATATAGATAGAGTAGACCAATAAAATGAATGATATATCATAAGTGAATACAGTGCTGTATAGCAAAATTTTTGGTTCCTAAAGGAAGACCAGAGGGGTGTATAGAGAAATAAAAGCAATAAAATTGGGAAAAATACCCATGAAAAATTACTGTGAAAAATAACGTGAAAAATACCTGGATAATAGTGATTATAGTGAGGCAATTATTCTTCAGTATGAGGTTGTGTTCTGCGGAACAACAACCACTATCGGTCGTCCAGGACGTTACTCACCATTAGTGCTGAAGTGGCCCATTTTAACTGGCAACATAGTTCTTAACTGTGGAATATGAAGGACATTGATCCCCCAATGTCTGTGACATACCACCATGAATATCCTTCGTGGACTTTCCTTGCAGAAACAAGAATTTTATCACTACTGTGCTCTCAGTTGCTATGAATATCGATTGGACTCTGCCATTTTGATAGTATGAGTCCAGATTGAGCTTCCTGTTTAGTCGTGTGTGATTCTAGATGTTTAATAGTATAAAACAACAAGATAACATGTTATTAATTATAAATTGCTATTATTAAATTTACAGGAGTACAATGAGCAGAGTGTGAATTAAAAAATAAAATTAAATCATCACCAGGGGATGGGTAAAAAATATAAGCATATAATAGAAGTATACTTTGGTGGACAAAAAGAGATAATGACCTTTTATTCCATTCTATGACAGCTGAGGCCCAATAACTTGCCATTCCAGTCAACTTATCCCTAATCATTTTATTGCCATATCTTGCTATTTTATTTTCAATCAGATAACCTCTTTATGGTAAAGGTAAGACTCATTTTATATTAAGGCCTCATGCACTTAGCACAGCTGTGTACACTAAGACTCTCTGGCAGTACAAAGAAATTGACAAAAATATGTCTTGTAAGTGACTTACAACCTGCAAGATAGAGAGTATGTAAGGAGGTGGACAGGCTGCCATATTGCCCCCTGAAGACACCAATCATATTGATGAAATGTGAATTGTGATGTGCTATTTTTAAATCGGTTTGCTGGACATAGATTAAAATAGAGTTAATGTTTGCATAATGTTGTACATTGCCATGTGAAATGTATAGTTTCTGTATAATGTATGTTGTAATAGTTATGTATTTAGATGTAGCAGTGTTGATAATGTAATTTATGTACATTAGGCAAAGGTATAAAGCATAAAATGTTGGTAAGGTATTGCAATGTTGCATAGAACTGGGTGAAAGGTTAAGTCTACCAAGCAACAGACTGCAGGGTCAAAGACTATTAACAGTTGGGTTTAGTCCCCAGTGAGAGAGGCTAGAGTGCATGTGCATAGATACTGTGTTTTTTCCAGTTAGTATGTAGTAAAGACCTTCACAGAGAAAACCTTTGGGTTTGTGTGTTCTGCACAAAGGAGAAAGATCAGGGAAGAACGTTTAGTGGTGACAGAGATCAGCACACAGGCAAGTGGGTGAAGCCTATTAGAGAGATACTTGGTAGGGAAGTGAGTCAAGTGTTGACTAGTCGTGGGGGACCTTATGAAGGAAAATTATCTGCCAAACTGTGGACACAAGAAGAGGGTAGCGGCTGTAGGAGCGGTCCTTGTCAGGGATCACAGTTAGTAGTCTGGTGCAACATAACACATTGATCTGTGTAGCCCTGTACCAGGATGATGGAAGTTTACCTAATCTGTTCAGCTTGTATATCATCCACAAGTAAAGTGCCGTCGCCTCTAATCATGATGAACGTGCCTCTGTTTAATACAAAAGTGTACTTGAAATACAATGTCTGCAGCCCTGTTTTTATTGTATACTAAAGAAAACTATTTTTACCAATTTGTTTGAATTCTTCAACCTGGAGACAAAGATGTTGGATACCGGACAGAGAATGGCAGACCCGAACATGAAATTGTCAATGATAGTAACAACTCCACATAGACACTCAGTTTCCTCAATTTTCTGTAGTGTGTCTATGTCTCTCTGCTATACCACAGGTTTTAACTGTATTGATTTCCTAAGGATGCTCATTCTGTTAGGAGAAGTGATGAGCGAGTATGCTCATTACTCGATTGAGCACTGGGGTGCTTGGATACACTCATGTTTAAAAATGTTTCCCATTGACTTCCATTATACTTGGTACTCAAGTTGAGCCCAAGCACCCTGATGCCCGAATGAGTAATGAACAATGGCAAGCACGCAGGCTCATCTCTAGTTAGGAGTAATGTTCACCCAGGGATCCAAATGGGTCCAATTAAGTGGGCCACAGGAGACAGCCCCCTGCTTCCTCAGTAGCTTTACTTCTTATTCACTATGATGACTTAATTTGAAAGGAAGTCCAATAGTCTTAATCCAATTCTGTTTTGTTTAATAAGGACATTAAGAAAGTTTGTTAAAGATACAATATACCAGAGATGCATACCCTATGGCTAGGAGACTCATGTGGCCTTCAGCGTCTGTGTGGCCCTCAACTATATGGTGACAGTTATAATTGGCAGGGTCTGTTGGCTGCTCATATCTATTCTACATGTTGGGGAATAGGAGTGCTAGGTCACTACGTAGGCATGGGTAACTATTAATGGTGTACTCTGTGGCTATGTCTGTCACCATGTCATCATCCGGTTAAGGAGTACAGTAAGTAAATAAGTGGCCATGCTTGAGTGCTTCCATAATCATTGTTGTTTATGTTTATGGGAGTAGAGAAACACTTGAATGTGTCAGCATCTTACTTAAACTACAATGGAGTAAGGCAAATCCACGATCTTACTTTCTTGATTGAGCGTTAGAGAAGAGGACCTCTAACCTCTTGATTTGTGGGAGTCCTACAAATGAAATCAGTACCTTATTGAAATTTATGTTGTGCTGTTTGATCTTTCATTTTCTCCCCCAAACAAAAATAGGTTGTGGGACTCTGATATATGGAGGGGTATTGATATATAGTTGACCTAGCCGAGAAAAAAGTAAATGTTTTCGAAGTATTACAATTTTATTCAACATAATAACCTTTCAATTCTATATATTTAATACAATGATTGAAAAGTAAATCAAATTTATAAAAATTGTTATCCTGTTTGCAAACTATGACTTCACAGCATTGTATAGCCCTCTTGTGACATTTTGGATGACCTCTCCTAAACTGAATGGACGTCTAGCTAAAATATTGGGTAATCTACCGAACAGTTCAGAGGACAAACTGTGACATTACATTCTATCCTAGTCTTGTAAATACATTAAAGTGTTGCAGCTTTTAGGAATCAGGTACGACCAGTTTTTCTTTTTTATCCTACAGGGAATCAGAAATGCAAGGTGACATCCCATTATTTCAGTGTATCACTCACTCAAATATCTATTATTTATACATGAAGAACTTTATTCATCTCCTGGCTTACATTGACCTATTTAATAATGTTATAGCTATCCCTAAATATGAACATTGTAAAACAGTATTTAGTTATGAATACATTCATCAGTTGCATCCCATTTAAAAATAGGCTCATCCAGAAAATGCTGAAGCTTGGATACCTGCCACAAGCCATGTTAACCTTATATCCAGTATACCGTAGATAGCTGCTGGCAAACAATTCGGAATTATTAACTCAGATTTCTGATTGACAAGTGGGTCAAACACATAAAATTGCACCGTGACTTTAGCCACAAGACTACTCAAGTGTGACTTTTGCCTCGAGCAGATCTGAAAGGTTTCAAAATGGGTAACCATACAAATACACCAGTAATAGCACAGCCGCGTAGAGGAAGATATGCATAGTTGGAAGCTAAAGCTTTGGTTAAAATAGTTAAAGCTCCCATTTAAGACTATTATTGGCATACAGAAAATATACTGACTATACTATAAAATGCCTTGAAAAAAATATTTAATGAACTTAGATTACTTTTGTATTTGTTTACAATCCATTACCATATTAGGACTAATATACTAATAGAGGTCATATGGGACCATACACATTCTATACACATATTTTTCTTCTATGCATCACTATGTTCTGTTCTCCACTATAGAACAAAATGTGTCTTTGAAAAAATATTTCTGTAACTTGGTATTCATAAGAACATGCCACCATGCCAGCATGGTTTTTTTGGGAATGGTGCTTTGAGTGTAAGTTTACTGGTCCCTGTCTCATACTCAACTGCCACCGTCTTCATATTTTCCTAGTGTCGCTTTGGTCAACCTGTGATTTCTGACTTGCTGGCAGCTCCATAGTTTTTGTTTGCCGGAGGAGCACACAAGAGGTCACAACTAAATGCAACTCTATGAGAACCTTGTTTTGTCTCTCAAAGACTTGCATTGAGAGCTTGGTACGCTTAAGAACATGCCACCACGCCAGCATGATTTTTTTGGGAATGGTGCTTTTGAGTGTAAGTTTCCTGCTCCCTATCTTATACTTAACTGCCCCATCTTCATATTTTCCTAGTGTCACTTTGGTCAATCTGTGATTTCTGACTTGCCAACAGCGCCATAGTTTTTGTTTGCCGGAGCACGCCAGAGATCACAACTAAATGCAACTCTGCGAGAACCTTGTTCTGGCTCTCATGAACTTGTATTGAGAGCTTGTGACGTAACTTCTGACTTCCGACCAGTCAGTAGTTACGGGCACAAGATGGTTCTGCCTGAAAGGCTAGATGCTGAATAAAGGTGAAGCCATTGTAGGGTGAGCATAAGACTGGGGCCAGGGACTTAGATATAAATCACCACTTTAGCGCTTAAAAATAACCCACTGGAGGGGTGATTAAAGTAATACATGCAAGAACTGTTCAGATTGTAATGGATTTTTTAATTTTCCTTCTGCCATGAGTATGTGCCAATTTATTAGAGTATGTACCTGGAATGTTTTCAATGGGGAATAGTCAGAAATCCTACAGTATGCCTGTGTAAATTACCTTTTATTTTCCAAATTTTAGCATTTTTAGCTTTGAGAAACATAGTCAAAAAACATAATACACTACTATTATATACTGTACATAAAAAAACTTGCCATGTGTGAATTTAGCAACATTTTTAATTTCACAAAACTGTTGTTTAATGTTTACCATATGAACAGTTATAAATATATATAATAGGTTAAGGGTTGCATATAAAATAGTTTTTGGGATTATTTTTTATAACTATCACATATGTAAACATTCAGTTATATTAATTTTTCATTTACAATTAAATATTGAGATGAATATTAAAAAAAAGCAATTGCACCTCTCCAGGTAGACGGTAATTAGAGCTTTGTTTTCAAAGGAGTTTTGTTTAACTTTGCTTTATAATATTTTAGTTACTGTCCGTCTGATTATCACAACAGGTACAAACATGACTGCAACTGTTGACCACCAGAACAGCGTGTTAGGGGGAGTTACCCCCTTAAAAAGTAAGTAACTTCATGTTTTATTATTATATTGATTAGATACCCGTTATATATTCCTTTTTCTGATATCCTC